>NW_023425345.1:0-380435 GCF_014108415.1 Molossus molossus
CGGGGGCAGGAGGTTTCTGTGCTCACTCTGGGACCAGGGCCGGGGTAGGAAGATTCTGTGCTTGCTCTGGGACCATATCCCGGGGCAAGATGGTTCCGTGCTCTCTCTGAGAACTGGTCCCAGGGTAGGAAGGTTCCGTGCTCACTCTGGGACCAGGTCCGGCCAGGATGGTTCCGTGCTCACTCTGGGACCAGGTCCCGAGGCAGGAAGGTTCCTTGCTTCCTCTGAGAACAGGTCCCAGGGCAGGAAGGTTTCGTGCTCACACTGGGACAGGGTCCGGGGGCAGGAAGGTTCCGTGCTCCCTCTGGGACCGGTTCCGGGGGAAGGAAGGTTCCGTGCTCACTCTAGGACCAGGTCCCAGGGCAGAAAGGTTCTGTGCTCACTCTGGGACCAGGTCCCAGGGCCGGAAGGTTCCGTGCTCACTCTGGGACCGCTTCCGGGGGCAGGAAGGTTCCATGCTCTCTCTGGGACCCTGTGCCTGGGCTGTGCCTTCTGGGTGACTCTGAAACCATGTCCCAGAGCAGGATGGTTCCGTGCTCACTCCAAGACCAGGTCCCAGGGCAGAAAAGTTCCGTGCTATCTCTGGAACCAGGTCACAGGGCAGGAAGGTTCCGTGTTCACTCTGGGAACAGATCCCGAGGCAGAAAGTTTCCATGCTCACTCTGGGACCAGGTCCGTTGGCAGGAAGGTTCCGTGCTCACTCTGGGAACAGGTCCCAGGGCAGGAAGGTTCCATGCTCTCTCTGGGACCGGGTCCCGGGGGCAGGAAGGTTCCGTGCTTACTTTGGAACCATGTTCCGGGCAGGAAGATTCCGTATTTATCTGGGAGCAGGTGCCTTGGCAGGACCTTCCGTGCTCCCTCTGAGAACTGGGCCCAGGGCAGGAAGGTTTTGTGCTCCCACTGGGATAGGGTCCGGGGGCAGGAAGGTTCCGTGCTCCCACTGGGACCGGGTCCCAGGGCAGGAAGGTTCCGTGCTCACTCTGGGACGTGGTCCGTTGGCAGAAAGGTTGCGTGCTCACTCCGGGACCAGGTCCCAGGGCAGAAAGGTTCCGTGCTCTCTCTGGGACCAGGTCCCAGGGCAGGAAGTTTCCGTGCTCACTCCGGGAACAGGTCCCGAGGCAGAAAGGTTCCGTGCTCACTCTGGGACCAGGTCCCAGGGCTGGAAGGTTCCGTGCTCACTCCGGGAACAAGTCCCGAGGCAGGAAGGTTCCGTGCTCACTCCGGGACCAGGTCCCAGGGCAGAAATGTTCCGAGCTCACTCCGGGACCATGTCCGGGGGCAGGAAGGTTCCGTGCTCACTCTGAGAACTGGGCCCAGGGCAGGAAGGTTCCGTGCTCACTCTGGGACCGCTTCCGGGGGCAGGAAGATTCTGTGCTCGCTCTGGGACCATATCCCGGGGCAAGATGGTTCCGTGCTCTCTCTGAGAACTGGTCCCAGGGTAGGAAGGTTCCGTGCTCCCACTGGGACCAGGTCCCAGAGTAGAAAGATTCCGTGCTCCCTCTGGGACCGGGTCCCGGGGGCAGGAAGGCTCCGTGCTTAGTTGGGAACCATGTTCCGGGCAGGAAGGTTCCGTATTTATCTGGGAGCAGGTGCCTGGGCAGGAACTTCCGTGCTCCCTCTGGAAACTGGGCCCAGGGCAGGAAGGTTCCGTGCTCCCACTGGGATCAGGTCCCAAAGTAGAAAGGTTCTGTGCTCACTCTGGGACCAGGTCCTGGGGCAGGAAGGTTCCGTGCTCCCTCTGGGACCGGGTCCCGGGGGCTGGAAGGTTCCGTGCTCACTCTGGGAGCAGGTCCATGGTAGGAAGATTCTGTGCTCGCTCTGGGACCGGGTCCCGGGGGCAGGAAGGTTCTGTGCTCACTCTGGGACCAGGTCCCGGGGCCAGACTTTCGTGCTCACTCTCGGACCGGGTCCCGGGGGCTGGAAGGTTCCGTGCTCGCTCTGGGACTAGGTCCCGGGCCAGGATGGTTCCGTGCTCACTCTGGGACCAGGTCCCGGGGCCAGACTTTTGTGCTCACTCTCGGACCGGGTCCCGGGGGCTGGAAGGCTCCGTGCTCGCTCTGGGACCAGGTCCCGGGCCAGGATGGTTCCGTGCTCACTCTGGGACCAGGTCCCGAGGCAGGAAGTTTCCGTGCTTCCTCTGAGAACAGGTCCCAGGGCAGGAAGGTTTTGTGCTCCCACTGGGATAGGGTCCGGGGGCAGGAAGGTTCCGTGCTCCCACTGGGACCGGGTCCCAGGGCAGGAAGGTTCCGTGCTCACTCTGGGACGTGGTCCGTTGGCAGAAAGGTTCCGTGCTCACTCCGGGACCAGGTCCCAGGGCAGAAAGGTTCCGTGCTCTCTCTGGGACCAGGTCCCAGGGCAGGAAGTCTCCGTGCTCACTCCGGAACCAGATCCCGAGGCAGAAAGGTTCCATACTCACTCTGGGACCAGGTCCCAGGGCTGGAAGGTTCCGTGCTCACTCCGGGAACAAGTCCCGAGGCAGGAAGGTTCCGTGCTCACTCTGGGGACAGGTCCCTGAGCAGGAAGGTTCCGTGCTCACTCCGGGACCAGGTCCGTTGGCAGGAAGGTTCCGTGCTCTCTCCGGGACCAGGTCCCAGGGCAGAAATGTTCCGAGCTCACTCCGGAATCAGGTCCGGGGGCAGGAAGGTTCCGTGCTCACTCTGAGAACTGGTCCCAGGGCAGGAAGGTTTTGTGCTCCCACTGGGACAGGGTCCGGGGGCAGGAAGGTTCCGTGCTCACTCTGGGACAGGGTCCCGGGGGCACGAGGGTTCCGTGCTCACTCTGGGAACAGGTCCTGGGGCAGGAAGTATCCGTGCTCACTCTGGGACCGGGTCAGAGGGCAGGAAGTTTTCGTGCTCACTCTGGGACCTGCTCCGTTGGCAGGAAGGTTCCGTGCTCACTCTGGTAACAGGTCCCTGAGCAGGAAGGTTCTGTGCTCACTCTGGGACCGGGTCCCGGGGGCAGGAGGTTTCTGTGCTCACTCTGGGACCAGGGCCGGGGTAGGAAGATTCTGTGCTTGCTCTGGGACCATATCCCGGGGCAAGATGGTTCCGTGCTCTCTCTGAGAACTGGTCCCAGGGTAGGAAGGTTCCGTGCTCACTCTGGGACCAGGTCCGGCCAGGATGGTTCCGTGCTCACTCTGGGACCAGGTCCCGAGGCAGGAAGGTTCCTTGCTTCCTCTGAGAACAGGTCCCAGGGCAGGAAGGTTTTGTGCTCACACTGGGACAGGGTCCGGGGGCAGGAAGGTTCCGTGCTCCCTCTGGGACCGGTTCCGGGGGAAGGAAGGTTCCGTGCTCACTCTAGGACCAGGTCCCAGGGCAGAAAGGTTCTGTGCTCACTCTGGGACCAGGTCCCTTAGCAGGAAGTTTCCGTGCTCACTCTGGGACCAGGTCCCGGGGGCAGGAAGGTTCCGTGCTTACTTTGGAACCATGTTCCGGACCGGAAGTTTCCGTATTTATCTGGGAGCAGAGAACTGGTCCCAGGGCAGGATGGTTCCGTGTTCCCTCTGGGACCAGGTCGCGGGGGCAGGAGAGTTCCATGCTCTCTCTGGGACCCGGTGCCTGGGATGTGCCTTCTGGGTGACTCTGAAACCAGGTCCCAGAGCAGGATGGTTCCGTGCTCACTCCAAGACCAGGTCCCGAGGCAGGAAGGTTCCGTGCTTTCTCTGAGAACAGGTCCCAGGGCAGGAAGGTTCCGTGCTCACTCTGGGCCCTGGTCCGAGGGCAGGAAGTTTCCGTGCTCTCTCTGGGACCAGGTCCCAGGGCAGGAAGGTTCCGTGCTCACTCTGGGACCAAGTCCCAGGGCAGGAAGGTTCCATGCTCACTCTGGGACCGGGTCCGGGGGCAGGAAGGTTCCGTGCTGACCCTGGGACGTGGTCCGTTGGCAGAAAGGTTCCGTGCTCACTCCAAGACCAGGTCCCAGGGCAGAAATGTTCCGTGCTCTCTCTGGGACCAGGTCCCAGGGCAGGAAGGTTCTGTGCTCACTCTGGGAACAGGTCCCTGAGCAGGAAGGTTCCGTGCTCACTCCGGGACCAGGTCCGTTGGCAGAAAGGTTCCGTGCTCACTCCGGGACCAGGTCCCAGGGCAGAAAGGTTCCGTGCTCACTCTGGGAACAGGTCCCGAGGCAGAAAGTTTCCGTGCTCACTCTGGGACAGGGTCCCGGGGGCAGGAAGGTTCTGTGCGTACTTTGGAACCATGTTCCGGGCAGGAAGGTTTCGTATTTATCTGGTAACAGGTCCCTGAGCAGGAAGGTTCTGTGCTCACTCTGGGACCGGGTCCCAGGGTAGGAAGGTTCCGTGCTCACTCTGGGACCAGGTCCAGGGTAGGAAGATTCTGTGCTCGCTCTGGGACCATATCCCGGGGCAAGATGGTTCCGTGCTCTCTCTGAGAACTGGTCCCTGGGTAGGAAGGTTCCGTGCTCACTCTGGGACCAGGTCCCGAGGCTCGGAAATTCTGTGCTCGCTCTGGGACCACGTCCCGGGCCAGGATGGTTCCGTGCTCACTCTGGGACCAGGTCCCGAGGCAGGAAGGTTCCGTGCTTCCTCTGAGAACAGGTCCCAGTGCAGGAAGGTTTTGTGCTCCCACTGGGACAGGGTCCGGGGGCAGGAAGGTTCCGTGCTCCCTCTGGGACCAGGCCCGGGGGCACGAAGGTTCTGTGCTCACTCTGGGACCGGTTCCGGAAGCAGGAAGGTTCTGTGCTCACACTGGGACCAGGTCCCGGGGGCAGGAAGGTTCCATGCTCACTCTGGGACCTGGTCTGAGGTAGGAAGATTTTGTGCTCGCTCTGGGACCATGTCCCGGAACAAGATGGTTCCGTGCTCCCTCTGGGACCAGGTCCTGAGGCAGGAAAGTTCCGTGTTCACTCTGGGACCGGGTCCCGGGGCAGGAAGGTTCCGTGCTTACTTTGGAACCATGTTCTGGACAGGAAGGTTCCGTATTTATCTGGGAGCAGGTGCCTGGGCAGGACCTTCCGTGCTCCCTCTGAGAACTGGGCCCAGGGCAGGAAGGTTCCGTGCTCCCACTGGGACCAGGTCCCAAAGTAGAAAGGTTCCGTGCTCACTCTGGGACCAAGTCCTGGGACGGGAAAGGTCCGTGCTCACTCTGGGAACGGGTCCAGGGGCAAGAAGTTTCCGTGCTCACTCCGGGACCAGGTCCCCACGCAGGAAGGTTCCGTGCTTACTTTGGAACCATGTTCCGGTCAGGAAGGTTTCGTGTTTACTCCGGGAGCAGGAGCCTGGGCAGGAACTTCCGTGCTCCCTCTGAGAACTGGTCCCAGGGCAGGACGGTTCCATGCTCCCTCTGGGACCAGGTCGCGGGGGCAGGAAAGTTCCATGTTCTCTCAGGGACCAGGTGCCTGGGCTGTGCCTTCTGGGTGACTCTGAAACCAGGTCCCAGAGCAGGATGGTTCCGAGCTCACTCTGGGACCAGGTCCCGAAGCAGGAAGGTTCCATGTTCCCTCTGGGAACAGGTACCGGGGCAGCACCTTCTGTGCTCCCTCTGAGAACTGGTCCCAGGGCAGGAAGTTTCCGTGCTCCCACTGGGACCAGGTCCCAGAGTAGAAAGGTTCCGTGCTCCCTCTGGGACCGGGTCCCGGGGGCAGGAAGGTTCCGTGCTTACTTTGGAACCATGTTCCAGGCAGGAAGGTTCCGTATTTATCTGGGAGCAGGTGCCTGGGCAGGACCTTCCGTGCTCCCTCTGAGAACTGGTCCCAGGGCAGGAAGGTTCCGTGCTCCCTCTGGGACCTGCTCCAGGGGCAGGAAGGTTCCGTGGTCACTCCGGGACCAGGTCCCGAGGCAGAAAGTTTCCGTGCTCACTCTGGGACCAGGTCCCAGGGCAGGAAAGTTCTGTGCTCACTCTGGGACTGGGTCCCGGGGCCAGGAAGGTTCCATGCTTACTTTGGAACCATTTTCCGGACAGGAAGTTTCTGTATTTATCTGGGAGCAGGTGCCTGGGCAGGACCTTCCGTGCTCACTCTGAGAACTGGTCCCAGGGCAGGAAGGTTCCGTGTTCCCACTGGGACCAGGTCCCAGAGTAGAAAGGTTCCGTGCTCCCTCTGCGACCGGGTCCCGGGGGCAGGAAGGTTCCGTGCTCCCTCTGCGACCGGGTCCCGGGGCCAGGAAGGTTCCATGCTTACTTTGAAACCATGTTCCGGGCAGGAAGGTTCCGTATTTATCTGTGAGCAGGTGCCTTGGCATGACCTTCCGTGCTCCCTCTGAGAACTGGTCCCAGGGCAGGAAGGTTCCGTGCTCACTCTGGGACCAGGTTCCCGGCAGGAAGTTTTTGTGCTCACTCTCGTATCAGGTCCCAAGGCAGAGAGGTTGCGTGTTCACACTGGGTCCAGGTCCCTGGGCAGGAAGGTTCCATGCTCACTCTGGGACCAGGTCCGGGGTAGGAAGATTCTGTGCTCGCTCTGGGACCATATCCCGGGGCAAGATGGTTTCTCGCTCCCTCTGAGAACAGGTCCCAGGGTAGGAAGGTTTTGTGCTCCCACTGGGACCGGGTCCGGGGGCCGGAAGGTTCCGTGCTCCCTCTGGGACCGGGCCCGGGGGCAGGAAGATTCTGTGCTCACTCTGGGACCAGGTCCCGGGGGCAGGAAGGTTCCATGCTCACTCTGGGACCTGGTCTGAGGTAGGAAGATTTTGTGCTCGCTCTGGGACCATGTCCCGGAACAAGATGGTTCCGTGCTCCCTCTGTGACCAGGTCCTGAGGCAGGAAGGTTCCGTGTTCACTCTGGGAACAGGTGCTGGGGCAGGAAGTTTCCGTGCTCACTCTGGGACCCGTTTCCGCAGCAGGAAGGTTCAGTGCTCACTCTCTGACCATGTCCCGGAGCAGGAAGTTTCTGTGCTCACTCTGGGACCAAGTCCCAGGGCAAGATGGTTCCGTGCTCACTCTGGGACTAGGTCACGAGGCAGGAAGTTTTCGTGCTGACTTTGGAAACATGTTCGGGGCAGGAAGGTTTCGTATTTACTCTGGGAGCAGGTGCCTGGGCAGGACCTTCCTTGCTCTTTCTGAGAACTGGTCCCAGGGCAGGAAGTTTCCGTGGTCACTCCGGGACCAGGTCCCGAAGCAGGAAGGTTCCGTGCTTACTTTGGAACCATGTTCCGGGCAGGAAGGTTCCGTGTTTACTCTGGGAGCAGGTGCCTGCGCAGGACCTTCCGTGCTCCCTCTGAGAACTGGTCCCAGGGAAGGAGGTTCTGTGCTCCCTCTGGAATTCAGGTCTCGATGCAGGGAAATTCTGTGCTCACTCTGGGACCAAGTCCCGGGGCAGGAAGGTTCCGTGCTCACTCTGGGACCAGGTCCCGTGGCAGGAAGGTTCCTTGTTCACTCTGGGAACAGGTACCGGGGCAGGACCTCCGTGCTCCCTCTGAGAACAGGTCCCAGGGAAGGAAGGTTCCGTGCTCATTCTGGGACCAGGTTCCAGAGCAGGAAGTTTCCGTGCTCTCTCTGGGACCAGGTACAATGGCAGAATTTTTCGTGCTCCCTCTGCTAACTGGTCCCGGGGCAGGAAGGTTCCGTGCTCAGTCTGGGACCAGGTCCCGGAGTAGGAAGGTTCCGTGCTCACTCTGGGACCCGGCCCCGGGGCAGGAAGTTTACGTGCTCACTCTCGGACCAGGTCCCGGGGCAGGAAGTTTATGTGCTCACTCTCGGACCAGGTCCCGGGCCAGGACCTTCCGTGCTCACTCTCGGACCAGGTCCCGGAGCAGGAGGTTTCTGTGCTCACTCTGGGACCAGGTTCCGGGGCAGGATGGTTCCGTGCTCACTCTGGGACTGGGTCCTGGGGCAGGATCTTCCGTGTTCACTCCGGGAACAGGTCCCGGGGCAGGAAGCTTCTTTGCTCACTCGGACTGCCCCGCGGAGAGCCCGGACGACCTCGGCTCCTCAAAAGCGAAGGCTGCTGCTTGGATCCAAGAGGCTGGAGAACAAAGTGGGGGACAGAGGCAGGCAAGGGAGGTCCATGTGGGCAGCGGGGCTCCGTCCTACCCACTGGGTCCTAGCCAGGTAGAATGTGTCTGGGAACTGTCCACCTGGAGGCTCAGAGCGAGTGCCCCCCACTGTCCCCTGCACCTGTTGGCTGAGGATTGTCCGGAGGGGGGTGACTACATTTGCAGACCCTGTGAGAGCAGAACATCAGTTTGTCCTGCTCAAGCTGCATCTCCAGGTGGAGACCAGTGTGGCTTGCTACGCCTGTGTTGAAGGAATCCCGTGTCCCCATGTTGAAGGAATTCCGTGTCCCCGTGTTGCAGGAATCCCGTGTCCCCGTGTTGAAGGAATCCTAACTGGGGACCTTTCCAGCCTCCCTGCCTCCCCCCTCTTCAGGTGCAGCTCCATCAGGAAGGAGCCAGGAGCGTGGGGCTGCCCGTCTCCCAGGGCGGGGATGGATGCTGACCTGGGACCCGTCCTACTGGGCTATGGCTGTTTCTGTGGTCCAAACCCAGGGCACATGCTGTAGGCCCCTCCCCTTGAGAATCCTCCACCTTCTCTGGTTAAGTCCCTACCCGTGTCTTCTTGGCACCTGGATTTGCAGATGGCTCCCACCCTCACAAGGTTACCCTCATGCTTCACAAGTACAAAGTGTGGTGTCTGTGCACCCAGCCCTCCACCCACCCTCGGCCTTCTTCCCCCAGAGATTCGAGGTGGTGTACAAAGTCCATGTCCCCAAACCAAGGAGGCCCCCAAGCCTCAGGGGTGGCGTTGATCAGACAACGGGTTTTCAAGAAGCTAACCAGCACCGCGGTGTAGCTGCAGACGGGAGCAAAGCTAACTCCGTCCTCATGCCCCGGTTTCTCCTCTCTTCGCCGTCGTCACGCCGTGAACTTGGACTCACCTCACTGCTCCCTGTCAGCACGTGTTCCTCCAGCGTGTGCGAGGGAGCTGGAGGGTCTGGTCCCTAACAGCCAGCATGGTAGGACCCGAGAGAACGTCGCATGGTGTCAGCATCCATTCTAAACAGCCGTCCACTGCAAACCCCCAGGAGCTGGGGTTCCCCGCACGGCTGCGTTCTGTGTCCCTGTGTCCCACCAATCCTTAGAGCCATGCTTGACGACACAACATGTGCCTGGTGCCTGGTAGTGAGATTAGCTGCACGGACTGTCAGGTCGCCGTCCGCCCAGACCGCGTCCCTGTACCTTACCGCGGGGGAAGTTCTGTTGGAGGCCTTGGCGTTGCCGGCACGGTGGCTGCGAAGCTGGTGTAAGTGCCGGGTTGAAGAACAATGTCACGGACAGCGACGGCCCTACCCACACAGTTCCATCCCGGTCTCTGTCTGGTCACCGCCATGCAAACAGGAGTCGAAAATGTCTCCGGAATCTCTCTTGGCTGTCGCGTGAACACCGCGTGGTCTCACGTCTCGTGGGCTTTCCGAACAGCGGCGTGGACCTGAGCCGCGCGGAGTCCCGGCGTGCGGCTCGGGGAGCGGGACTTTCATTTCTCCTCCTGTTGGATCACTTATCACCCGCTGCGGTGAAAGGCAGCCAGACGCCTCAGACAGGGCCGTGTGGCTGCCGCGTGATATTCCCTTGGACGGCGAGTTGGTTCCTGGAACCTCTCCGAGCCTTGGAACTTCCAGAATCCAGTAGGAGTGACTTGGCACTGTCACCTGGCTTGAAGGCTTTGGCACGCGTGTGACGAGAATGAGAACCACACACGGTCCCCCGGCAGTCTTCTCGTCTGCTTTCGTGGCTCAGGGACACACGCACGGAATTCGGAGTCTAGTTGGGGATGGTCTGACATAAACTGCATTCGGAGAAGCAATTGCAGACTTGTCTTGGGGGGTGGTGAGGGGAGTACCTTCAAGAAAGAGGCGATCATTGGCGTGGACAGCGAAGCCACAGCTCTAGGTCCATGGCTGCCAACGAAGAGACAGGTGTTGAGAGAGATTAGAAGATTGTCCCAGAATCTGCACCCCCCCCCCATGGGCGAGCATCCTTCACCTCCCGATGCGGAGCCCGATCACGTGACCTGCTCTGGCTCCGTGGTGGGCGATCCTAATGCTCTGCCCCTTGCCCTTGGGCTGAGCCGTGTGACCCGTTTTGGCCCAATGGGTCCTAGTGGACGTGCTGCGGCGAAGGCGTTAGTTACCATCTGGCTCTGCCACCCCGCGGGAGGGGATCCCCTGGGTAGCTGCGGCCCCTTCCGCCTGCAGCCCGGAGTGGGCACAGCGGAGCACACCTGGGCCCGTCCTGCAGCTGCGAGAGCCCCGCCCCGGCCTCGCCAGCCACCCTCCACCATCATGGGCGCGAGAGGACGCAATGACTAGTGATCTAAACCATGGGTTTGGGGGTGTTTGTTCTGAAGCATTATTATGGCTGTTATGACCAGGCCCCCGGGGCAGCTGGCCTCGGGCTGTGTTCGTGAGGATGATTTTCCCGGCACCGTTTGGTTTCAGTGCGTCATCATCTCATCCTGTGGCAACGTCAGGATGTGCGACAAGACATCTGTTCTTGTGCGGAGCTCCCGGAACCCTCGGGGTTTCCTAAGTGCTAAGAGCAGGAGAGGTAAAATCGGAAGGGGCAGCTTTGCATTCGCAGGAAGCCCCTTTCTCGCACACTTGAGTGTATGCTCAAACGGTGCCGTCTGGAACGTCCCTAAGGGCGGGGGTTGGTGGCCAGGGACCCACCGAGCGATCAGAGGGCTGGGCCTCCCAGCTCCCCCAGCTGCCTTCGGGGGCGGGGCGTGGGGGGCGCGGGTTGAGCTACCGGGCTATGTCATGAAGGCCCGTAGAAATGCCTGCAGCGTGGGTTCGGAGGGCTTCCAGGTGACTGAACCGTGAGTGTGGGCCTGGAGGAGGGTGCCCAGGAGGCATGGAGACCTGCCCCTGCCCACACCTTGCCCTCTGCGCTCTGCCCTCCTGGTGCTCTGGGTAATCCAGTAAGGCAGCTGCGCCCTGAGCTCTGCGAGCCACTCTGGCGAATGATGAACCGAGGGGGGAGCTGTGGGGACCTCCTACTCGGAGTGGGTCCATCGGAAGGACAGGCGACGGCCTGGGGACTTGTGCCTGTCCTCCGAAACGAAGCCACCTGTGGGCCTGAGCCCGCAGCCGTGGGGGCTGGTGCTCTCTCCCGGCGGGGGCGTCAGAACGGAGTTCAGTTGTAGGACAGCCCTGTCCTCCGGAACCAGGGAGCTGCGTGGTGTGGGAACGACCCCCACAGGACGGGCTGCCAGGGTGGGGGGCAGAAGGAATTGGTTTTCCTCTGGAGTGAGTGCTGAGAGGGGAAGCGGACAGTTTTACTTCCACCTATAAAAAAATAAAGGAAAGCCAGATACGCGAACCAGGTTCGCAGCTAAATGCTGCGGCGTTACCAATGTCCATCTGGGAACAAGGGGACGAGATGGGCAGACACCGGAGCAGGGCTGAGGGCACAGCTCTGGCCCCTGCAGCGAGGTCACCCTGAGCAGGACGGCGGACTCAGCCAGGTTCTGACAGGGGAAGTCCCACATCCCCAGACCCGCTCCGATCTGGGGACGATGACGGCTGGTCCCCCTTTGCCCCCACCACCCACAGGCCTGGGGACCGGCCAGATCGTTGACACCCACTGTGCAATGAATTCACTCATTTTGGAAACATTTGCACTTTGAAAAATGATGTGTCTTAGAATTATGGAAACGTTGTGTCTACGGTAAACAGGATGAAAATAGATGACTGCATCAGGATGGAAATTAGGGTGCTGACAGTGGTCTGTGAGACTCTCTGTCTCTCCCCCTCCCCCTTCAGACCCACTAAAGGACATAAAAAAATGATCTTTTTAAAAGACATCCGTCCACAGGGAGAAAGACAGCAGGAGAAGAGGGGATGGAAATGAGATTTGGGGAGCAGGCCACAGCACGTGGATCAAACACAATTATAAACATCTTGGAAGGAGGAAAAGGAAGCCTGTGTGTGTGTGTGTGTGTGTGCACGCGTGTGCGTGTGTGTGAGGTGTGATCCCGTGGTGTTTGCAACCATGACTGGAAGCTAAATCATCATCTTCTGTGGCAGGAAGCTGATCGATAATGCCTAAATCTAAGTGATCAATAAGACATGAGGATGCTATTCATAGATTTCAAGGTAAATGTAAAAAGAAAATCAGGCAGCCCTGGCCGTGTGGCTCAGTGGCTAGAGCACTGGCCTGCGCACTGAAGGGTCTTGGGTTTGATTCCTGCTCAAGAGCATGCACCTGGGTTGCAGGTTCGATCCCTGGCTCCTTTAGGGGAGTGTGTGGGAGGCAATCAATTGATGTGTCTCTCTCACATCAATGTTTCTCTCTCTCTCTCTCCTCCTCGCCCCTTCCTCCCTCACTTCCACTCTAAAAGTCTATGAAAAAATATCCTCAGGTGAGGATTAACGAAAGAAAGAAAGAAAACCAGGCAGGAGCACCTGCTTTGGGGAAGTGGCGGTGGGACGGGGGGTATTGCAATGGCTTTCTGAGCTGTGTCCATGTACATTTCCACGAAGGCGGTAGCGTCGACCGGAGCACCACGCGTGGGCACATGGGCACAGCCCGAGAGTGTGGCAACGTGCTGTGGATTTAACTCGCAGTTTCTTGATTGTAGTGAAGTTGGACTCCCAAAAATCTGCTCAAAATCTGCTCACTGGCCTTTTGGGGCTCCTAGGAACTGTTGTTTCAGAGAATTTTTTTTTCTCTGTCGGCGGATTCTCTCTTTCTTACTGATTGGTGGGCATTCTCTATGCATGGTGGGTACTAATCTTTGCTGAATACAACTTATGCAATTATCTTTTATCCTTACTTTGGCTGGACTTCATTTCATGGTGTGTGTGTGTGTGTGTGTGTGTGTGTTTATACAGAAGTGACATAGTTTCTTTTAGTCCTCCCCTGAGGATATTTTTCCGTTGATTTTTCTGATAGAGTGAGAAGGGGGCGGGGAGAGAGAGAGAGAGAGAGAGAGAGAGAGAGAGAGAGAGAGAGAGACATAGGTATGAGAGAGACACATCAATTGGTTGCCTCCTGCACGACCCCGACCCTGGGGATTGAACCACAACTGAGGTATGTGCCCTTGACCAGAATCGAACCTCCGACTCTTTGGTCTGCAGGCCGACTGAGCCACTGAGCCAAACCGGCGAGGGCTCACATTTTTTAAAAATCCTCACCTGAGGATATGTTTCTTATTGGTTTTAGAGAGAGAGGAAGGGAGAGAGAGAGAAACATCAATTTGAGAGCGAAACATTAATCTATTGGTTACCCTCTTCCTTGTAGTTTGAGTTTTGGTGTCTTACATAGGAGCTCCTTCCTAACCCTGTGGCCCAAATGACCTTCTCTTATATTTTCTTCCAAGAGTTTTTAGAGTGAATTTTGCTACTTACTTTTAGGTCTTTAATCCATGTGCCATTGATTTTTGTATAATGTATAAATACAAATATGCCACATCCTCCTCTATGGAAAAGTGGAAACATTCATGAACTGGAAAATATACCTGGAAAAAACGGTCCAGGACACGGTGCAGTGGAGCAGGGTGGGACGTGGGAGACACGCGCAGACCGAGGCCGCCCCGGGACGGGAGCCTGTGTGCCCCGGAAGGGGCAGTGCGCGTGCGCGGCCAAGCCGCTTGACACGTTTGCTGACCCATTTCCAGAACGGGTGTGGGACACGGTCCTTGAGGTCAGCAATCCCAATCAATCCAAACAGTGAATGAAAGAAATTCACTCTTGGCCCTGGCCGGGTTGGCTCAGCGGTTAGAGCGTCGCCCCGCGGACCAGAGTCGAGGGCTGGATTCTGGTCAAGGGCACGTACCTTGTGGTTCGTCCCGACCCTGGCCAGTCGATGTGTCTCTCCCACATGGATGTTTCTCTCTCTCTCTCTTTCTCTCTCTCTCCCCCTCCCTCCCACTCTGTCTGAAAATAAACGGGAAAAATATCCTCGGGTGAGGATTTAAAAACAAAAGATAAAAGACTGTGGCACATCCCTCCGGCCTGCAGAAAGAAAATGACTGCCTACAGAGCAAAGACGCCTTTTAAGAATGAAGGTGAAATAAAGACATCTTCGACATAAAAAACAACTGCAAGAATTTGCCCCGCGGGGGCTGTGCGGACACACTGACGACACCGGAAACACCGATGGCGAGACGGTGTGGCTGACACGCTCCTCAACAGTGTGTGTGTGTGTGTGTGTGGGGGGGGGGGGGCGTGGTCAGTCACGTGGCTAAGGTTGCTGGGTTGTTCAGAAAGAGAGTCAAGATCATGAAGAATCTCAGAAGTCCACTCCAAGGACTCGGATCATTACTGAAGGGAGAAAAACGAGAGCATCACTTCCAAATTAATAGAGGGAGAAAAGCAAAAGAGGAAAAAACGTAAACTTAACCCAAAAGAAACCAAGAAAGAATAGAAAAGGGCAGAATTGGTGGGACAATTTGAAGACACATCATGTGTTGGCAGCAATGAATTCAGAACTATAATCATACTAAAGAAAAATGAAGTAAACTGTAAACTCTAGAGTTAACAAATAAAAATCGTCATATTGGATTTTTTTTTTTTAAATCTAGCTACATGCTATTAACCGAGATACACCTAAGACATAAGGGCACCCCTAATGGAATGTCACTCGCTAAAACGAAGACATGGCTGTATCACTACCAGACCAATTGATTTTAATGTAAAACATCCTACCAGAGATTAAAAGTGCCACTCACAATGATAAACAGTTCAGTGAACCAGGCATATGTAGCAATTAAAATTGTGTATGTGCCTAATAATAGAGCACCAACACCTATAAAACAAAAAGTTGGCAGACTAACGAAGAGATGACAAACTGTAGTTGGGAACCCGGGAGACACCTCTCTCAGCCATTGAAGGACATGTGTAGAATCCAACACTAGACAACTGGGGAATCCAAATTCTTTCCAACACACGTGGGCATTTATGAAAATGGACCATAAACCGGAACATTCTTTGATCACAAATTTTTTAATTTGAGTAAATTATCTCTAGCTAATTATGAAAATCCAGGTTTGAAAATACAGAACATACTTCCACATAATTCATGGGGCAAAGATCAAACCATTAGAAAATAATTAAATGGAGACAAAACTACTGAATAAGAAAACGTGAAGGATACAGCTAAAGCACTATTTTAGAGGGAAATTTATAGCCTCAAATGCTTACGTCACATGGAGGGACAAACAGGGCTGTCCAGTAAATGACTGGACACTTGTGTCCTCCTGGGAGCAGGGGTTCCCCTTCTCTCAGCAGCACAAATCCAACACCTCACTTGATCCCCAGGACTAGCAGCTGGCATCCCAGACAAGCCCCAGGACAGCCTGTGCTCACTCTGGGCTGCTTGTTGCCTCAGCCCCCAGGGCGTTCCCTGCACCAGGGGTGTTTTCTCACGCCTGACTGCAAGAGGGCAGGGAAGCAGGCTGGGAACGTGTCTCCCTGCGAGCTGAACTCCGGGCCTGTCCCTCAGCCCAGCTCAGGGCCGGCGGAGCCCATGTGGATTTCTCCCTGAGCTCAGGGCCTGTCCCGCAGCCCAGCTCAGGGCCGGCGGAGCCCATGTGGATTTCTGAGAGCACCAGGCACTGTGGTCTTCTCTTACTGGCCCTGGACCTGTGAGTTTGCTCAGCGAATCCTGTTCTTCATCCCACACGGATGAAATTGTGGTACTCCCATCTCCTTTTTTGCCATAAGTCTGCAAGGAGAAGGGTGAAAATGGATGAGTCACCCTGGCTGGTTTGGCTCAGCGGTTAAAGTCAGCCCAAAGGGGTTGCGGGTTCAATTCCTAGTCAAAGGCATGGACCTGGGTTCAACCCCTGGCCCCGGTTGGGGTTGTGTGGGAGGCAACCAATTGATGTGTCTCTCTCAAGTCAATGTTTCTCTCCTTCCCTCTCTCTCTCCTCTCTCCTTCCTACTCTACCTGAACATCAGTGGAAAAATATCCTCGGGGGAGGATTAATAAAAGAAAACAAAGGATGAGCCAAGCATGTAACTGAAGGTCAGGGAAAGAACAAAAAAAATGAAAGCATCTAACAGAGAGGGAGGCTATCAGGGCCACCACCCGCCAATGGGCCCCCAACGCTACCTGGCAACCACCCTCCCCTCACTACACCGTGATGCCCGCAAACAATCCCACACGCTCCTGTCCGCATTCCGCTGCCTGTCATCCCCCTCCGCTGATAACCCCCCTCCCTATCAGGAGCTGACCTATGTCCTCCACATTTCAACACGTTTTGTTGTAAAAAACAAGGAGAGTGTGGGCAGCAGCAGGAGGGGCTTTGCCTTCACGAGACACGTTACAAGATGGAAAATGACATTATTTGGAAGCCGATGTGACCTACCCACCAGGAAGGGACAAACTGTTGAAGGAAGAGAGAGGTGGTAGAAAGATCAGGATGAGGACCTGGAGCAGGGGCAGGACCTCAGTAGGAGAAGGATCTAGAAGCAAAGGGGAGGAACTGGCCTCATCCCGGAGCACAGGAAGTCGCAAGAGGTGCCCGTACCCGCGGTCTCCCATCCCATCCCCCGCCTCCCAGGTTCTCTTGTCTTGTTACACACTTTGCATGAGGAAATATAATGCACGCACAGGCGGTACACCGAACGCCAGTGTGTAACTTATGAAATAGCGGCCAAGGGACACATCTGCGGAATTGCTACCCAGCTCCTGACCTGCTCCGCTGCCTGAGGTCTAGGCGAGACGGCGTTGTGTCTCTTCGTTATGACGATCCCTCTCCCTGCCCTGCGGTGGTCACGGGTCTGAAATTTGGAGTTATAATTGTCTTGTTTTCATTGGCACAGTTAACACCTATGTATGTCCCCTTAAGACACAGTTCAGTTTCCTGGTATTGAAGTCCATGTAACGAGATTATACAGTCCGTACTCTGAGCCTCCCATTCATCGTGCTTGGAGGGCACACCCTAGTGGGGTAGCTCGTTGATTTTCATGCAGGAGCAGCTCTCAAAGTGGGGTCCCCAGGCCAGCAGCATCAGTGTCATCTGAGACCCTGACAGAAAGGCAGTCTTGCCCTGGCCAGTGTTGCTCAGTGATCAGAACATCAGCCCATGCACCAAATGGCCTTGGGTTCAATTCTCAGTCAAGGGCACACACCTGGGTTGCAGGTCGGATCCCCAGTCCCACCCGCATGCAAGAGACAACTAATTGATGTTGTTATAACTCAGTGCCATTGATCTAAACTCCCAGAGGCCTTCACGACAACCAAAGAGGTTGTCAGTTACTCACCTACTGAAGAACATTCTTCACTAACCCCTGAGTAATCGCTAACCCCGGGGTAATAACTAACCCTTGAGTAATTCTGGGCTCGGCGCCAGGAATAATCTATTGAAAACATCTTGACCTTTGAGATGTCTGGGAAACTGAGTAACAGGTAATTAACTAACCGCTAAATTCCGCTTCTGTAACATGCTTGCTTACACGTAGCAACCCCCCTCACAAAATCCTATAAAAAGGAGCCATTTTAGCTTTCTGGGGCCACAGTTACTCCTGTGTGGGACATACTGCAGGGGCCTGCGGACTTAGCTCAATAAACTCCTTTTATTAAACCCTATCTTGGCGTCTGAGTTTGGTCGATCTCCTGGGTTACAACAATGTGTCTCTCTCACATCCATGTTTCTCTCTCTCTCTCCCTCCCTCCCTTTCTCTCTTCCACTGTCTCTAAAAATCAATTAAAAAAAAAATATCCTTGGGTGAGGATTAACAAAAACAAAGAGGGAAGAAATGCAAATTCTTCAGTCTGCTCCAGATCTATGAAGTGAATCAGAAACTCTGGGTGTGGGTCACCTTTCCAGGTGATTCCGACATACGCTGAGATTTGAGAACTACTGCTAGGCACCATTGCACTTTATTTCTCCAGCCTTCTGGGAGGGGCATTTGTGTTATTCCCAGGGTTTGCTCTTGGAAACAGAGCCTCTGTGAACCGTCTGCACAGGTTTGCCACGTGTGCAGGAGATTTAGGGGAGGGACTCAGCCCTGCCCATTTTCACCTTTCTTAACTTGGGGCAAATTATTTTTCAGAAGGATTGGTATCAGTCTGGATCCAAGCAGAAAACAGAAGACGTGCTCAGTCCCAGGTAAATGAAGTGCGTTGGGGAACAGAGATGATTCCCAGCGGGTCCCAGTAAGTAGCAATGCCTACACTAAATTAAAACACCCGTGGAGCCCTGGCCGGTTTGGCTCAGTGGTTGGAGCGTTGGCCTGCGGACCAGAGAGTCCCGGTTCGGTTTCTGCTAGGGGCACATACCAAAAAAACCCCCCAAAAAAACAAAACAAAAAAAACAAACCACACACACCCGTGGAGCGGAGAGGTACTCAGGCGTGGCTGCGCGAACACTTTTTCTACCGGCATCCAAATTATCTGTGACATCTTATCAATCCAAGTAGAAGTCAATGTTTGAAAATATTTGTATATGCACAAGGTTGAAGAACTTAGGCTACAAACATCTCTGTGACCAAGTTAGTGTTGAATACAAAACCAAACCTCAGGGTCCTGGGGTGCCCTGTGGGTCCTTGGTCCTTGCCGTAGTCATTCATCAGACCCTCCAATGTTGGGGCCCTTGAAGACCTACTCTGTGCATCTACCCGATGCCCTTGAGGGGGACCGAAGTTTTGTAAGAGAGGCCTCTAAATTTTTGTTGCGTTGTGTTCAAAGTGTGTTGGAAATCCTTCATCAAAGTGTTCAGGGAGCGCCCGACTCCTGAGCTCTGAAGCTTTAGTGAACTGTAATTATTTGAAACAATCCTTGCCCAGGGGGAAACGCTGACATCCGCCCCCACTGAGGCAGGGAGGAGCTGCTGAAATTAAATGCGGAGGGCTCCGAGGGCGTGTGAGGTCTGATGTTCACATTTCATCATTGCTTTGGGAACATCTCAGCATGTGGGAAGAGCTTTCTGATGAGATTCCTAGTTTTAATTAGATAAAATTGATATTCTGCATTGGAGTAGAAAGAAACCCAGAGGGCCCACAATTTTGCAGCATCTAAATTTGATGAAACATTCAAAACAATAATAGACAAATTTTGAGAGGGACGTGTTTTTTGCTTATAAAAATATTTGTCGAAGAATGGTACCCTGAATGGAGCTAAACTGATTGAAACTATGGAGACATCTGAGCTGGAATAGTTATACATTTCAATACAAAAAAATAGAATTGAGAAAACCCTCCATTTACTTGTTTGTTTGTTTTTTTCTGAGTGGTTCCTTAGTCCTGACAGGAAGAGGGTTTCTCAATTAAAATATAGAAGAGTTAATTGAAAATGTTGCCCTGACCAGTTTGGCTCAGCGGTTGGAGCGTCGGCCTGCGGTCCAGAGAGCCCTGGGTTCGGTTCCCGCTAAGGGCGTGTACCTCAGTTGCAGTTTGTCCCCGACCCTGGTTGGTCGTGTGGGTGGCAGACACTTGATGTGTCCCTTTCATGTCGATGTTTCTCTCTCTCTTTCTCTCCCTCCCACTCTGTCTGAACAAAAATGGAAAAATGTCCTTGGGTGAGGATAAAAAAAAAAAGAAAAGAAAATGTCAACAGAGCCCTGGCCGGTGTAGCTCAGTGTTGTCCTGGGCACCGAAAGGGCACAGGTTCTTCAATTCCCGGTCAGGGCACATGCCCGGGTTGTGGGTTCGATTCCCGGTCAGGGTGTGTGTGGGAGGCAGCTGACTGATGTTTCTCTCACATCCGTGTTTCTCTCTCTCTCTCCTTCTCCCCTCCTCTCTGTCTCTAAAAAAAAAAAAAGAAAAAAAAAAAAACCCAAATCAATAAAAACATATTTTTTAAAAAGAAAGAAAATGTCAACAGATTTAAATTTACCACCACAGGATGCAGCCTGAAGGAAAACTGCAAGTGCTCTTATGACAACACAAAGGATAACGAGGCCACGCGGAAGAAAAGGGCATCGTTCTGAAAATAATTGCCTTTAGCACCTTGTTTTGCTCTCATAAGCGTTCCAGTTTGAAAGGCGGCCCTGGCGGTGCGACCTGACCTGGGGGCCACCCTCCTCCTGGGGCCTGTTCTCGCGGCTGCGGGTCCTTCGTGTCTCCGGCCTTGGGCTGTTCCTCAGCAGGCTCCTCCCCTCCTAGATCTCTAAACGGTGTGCGCACAATTCTTGACCTTCTCCTTTCTGTACACTCTCTTCCTAGCTTTTTTTTTTTTAATTGATCTTTTAGAGAGAGAGGAAGGGAGAGAGAGAGAAACATCGGTCGGCTGCCTCCTGCAGTCCCCGCACTGGGGATCGGGCCTGCAACCTGGGCATGTGCCCTGACCGGGAATTGAACCTCTCAGTCCACTGAGCCCCACCAGCCGGGCTCTTCCTAGCTATAACTACCACCTGCCTATTCCCGACTTTCCCATGGACCTCTCCCCGGAACTGCAGAATCAGAACCAGAGCCAGCCGGACAGCCACGCAGAATCAGGAAAAGGTCTCTCAAACCCAGTCTCAGTGATGTCCTCCCACCAAAGCCCACCTCGCACGTGGCTGTGTGAAGAATATGGGTGGACCTGTGGGACCCTTTACTCGGTGCCCCCCAGCGGTGACATCTTGCAGTGATGTCCTCCCACCAAAGCCCACCTCGCACGCGGCTGTGTGAAGAATATGGGTGGACCTGTGGGACCCTTTACTCGGTGTCCCCCAGCGGTGACATCTTGCAACATCACCGTGCAGGCTCATGACCGGGATGCTGACTTTGACACCATCAGGACACGGAAGAGGCTGGTTTCCCTCTGACAGCCACGCACTTCCCTTCCGCACAGCGCCCCCTGGAGACTCATTTCTTTGGGATAAATCCAACTGTGGGGTTGAGTGACGGTTGCGGTCTTAGTTTTTAAAGACCCTGCCAAACTCTTTTCCCGAGCGGCTATTCCATTTTACCCTCCCATCAGCAATGTACCCAGTTTGTGCCTCCTCTCTGTGCGGTCACTATTTTTAATTTATTTTATTTTTTATATGTTTTTACTGATTTTTTTTTGAGAGAGAGGGAGAGAGAGAGAGACATAGACACATTGATGTGAAAGAGAAACATCCATCAGCTGCCTCCTGTACGCCCCCCTGCAGGGGACCGAGCCCCCAACCCCGGCATGTGCCCTGACCGGGAATGGAACCGGGACCTCTCAGTCCATGGATGATGCTCAGTCCACTGAGCCACACTGTCCAGGCTACTCTTTATTTTAGTCATTCTGCTATGTGTCCACTGATCGCTCATGGTTTTAATTTCTATTTCCCTAATGGCTAATGATGGTAAACACTTTTTCATGTGCTTATCTGCCATCCGTACAGGGGTGAGCAAAAGTAGGTTTGTAGTTGCTCATATGGAAAATAACACAATAATTGATCAATAATGATACAATAAACTGTGTTCTGCAAAAGCACAGTTGTACTCAAAGCCTACTTTCGCCACCCCTGTATATTCTCCTGGGTGAAGTGTCTGTTCATGTCTTGGCCCATTTTCTAATCGGTTGTTCGTTGTTTTACGGTTGGATTTCGAGAGTTCTTTAGGTGTTCCAGGTGCTGCTCCTGTGTAGGATATGTGGTTTGTCAATATTTTTCTCCATTTCGAGCTTGTATTTTCATCCTCTTAACAGGGCCCTTACAAAGCACAAGTTTAAAATTGGGATGGGGTCCAATTTATGCATTTGTTCTTCTATGGATCAGGCTTTTGGTGTCGAATCTAAGCATTCTTTGCCTAGCCCTACGTCACAAAGATTTCAGCATGTATACGTGTATAACGATGTAAAACATAAAACTATGTACAGTTTAACAGTTTTATTTTTATATTTATACCTGTGATCCATTTTGAGATAATTTCATAGAAGATATAAGACTTAAATGGAGGTGTGTGTTCCTTTTAGCCCACAGATACTCACTTGCTCCATCACTGTTTGTTGAAAAGCTGTCTTTCCTCCATTGGACTCCTTTTGTGTCTTTGTAAAAAACAAGTGGGCACACTGGGGAGGGTGTGGAGAAAAGGGGACTCTAGCACACTGCTGGTGGGAATGCAGACTGGTGCAGCCACTATGGAAAACAATATGGTGTTACCTCAAAAAATTAAAAATTGAACTGCCATTTGACCCAGTGATCCCACTTCTAGGAATATACCCTAAGAAGCGTGAAACACCAATCAGAAAGAATATATGTGCCCCCATGTTCATAGCAGCACTATTTACAATAGCTAAGATCTGGGAACAGCTCAAGTGTCCGTCAGTAGACGAGTAGATAAAAAAGCTGTGGTACATGTACACAATGGAGTACTATACAGCTGTAAGAAAGAATGTTCTCTTATTCTTTGAGACGACATGGAGGGACCTGGAGAGGATTATGCTAAGCGAAATAAGCCAATCAGAGAAATACAAATATCACATGATCTCACTCATTTGTGGAATATAATGAACAAAATAAGCTGATGAATAAAATAGACTCAGAGACATAGAAGTAAAGATCAGACTGACAAACCTTGGGGGGAGGAAGGAGATAAACCAAAGAACTTATATACATATATACATAAGCAATGGACATAGACAACAATACTGTGTGTGTGTGTGGCGGGGGGGGGGGGGGACAGGGAGGAGGGAGTCAATGACGGAAAAAGGAGAAACATCTGTAACAAAAATAAATTAATTAAAAAATAATTTTAAAAATGAGTGGGCATATTTGTATGGATCTATTTTCAGGTTCTCTATTCTGTTCCATTGATCTATGTATTTACCCCTCCACCCATGTAGCATGGTCTAAATCACTGTAGCTCTATAATAAGTTATGCGGTGCATGACCATAGTATGTTCATAATTGTTGTCTCGATGGAACTCTTTTATCATTACAAAATGTCCATTTTCTCTAGTAACATTTTTTTTTACTTAAAGTCTGTTTCATCTGATGGTACTCCAGTTCTCTTTCAGTTACATTAAATGGTATATCATTTCCATTCATTTACATCCAATTTATTTGAGTCTTTAAAACTAAGGTGTGTCCTGTATACAGCATTGAGTTGGGTCCTTAAAAAATCCATTTAGCCCATCTCAACCTTTTAGCTGGAGAACTTAATCCATTTACACTTAATGTATTACTAATTAGAAAGGGTTTACATCTGCCATTTTATTATTTGTTGTCTATAGGTCCTATTTTTTGTCCCTCTATTCCTCCATCACTGTCTCCTTTCATGTGAAATAGATATTTTCTAGTGTATCATTTTAATTCCCTTGTCATTTCTTTAACAAACTTTTTTTGTTTGTTTGTTTAGTTATATTCCTAATGGTTGCCCTGAGGATTACAACTGACATTTATTTATTTTTTTATCCTCACCCAAGGACATTTTTTGCATTTACCTTCAGATAAAGCATCAAGGAGAGAGGGAGGAAGAGAGAGAAACACATTGAGTGGTTGCCATCCACACAACCCCAACCAGGGCTGGAGACAAACTGCAACCAAGGTATGTGCCCTTAGTGGGAACTGAACCCAGGCCTCTCTGGTCCATGGGCCGACGCTCTAACTGCTGAGCCAAACCATCCAGGGCACAACTGACACCTTAATTTATGAAAATCTAGTTTGGATTCATATCAACTTATTTCAATAATTTAGAGAACTTTTATCCTAAATAGCTCCATCTCTTCCCCATCTTGTTTGTACAATTATAACAATGCAAATTACATTTTTGCATAGTGTATACTCATCAACATAGATTTATAATTATTGCTTTATGTGGTTGTCTTTTAAATGACAGGAGAAAACAGACAAAAACACATTTATACTGACTTTTATGTTTACCCATGTTGGTACCTTTACTGTATGAATTCCGGTTACTGCCTAATGCCCTTTCATTTCACCGGAAAGATCTCCATTATTTTTTGTAGGGCATGTCTGCTAGTGATGAATACTCTACAGTTTCATTTACCTGGGATTATCCTAATTTTTCTTTCATTTTTTTGAAAGTTTTGCTGGATATATAATTCTTGGTTGATAGTCTTTTTCTTTTAGCACCTTGGTTTCTGATAAGAAACCAGCTATTAATTTTATTGATGACACTTTATACAAGATTACTAGCTTTTCTCCTGATGCTTTTGATATTTTGTCTTTGACTTTTGAGATTTTGCTCTTATGATGCATCTACGTGTTTGAGTTTATTCTACTCGGAGTTTGTGAACTTCTTGGATATGCAGATTAATGTATTGAATCAAATTTGAAAGTTTTTGGCCCTCTTTCATACCACATGAATAATGGCATGGGGTGTGGCACCTCATTTTAGCGTTGCAAAAATGTAATTCTAGGCTTTTTGTTGGCATGAGTGGTGGTGGGTCACCAATTTTTTTGTGGTGTTTGGCTGGAATAGAGTGACTTTTGTCTAAATATTTTCTGTCTTCCTAGGCTGTCCCTTCCCTGGTTCTCTGGCTTGAAAGAGCAGGCGGGGGGGGGGGGGGGGGGCTTTTTTTGTCTGCACTCATTGGCATTTCCAGGTTGCCAGCTTCTTTGGCTTTAAGTCTGAAATATATGAAACAAAAGGATACTCAAGTTACTCACCACTGTGTCATTCCTTGGGTCCTAAGAAACCTAGCCAGTCCGACCTTTCTCTCTCCACCTTTTACGAGTCTTTTAAAAAAACTGTTTTCAGTTGTGCTTTGCTGAAAGAATAGCAAAGAGTGCTCCTATCCCAGCTTCCTGGAAATGGGAGTTCATTATATTTCCTTTTCAAAGGTACTTTTTCATAGCCACTTCATCTGATTTCTGCCTCCCCAACAACCCCGCACCCCATGGAAGATCCTACATATGCTTACTTGAAAGTCTTTTCGTTCTCAGACTGTTCTATTATTTTAAGTTCATCTGGAGTTATGATTATTGATTTTGGTATCCGTTATTCTTAGCATTAGATGTCTTCACGGGCTTCAGAGTTTTGACCCACTTCTGGGTAAAAGACTGTCTTTCATGGTTCTCTCTCTCTCTCTCTCTGTATACGCACCCTCACCCTCATCCTCACCTTCATCTAGTATTTTGGGGCTGTATCGGTGATGCTTCCCTTTTTTGTACAGATAGAGTGGGAGGGAGAGAGAGGAAGAGATAGAGAGAGAGAAACATCGATGTGAAAGGGACATATCGAGTGGCTGCCACCACACGACCAACCAGGGCCGGGGACAAACTGCAACCGAAGTACGTGCCCTTAGCGGGAACCGAACCCGGGTCTCTCCGGACCGCAGGCCGACGCTCTAACCGCTGAGCCAAACTGGCCAGGGCAGTACAGGACATTCTTTATCGTGGTAGTGATGCCCCAGGGCCACACCTCACAGAAACTGTTGCTCCATGAAATGTGGAAACAGATTTTCCAGACTCCTTTTTGATATCAGGGTGATCCCCTCTTTCCCCTGATTTCAAATAGGGAGCCTGGCTCGATTCCCAGCCTTACACCCCATTATTGCCCAGCAGGCCCATGGCCTTGTCAGTACTTGGCAGCTTGTACTTCTAGGCCATGGTGGAGTTTGTCTGGTGTTTGCACTCAGCCAGTTCTTTTCATTGTAGTTTATCATCACTCTGCATCTGGAACAGGGAGGGAGCCTCAGAGCATGAATCATAGATCATCTGGATCAGAAGCCAAATGCCTTGCTGTTGTTCTCATTTGAAAATGTCTGTTAATTTTCGTCTTGCTCTGTTTTTATGCATTGCCACTTTATATCCTATTTGAAATAAAATAAAGTGAAATACAAAAAGTTATATAGTTTTTCTTTTTTTGACAGTCACATAGATGTATTTATTCTTTAAAAAATTGGCATCTTTAAATTTGTTATTTTTTAATGGCATTCTTTTTAAAAAATGTTATCTTTATTGTTGAAAGTATTACAGATGTCCTCCATTTCCCCCCATTAACACCCTCCTCCCAGCTATCAACCCCCCTCCAGTCCTCCCCACGCTATTGTCTGTGTCCATTGGTTATGCATATATACACACATATAAGTTCTTCGGTTTATGTCTTCCCACTCCCCCCACTTCCCTCTCAGGTTTGTCAGTCTAGCAACCAATTTGTACTTTTTACTCCCCCCACTTTTTTTTGCCACCCTTTAAACCCTCGTCCTATTTGTCAACCAGCAAAGAATTCTCTGTATCTATGATTCTGTTTCTGTTCTGCTTGTTCTTTTGGTTTGTAGATTCAATTGTTGATAGATATGTTTTTATTGCCATTTTATTGTTCATATTTTTTACCTTCTTCTAGAAGACCCTTCAACCTTTCATTTAATATGGGTTTGGTGGTGATGAACTCCTTTAGCTTTTTCTTGTCTGGGAAGCTCTTTACATGTCCATCGATTCTAGAATTTTTTGAAATAGTTTGAGGAGAATGGGTGTTAGTTCTTTTTTGAATGTTCGGTAAAACTCCCCCGTGAAACCATCTGGGCCTGGGCTTTTGTTTGCTGGGAGAGTCTTGATTACCTCTTCAATTTCCTCAGTTGTTATTGGTCTGTTCAAGTTTTCTATCTCTTCCGGGAATAGTTTTGGGAGACTGTGTGTTTCTAGAAATTTGTCCATTTCGCTTAGATTGTCGAATTTGTTGCCATATAGTTGTTCATAGTAGTTGTTAATGATCTTTTGTATTTCCGTGGTGTCGGTTGTTACTTCTCCTCTTTCATTTCTGATTTTGTGTATTTGGGTTCTCTCTCTTTGTTTCTTGGTGAGTCTAGCTAAGGGTCCATCAATCTTGTTTATCTTTTCGAAAAACCAGCTTTTTGTTTCATTGATCCTTTGAATTGTTTTTTTGGCCTCTATGTCATTTATTTCTGCTCTGATCTTTACTATTTCCTTCCTTCTACTTGCTCTGGGGTTTGCTATGAACTTCCCTCTCAGAACTGCTTTCGCTGCATCCCATAGATTTTGTGTTGTTGTGTGTTCATTTTCATTGGTTTCCAGGAAGTTTTTAATTTCTTCCTTGATCTCCTCGGTGACCCATTCATTGTTTAATAACATGCTATTTAGCCTCCATGTGTTGAAATGTCTTTGCATGTTCTTGTTGCAATTGATTTCTAGTTTCATGCCATTGTGATCTGAGAAGATGCTTGATATGATTTCAATCTTCTTGAACTTGTAGAGATTTAGTTTGTGTCCTACCATGTGGTCTATCTTTGAGAATGTCCCATGTGCACTTGAGAAGAATGTGTATTCTGTAGTTTTGGGGTGTAATTCTCTGTAGATATCTATTAAATCCATTTGGTCTAGTGCTTCATTTAGAGTCTCTGTTTCCTTGCTAATTTTTTGCCTAGAGGATCTATCCAGTGCTGTCAACGGGGTGTTGAAGTCCCCTGCTATGATTGTATTGTTGTCGATTTCTCCTTGGAAGTCCTCCAGAAGTTTATCAAGGTTATATCTTCCTGTTGGATAGATCCTTTCAATATTATGTAGTGGCCGTCTTTGTCTCTAGTTATGGTCTTCATTTTGAAATCTATTTTATCAGATACGAGAATTGCTACCCCAGCTTTTTTTTGCTTTCCATTTGCTTGGAAAATTTTTTTCCATCCCTTCACTTTCAACCTATGTGAGTCTTTTGTTGAGAGGTGGGTCTCTTGTAAACAACATATAGATGAGTCATACTTTCTTATCCAATCAGCTACTCTGTGTCTCTTAATGGGAGCATTCAATCCATTTACGTTTAAGGTGATTATTGATATGTACTTATTTATTGCCATTTTTGTTTAGTGTGGTTCTATTTTTCTTCCCATTTCTACTGCTAATTACAGCAGTCCTTTTAACATTTCTTGCAGTGCTGGTTTGGTGCTAATGTATTCCCTTAGCCTTTTTTTTGTCTGGGAAGCTCTTTATTTGATCTTCTATTTTGAATGATAGCCTTGCTGGGTAGAGTAGTCTTGGATTCAGATTCTTGTTTTTCATGACTTTGATTACTTCATGCCATTCTCTTCTGGCCTGTAGTGTTTCTTGTGAGAAGTCAGCTGAGAGCCTTATGGGGTTCCCTTTGTAGGTAACCTGTTGCTTATCTCTTGCTGCTTTTAGGATTCTCTCTTTGTCTTTAATTTGTGGCATTTTAATTACTATGTGTCTTGGTGTGGGCCTGTTTGGGTTCTTCTTACTTGGGACTCTCTGTGCTTCTTGAACTTGAATGCCTTCTTCCTTCACCAAATTAGGGAAGTTTTCTCTCACTATTTTTTTGAATATATTCTCTATCCCTTGCTCATTTTCTTCTTCTTCGGGGACTCCTATGATGCGAATATTATTACGTTTCCAGTTGTCCCATAGTTCTCTTAAGCTGTCTTCCTGTTTTTTAATAGTTTTTTCCTTTTGTTTTTCTGATTGGTTGATTTTTTCTACCCTGTCTTCTAATTCGCTGAGGACCCCTACTCTGCTTTTTAAACCTTCCAATGTGTTTTTTCACCATTTTGGCTATCACTGTGGGCTTTGGAGCCTGTCAAGTTCTCCCTGTGGGTGTTGGTGTTCTGCTGTTTGTGGCTCCCTCTCCTGTGTTTAGATGAGCGAGGGAGTACCCACGTTGAACACCACTGTCAAGTCTTACTTTCCTGGTTAAAGTTGCCAGCCCAGGAAACGTACTGTTATCCTCTAGCTTTTTGCCTGGAGGCTAGCAGTCTAGGTTAATTGATGAGTTTTGGGTTGTCAGTTGATTGAAAAACTCCCTCTGGTGCTCAGCCAAGGGGCTTTCACGAGGGTGGGGCAGATGCTGGTTGTTAGTGAGCCTCAATTAGCACTTCAATGGCCCACAGGGTGGGGTTGGATCTCCGAGGGAGGGGCTGCTGCCTCTCCTCAGGGCCCTGGGAAGGAGCAATGTGGCCACAGTCCTGAGTGGCTGCACTCAGCCAAAGCTCTGAGCGCCCTCCAAACCCCGAGTGTCCCGACACAGCTCCAGTCCAGTCTGCCCTCCCTCCGCCGGAGCCCAAGGTGAGTGGCTGTGGCTGTTTCAGCCTCTGTCCCGGCTGCGCTGTGGAGCCGCCTGGGAGTGTGACCCGAGGGCGCCGCTTACAGCTGAGGCCGCTGCCGAGCTGCCGACCGTGGGCTCCCAGCCCCGTCTCGCGCCTTCGCAATCCTACCGGGATGGAGTCAGTGTCCCTCGTTGTATGGTCCTCGCAAGCTGCTTTTCTGTTGGTTTTTCCCGTCGATTTGTCTGTGTTATAGTTGTAATTCCAGTTTGGTTCTCCGTTCACTCCACCGCCATTTTTCGGTTCTCAGTACACTTTTCAATTGAATTTCTTTTCTGTGCTTTGTATTTGGCTATTTGAGACTTTCAAGATGATCAGCGCCTGGGTTGATACGACAATTTCATTCAGCGACATCAGTTGTTGTATTCCAAATTCTAAATCTGTCCATCGATTCTTTCATTCAGCGACATCAGTTGTTGTATTCCAAATTCTAAATCTGTCCATCGATTCTAAATAATAGCTTTTCAGGACAGAATAATCTTGGTTGTAGGTCCTTGCTTTTCACCACTTTGAATATTTCCTGCTTCTCCATTCTGGTCTCTTCTTTTGAGACATCAGCTGATAGTCTTATGGGAGCACCTTTGTAGGTAACTAACTGCTTATCTCTTTCTGCTTTTAAGATTCTCTGTCTTTAACCTTTTGCATTTTAATTATGATGTGTCTTGGTGTGGGCCTCTTTGGGTTCATCTTGTTTGGGACTCTCTGTGCTTCCTGGACTTGAATGTCTGTTTCCTTTACCAAGTTAGAGATGTTTTCTGTCATTATTTTTTCAAATAGGTTTTCAATTTCTTGTTCTCTTTCTTCTATCTGGCACATCCATGATGCAAATGTTGGTATGCTTGACGTTGTCCCAGAGGCTCCTTACACTATCTTCATTTTTTGGATTTTTTTTGCTCTTCTGATTTTTGTTTTTGTTAATCCTCACCTGAGACTGTTTTTCCGTTCAATTTTAGAGAGAGTGGAAGGGAAAAAGGGAGGGAGAGGGAGGAATAAAGAGAGAGGGGGAGAGAAAGAGAGAGAGAGAGAGAGAGAGAGAGAGAGAGAGAGAGAGAGATCGAGATCAATTGGTTGCCTCCTCCCCGACCCTGGCCAGGGATTGAACCTTCAACCCAGGTACATGCCCTTGACCTGAATCAAACTTGAGATCCTTCAGTCCAAGGGCCGACGCTCTAACCACGGAACAAACTGGCCAGGGCTTACTGGGTGCTTTCTGCTTGCTTATATTCCAAATTGATCGATTGCTTCTTGGCTTCACCTGCTCTACTATTAATTCCCTGTAAATTATTTCTTTATTTCAGTAAGTGCCTCCTTCATTTCTGACTGGTCTTTTTTATGCTCTCAGGGTCCTCACTAAATTCCTTGAGTATTCTTATAACCAGAGTTTTGAACTCTGCATTTGTTAGATTGCTTATCTCCATTTTGTTTAGTTCTTTTCCTGGGGTTTTGTTGTTTTTTTTTCATTTCGGACATGTTTCTTTGTCTCATTTTGGCTGCTTCTCTGTGTTTGTTTCTATGTATTAGGTTGAGTTGCTATGTCTCCTAGGCTTTGTAGGGTGGCCTATTGTAGTAGGTGTCCTGTAGAGTCCAGTGGCACAGCACCCATGATCACCCCAGCTAGGCACTTGAGGTGTACCCCTTGTGTGGACTGTATACCCTTATATTGTAATTGAGTTTTGATTGCTGTTGGCACGTCAATGGAAAGGATTTACTCAGGCTGATGAGCTGCAAGGACTGGCTGTGCCCACTGACCACCAACCTCTGACCACCTTGGAGGAACAGCTGTGCAGGGCCCACCACACAGAGCAAGACTTACTTCAGCAGGGCTCTGGTACCCACTGAATCCACATCTTGAGTGTGTCTCTTGTGGAGGTGGTTGGGTGGTGGTACTCTGACAATGTCTGAAGCTATCCACTGGGTGTGCAGTCTTTGGGGCCTCCTGGAAGGCACAGGCCAAGGTCAGCCACTGCCTGTGTTCCACCTGGGGCCACCAGGCCTAAGCTACAAAGCCATCTGCAGTTGGCTGCTTCTTGTGCTGGGCTTGGAGGTGCCCAGGGCAAGGTCAAGCCGTGAATCAAGGCTCGCTGCTGCTAATGTCAGAACTGGGGCCACTTAGTGAGAGGTATGGGGCTCACTGAGGCCAGATGCTGTTTGTTTGAGAGATTTTAGGAAAATCCAAAGCATGAGCCAAGACAGGCCATTCTTATGGTAAAGTCACTAGAAATAGCTTGGGTGGGCCCAAAAGTTGGGTGGAGCAGGGCCTCAGGGTATCACCAGGGCAGGGCAAACAGTGTGAGCCAGGTTGCTGGCTTCCCAGATATGGTGCCTGCCTGCTGGCCCTGTGGGGGAAGGGCTCACCAAAGGAACAAGGGCCTCCACCAGCACTTCTGTCTGGGAGAAAGCTCTCTCCAGCTCTCGCCTCGATGCCAAGCAACTCAGTTCTTCCCGGTATGTCTCTGAGTCCAAGTAAGTCTGTGCAAGGGCCCTGTAGGAGGAACTGTCTGGGGATCCAGCAGCCTCAGTCTCAATTCTCACTGGTTTTTACAGCCAGAGGTTATGGGGACTTCTCTTCCTGGCGCTGGAACCCTAGGCTGGGGGGCTTGGTGTGAAACAGGGACCCCTCACTCCTCAGGGAGGACCTTCATAAGCCGAGGTACCTCTCCTGACTTTTATCCACCACACGTGGATGTGGGACCAACCCATCTGTGCCTCCGCCCCTCCTACCAGTCTTGATATGGCTTCTTTAATTTTGTAGTTGTAGGACTTCCATTCAACTTGATTTCAGGTGGTTCTGAATGATGATTGTTCTGTAGTTTAGTTGTAGTTTTGATGTGATTGTGGGAGGAGGTGAGTACCTCTGTAGGTGAGTTTTCCTACTGCACCGTCTTGACCAGAAGTGAAGAAATCGTATATTTTTTCCGATGCATGTTTTAACATTTCTGAAATCATGGTACACCTTATATTCAATGCACCGGGGAATTCAAGACACAGTGTCAACCACACCTGGAATTGCAACAGACACGTTAGTCACCTACACAGCATTCAGGCACCTGAGGAGATGTGACCCTGGCATCTAGGGCAGAGAGACCGATGGGGTGACTCACAGGAGTGAACGAGGAATAATTTCTGCAGCCATGGACCTCAGTCAAGACTACTGAGGCTCCTGCCCTGATCTGACCTGGGAGATTTCATGAAGGTAGTTTAAAGAAACACTGTCTCGCCCTGGCCGGTTTGGCTCAGTGGTTAGAGTATCGACTTGCGGTTTGGAGAGACCCGGGTTCAGTTCCCGCTAAGGGCGCATACCTCGGTTGCAGTGTGTCCCCGGCCCTGGTTGGTCGTGCGGGTGGCAGCCACTCAATGTGTCCCTTTCACGTCGATGTTTCTCTCTCTCTCTCCCCCTCCCACTCTACCTGAACAAAAAATGGAAAAATGTCCTTGAGTGAGGATAAAAAAAAAAAAGAAACACTGTCTCCTTTCTTTCCTCTCTTGCCTTATGCCTTTTAAGTTTCCAGCTGGTCATAAAAAGTTCATCTTTTGGCACATTGGGGTACACACAGCTGTGAGGACAGTTAGACTGTCCTCCCCAACTACTTGCACCCTCGTGTCCCAATTTCCATTTTATAGAAACAAAAATGGTGAAGGCACGAAGCGGACTCTGTCCCAGGCTTGTCTGAGGAGTGAGTGCAGGTGGTTGCCAGTGCTCACCCCCTCCTTGAAGACTGTGTCCACGGAAGACGGGCACAGTGGGTGCCCCAGCCTGCAACTGAGCCCTGCCAAGCAGCTCTGTGCAAGGTCAGGCGGGAAAGGCATCCAGGTCCCGAGTCAAACAGCTCATATTCTTTGGCCCAGTAATTTCACCCCTTGGAGTTTACCCTGGAGAAACTGGCAGGAAAGAGGGCTGGGATTTATACATAGGTGTGGTTTATAAAACTTCCACGTGGAAATGAGAGATTCATCACAGCGAGCATGGTTAAACAAATCGTGGTACAAGATTTCAGTGGAACTCTAGGCACTGTTTGAAAACCAGGCTTTGGAAACATCTTTAATGGGAAAATGCTCAAAATTCAGTGTGTTATTGAGGGTACAAAACAGTTCAGAAGGTACAAAAATGAATATAATAGAATATGTAATTTAAAAATGAATGGAGCCTGGCCAGAGTGGCTCAGTTGGGTAAGTGTAGTCCTGTGCATGGAAAGGTTGCCGGTTCGATTCCCGGTCAGGGCACATACCTGGGTTGAGGATTTGATGCCTGGTTGGGCCATACGGAAGGCTATCGATCTATGTTTTTCTCTCACATCAATGCCTCTCTCCCGGTCTCTCTCTTCCTTCCTCTCTCTAAGCATGTCCTCAGGTGAGGATTAAAATAAAAATGACTGGATGGAAGGACAGCACTATTACTATTTGTTCTCCCCAGACGGAGACAATTAGACTTTTCTGACATCAAAATTTGCTACAATGGATGTACGTATACCACAGTGAATTCGTATTCGGGTGACAATACGAAAAGCAAGCTTTGTTGAAAAGAAGTAATTGCAACATTCAAGGAGAGCTTTGCAAAGGGTCTTGGAGAGACGTAAAGGGAACAGAAAGCACCTACAGGACAGGTAACAGGGACCACAGCCGTCACTGATTGGCGGCGGCACCCGGGGGGCGGGACTGCCTGCCAGGGGCGGGACTGCGCTACCCACGTCCGGGGCGGGGCCTCGGCCTCCGCGCCAGCGGGCGGTCTCCATGGCAACCGGCGGGGCCTGCGTGAGGCCCACTCGCCGCCGCCACTTCCGCCGCACCTGCCCCGCCCGCCTCCAGGTCGCTCCGCGTCCCGCGCTCCCCTGCGACCCCGGCCCCGCTCCCGCTCCCGGCCGAGGCCGCCCGCCGCCCGCCGCCGCGGCCGCCCCGGCCTGACCTGACCGGGAAGCAGTTCCGGACGCCCGCCGTGACTCATCGCCGGCCTGCGTCCCCGGATCGGGCCATCTTGGCTGCGGCCCGCGCGGCAGACGGAGCCGCGGAGGAACCGCGAGACCCAGGTACGTGCCCGCAGCCGCCCAGGCCCGCGCCGCCGCAGGTGCGCCCGCCCTTTGTCCCGCCCCAGGTGGGCGCCCACCCGCGCCCGCCGCCCTGGCCTTCCCACGCCGCACCCCTTCCTTCGACCCCCTCCTCTGCAGCCGAAACCTCGTTAAAAACATTTTCTCATCCTCTAGGCCCCAGAACAAGTCCAGGCGCCGGTGCAGTCCGCCTGGCCTTGCGAGGTTCACGATAAAGGAGCCGATCCGGAATTGGGGATCCCCAAGGCCTGCACCACCTGCCTGGCCGCGGCTGCGCACCTCCGTCCGCCCTGCCTTCGCTCCAAGGCCGGAACCCCACCTGTTCCCTCGGGTTGACCCAGTTTTAGCATCACAGGTCCTCAGGTTCCGGGGTTCCGGGCTACCCCACCCCCCTTCTCCCACCCATCCGTGCAGCCTTTGGCTGACCTCTGCCAACATGGTCCAACCCCAGACCGCGAAAGCTGACACCCCAGCCCCTGCGGCGGCTACCAGTGCCCAGATGGATGACGTCATCGACACCCTGACCTCGCTGCGCCTCACCAACTCGGCGCTGAGGCGGGAGGCCTCCACGCTGCGGGCCGAGAAGGCCAACCTCACCAACATGCTGGAGAGCGTGATGGCGGAGCTGACCTTGCTGCGCACCAGGGCCCGGATCCCGGGCGCGCTGCAGATCACCCCGCCCATCTCGGCAATTTCCTCCAACGGGACCCGGCCCATGACCACGCCGCCGACCTCTCTGCCTGAGCCCTTCTCGGGAGACCCTGGCCAGCTCGCAGGGTTCTTGATGCAGATGGACAGGTTCATGATCTTCCAGGCCTCCCGCTTCCCGGGGGAGGCCGAGCGGGTGGCCTTCCTGGTGTCCCGGCTGACCGGGGAGGCCGAGAAGTGGGCCATCCCGCACATGCAGCCCGACAGCCCCTTGCGAAACAACTACCAGGGCTTCCTGGCAGAGTTGCGGAGAACCTACAAGTCTCCCCTGCGGCACGCCCGGCGGGCCCAAATCAGGAAGACTTCCGCCTCCAATCGGGCGGTGCGGGAACGCCAGATGCTGTGCCGCCAGCTGGCCGCCTCCGGCACCGGGCCCTGCCCTGTGCACCCCGCCTCCAACGGGACTAGTCCAGCGCCGGCCCTGCCCACCCGAGCGCGGAACCTTTAAAGCCGGCCACCACCCTGGTTGCATCAGCAGCTACCAGGTAGTAACCCTCTGCCACGTAGAAGAGATGTCCCTACAACAGCATCGTTCTCGTTTGAAGACGCCCCTTCCTGCCTCTCCAGAGTGTTCCAGAAAGAGATCTTCCTTCATACTCTTGGGCACCCTGTCGCCCACCTCTGCCTAGTAGTATGTGCTAGCTTTGTACCCACACTTCAGTGCACGTGTCCCTCCCATGCTTGCAACTCCATCTCTCCAGCCACAGCTCTGCTACTCGGTCACAGGACTCCACAACGGGTCCGGACCATGTGGGCTGACCCTTCCCGGCTGGCAAGGCTCACAGATCTCCTGTTCCGCCTTCTGCAGACCCCCCACGGCAGCTCCCCACCTGGTCTCCCTGTTCTCACTGATGAGCTCACTGGTGACAGAAGGCACTTTGGCCAGGCTGGTGGCTTGATGTGGGGACTTGGAGAGGGGAGTCCGGCCACCCACCCATAAGTGATCACCAGTCCTGCCAGGACCCGGTATAGCAGGCAGGGGACTTGTCCTTGTTCTCAGTGGCCAAGTGATCCCTGCTGGGAGCGGAGATCAACATTTCTGGGGACGAGCTTCACGTGGCACTTGAACATACAGTCAGTCTGACCCATCGTCACCACTGGGAAAGCCCGGAAATGCAGGTGAAGAGAGAAACCTGAAGGACACACCTCCCTGAATGCCTGGCTTTAGCTGCCAGTGTTCTGATGGCAGGGAATGTGGGCATCTGGAACTTTCCTGCCAAAGGTGACTGGCCTGGGACCACCAGGCAGCTCCATCAGGCTGCTAGAGGCAGCACGTCTGCACGTCGCGCCGAGACCGCAGGCTGGGCGCTGGCACTGGGTCCTGCTGCCGCCCTGGGCTCCACTGGGAAGCACCGCCCGCTGCTGGTGCGCAGTTACCCTCCTCTGTCCCACGTCACTTGGTGGTGGGCCTTGTCTAGCTTGAGACTTGTTCCCTTCTCCATTCAGGTGACAGGTGGCCTTTCCCTCTGCCCGTCAGCCCCTCAGCCACCCACAGTATCTCTGGGTCTCCAGAGTCTCCAGGTAGCATGGACTCTGATGCTGGAGACCGCATTCCCCCGGGATGTGTCCTTAAGCACTAAGGTGGGGGATGGGGGGATTGGCCTCTGGTAACCCCAGCCACGGCCCGGTGGCATTTGTGAAGGAAAAGAGCTGCAGACTACCTCTGTCCTAGTGGGACAGTGCAGGCTGGCACGCAGGTCCTGATTGTGAGGGACAGAGGCATGCCTCTTAGCGGGGATGGCCTCGTGCTTCCTCGTGGGGGACGCACAAATCACTTTCGGAATGCGGCTTGGCCCAGTCCTTTGGGTGGTGATGCTCCTGCCATATTGGACAGTGGGGGAGCTGGGGTATCACCCTGGGTTCGTCTGCCCCTGTTCTGGCTGGACTGCAGAACAGCCTCCATACCCACCTAAAGACACATCTCGGGATACCCAGAGGCTGTGTCCTGGGGCCCATCCTTACTTCTGAAGAGTTTGGGTGATGCTGGGAAAGTGACTGTTCCTGAAGCAACCACTGCCCCAAGGCCCCGGGTGCGCAGTGTTGCCGATGGCGGAGCACTGCCACCCACGCGCTGCAAACTGTTAGCCCAGTCGCCCTGCTGAACAACGGCCTGGATACAGGCCACAGGCCCCCTGGATTCCAGCCAAGGCTGTTCAGGTGGGACATGGTGCTCATTAAGCATGAATGGGGGGAGGACAGCGGAGCCACAGTTCCAGGGGAGGGACCTCTGATGGGGGTGTGCTGATCACTTTCTCTCAGTGCTCAGTTTTCTTCTGCTTGTCTGCCAGGTATAGTGGCATCTGGGGAACGGAAGCCTACAGGGTAACACACCTACAGGTTCCGTGTGGCCCAGCGCAGCCAGGACGGGACCCAGCATGGAAGCCGGGCGGGAACTCAGCTGTCAGCAACCCCCGGGCCTGGCGGGTGTGTCTAGAAATGCCGTTTGTGATGGCGCTGTCCAGTCAGCTGCTCATGTCCCAGGGCCCTTTGCAGTGGGTTGTCGTGTCAGCTCTGGCTTCATTTGCTTGGCGATTTGACTGCGTTTTGTCTGGTGCTTACGTTGTTGGGCTTGGGACTGGTGCTGTGACCATGACTTCCTGCAGCTGTGGTCACGCACAGATGATGGAGCTTAGGGTTGTCCCCACATTGGACTCGGAAGAATCCACACTGGGAGCCCGTCGGCTCTAGTGGAAGACACCCAGTCCCCAGCGAGAGAGGATGGGAGCCGCCTCCGTGTGGCCCGGGTCTAGGCCGCTGGCTGGCAGGGTGAAGCCGGGGAAGGAAGTGGGGGAGGAGAGATGCTTTTTACTGTGGGGTTATAGGTTCTCTAAACGAGAGCTGGCGTTTTATACAAGGGCCAGGCAGGCAGTCTTCAAACAGTGCAGGTGAGGGACAGTTTCTGCTTTCCATGGTGTTGACGTCGGACTGTGTTGTGACTGCTCTCGGTCCCCAAGGCTCCCCTGGTAAGTAAGCTTCATTTCCTCAGCATTGTTTGAGGTGGATTCAGAATGAGGGGTAACCCCTGGCCTAATACGGTGTGACCTGGGGAGTGTCTTCTAGGAAAAAGCAAAGACCCATCTCATTGGTCCCGGGAAAGTGCATGAGTGAGTCGTGACGAGTGCAGCAATACCCCGCGAGGGTGGGTGACACTCCTGATGTGACGCTCTGGCCAAGGGGGACAGAACCCCCCGCTGGGCTGGTGCATGACCCTGACGGCCCACAGGAGGGCCGACAGTTGGGAGACGGGCACGTACCGGGGGAGCAGCCCCTGTGGTTGTGTGAAGACTCACGTGCTGGGACCGCCGCCGAGAGGGGGCTCCGGGTGGGGAGAGCTCCTTGCAGGTCCCTCCCGTGGCACCCGGAGCTGCAAGATGGTCACCTCTGCTCGGGGAGCCTTAGCTTAGAAGCTTAGCGATGATCACACCAGGTGGGGCTGTTTTGGGCCATCGGCCAAAGCTTGCCAGTGTAGGGAGGGGACAGGGTTAAGGCAGGCCCACCATCCACTGTGAGCAGAGCTGGTCTTGTCACCTCAGGGTCCCAACATCTCGTGTGGGGCGGTTGGCCCGGCACAAACGCAGTAGAGACGGGAAGAACCCCAGGTACTCCAACATCGCCAACTCCTTTCAATAAACGAGTAACCTGCCGGGGCTTGTCAGCAAGACTACACATAGAAGTTTGGAAAATAAAGTAGAGAAAAGTGAAATGTAATATTTTGGTATTTCCCCCTCCAGGCTCCCCTCTCCCCTGTATTATTACTAACTTTACTTGGAAGTGGCCGGGTGCTCCTCCATCAAGTAGATGGGCAGTAGTGCCAACGGGTGGTCACTGCTCTTACTGATTTTCACTGTTAACCTGCTGAATGTCTTTGTGCACAGAAGCTTCCTCCTGGTGTCGCGTTATTTCTTAGGATAGATTCCCAGGGGTGGACCCTTGAATCAAAGAACTGGAAACCCGCGACAAAGCGGTTTTCAGAAATGTACCCATTGACACTGCCACCCGCAAGGACGAATGTGCCCATTTCACCATCTTGCCAGCCTGAGTATTACCGTCTAGCTAAATCTCTGTTAATTTGCTAATGAGAAATGGCATTGTGTTTGGTTTGCATTTCTTTGCTCTTCAGCACAGTGTACCATCTTCACGGTAAGCGGTTGTATTTCCTGTTGTGGTCGTCCGTCCTTTGCCCTGTCTCCTGGGCCCGCTGAGTCTGTGCGAGCTCGTGTGTATTAAAGACGCTAACCTCTGTGTCTCAGTCACTGCACGGTTCCGGCTTCTCCTTCTGTGGGTGTCTTACTGCGGCCCGGACTTGTCTGAGCCAGCCCTTTCCTCACTGCTCCGTGCCCGGTGGGCGGTCGTGGGGCAGGTGCATCATGTCACTGTCACACTGTGACATTGCGCCTGTAACCGTGCCTCCGGCGTGGGCACCCAGCAAACTGTCAGATTGCACAGATGGAGGTGCCGGGTGCCGGGGATCCAGGGCGGTAAACAGGCCCTGCCCGAGTGCCCACGGACCAAGGCCAACCCCAGCCCTCTGGGTTCTCGAATCTCTCTGCATGTTAAATACTGAGGACCCCGAAGAGCTTTGCTTAGGTAGGTTTTGTCAATATCATGAAATAAATGGAGGGTGGTTTAAAAAATACATATATATATATTTAATCCTCACCTGAGGCTATTTTTACATTAATCTTCAGATAGAGCTGGAGGGAGAGAGGAGGAAGAGAGAGAGAGAAACATCGATGTGAGAGAGACATAAGTGGCTGCCACCTGCACAACCCCAACTGGGGCCAGGGACAAAGCGCAACCGAGGTACATGCCCTTAGCAGGAACCAAACCCGGGGCTCTTTGGTCCGCAGGCGACCCTCTTACTGCTGAGCCATACCTGCCAGGGCGGTTTAAAATATTAAAAACAAATTCACTGATATCAACATAAATAACATATTTTAATGAAAGTTCTACTTCCCACAACAAAAATTTAGAAGGGGCATCGTTTTGCATTTTTGCCTGTGTCTTTAGTGTCTCTCCTGGTAGAAGACACGGAGCCTCAGCTGCATCTGCACTTACTCTCCTGTGAGATTACACGTCTCGGAGCCTCTGAACAATCCCACTGTTCGCCTGACACCAGGGGAGGCGCAGGTGTTGCAGTGGTACCCGAAAACCGCTCACCTCCCAGGCCCTGCAAGTGGCCTGCGCGCTGGGTGCTGCCGCTCGGGGAGGAGACGGGACTCGCAGCCTGCAGACTGCATCTGCCCTGCGGGGCTCCTTTCGTTGCTTTAGTCAAGTCTTCCCTTCCTTCTAGGACTCATCGACTAGTTTCTGGAATTAATTTGGCGTGTAAGCGGGAGGTGAGGCTCTGAGCTGACTTTGTCCCAAATATTTCAGCAAACATCCTGAGCCCATACAGACCCCTTTCTCTTCCTGCTTGGCCGGTGTTTCCTGCACGGCATTTGGAAACCTGACCTCTTGCAGAACCAACTCTTATCCGCTGATCCATTGAGTGTTCCCAGTACCTCCCTTTTAGAAAGGACTTTAGTTTATCATTTGTATTCATATCTAGTAGGTTCCCCCCTCCAGGCTTTCTTGCTGTTCTCAGCAGATGGACTTAAAAACTGACTTCTAAGGTTTGCCCACAGCCTTGGTAACAGGTGCAGAGCTGCGTTGGTGAGTTGTGTGCAGGGCGGGACCCTGTGGGAGGAGGTGGCCCTTTCCCACCATAGAGGCCCTGTCCCTGGCCTCCCACCAGTGGACTTCTCTGCAACTGGTAGGTTTGGGGCCGACTGGCTGTCCTGGGAAAGTCTACTGTGTACATGGCGCCCTCCTGGCTGGCCCCAGATGGCTGCTCCTAAGAGGTTGACAAGGACCCGGCCCCCACTCTGATGGTGGAGGCCCTGAAGGCTCCAGGAGGAATCTCCCCTCAGTGAGGGTGGCTCTGCCCAGGCTATCCCGAGTCAGGAACCTGGATGTCGCCTAATCTCCATCGCACCTTCTCCATCACCAAGGCCTCCCAATGCTTCACCCAAACTCTCAGTCTGCAGCTCTGTTCCCACCACAACCACCTTTTCACTCCTCCCGCCTTCCTCCCCCACCCTTAGTCCTGTGTCAAGATGAGAATCAAATATTCCTCCTCTTAGAAACCCTTGCTGAACAACGAGACTGGGCTAGGGGTCTCGGCTGTGCTCCTACAACCCCACACCCTCCCCAGGGGCCCCTGGGAAGTCGTCACCTTATGTCCTTGCTGAGCTTGCACTGATCTCCCCCACCAGACTCCGTGTCCTGAGGGCAGAGCTGATGTCTGATCTGTCCAGTCCCCGGCACCCAGTCCAGGGCCTGGCAGAGGCTGCTGGGGGCAGGCCAGTGGTTGACCGGAAGGGCAGCACAGCAGACACGTGCTGTGAATCCCAGGTGCACGTCACAGTCATGACCGCTCGCCTGCTGTGCACCAAGCTCTGTTCTGGAAGCCAGGGGTGCGATGGCAAGACAGAGCCAGGCCTCGTAGAACACCCCCGAGGGGGAGGGACAGTAAACCCCTGTGTCTGTCATGTAAAGGAAGAGGTTAGACACGGTGGTCAGCGGAGGCACCACTACGCCTAAGCATCTGTGCACATCACTAACTAGACACAGTTCTTTGTATCGGGAGGGATGAGCTTGGTGTAGTGAAACCATCAGTCTTAAATATACCATTTGGTGAGTTTTGAGAAATGTATGCACCACTGTAGCCCGAGCCCCTTTCAAGGTAGAGAACATCACCACCCAGAAAGTTCCCTAAGCCCCGCCCTGGTCCTGGAGACATCTGTCAATTCCCAAGACACCACGATACGCTGTAATTCCTTCTAAAAGCGGATAGTTTTAACTCTGGCACGTAGGTCTCCGATTCAGCTGAGCCCGTGATGTCTGTGGGTGATGTGAGGTCGGGTTGACATGTGTTTTCTCCAGAAGTGCATCCACTTGTTTTAGAGCCATTGGTTGGAGGACTTCCTGTTTCTCCATCGGATTGCTTTGGTGACTTTGCCTAAATCAAGCGGCCAGGTGCTCCTGGTCTACTCCTGGAACCTGTTCTGTCCATCAGTCTATTCGTTTTTCCCACGCCGGCCCCGGCTGTCTGAGGACTGTGCCACGCGGGGAGCCCCGAGCTCGGCCCAGGCGACTCCTGCGCTCACCTTCTCCTTTCCCAGCCGTCGCGGGGTGCTCCAGCCTGCGCCCTCCTGTGCAGCAAGTCACCCGGCACGTGGCTATTCAAATGTGTTAAAATGAAGGCACATGAAAGATTTTGTTCCCCAGCTACAGTGACTGCGCCTGTGCCCAGTGGAACGTTTCCATGGTCCCAGATCCATTCTGGGTGGCAGTTCCATGTCAGTTTTAGGATCTTTGATCAGTTTCTATGTAAAATGTCTGCTGGGGCTATGACTGGGGAGAAATTACATCCACAGATTCAAGGGAGGGAGAACTGACACTTTAATAATATCAAGTCTTTCAACACACGGACGTGGATTCTCTCCCTGTTTAGGACTTCTTCATCCGTCCTCAGCAGGCGTGTCGCTTTTAGTTAGTGGCCTCACACATCTTACGTGACTGTATCCCTAAGGACTCTATGGCTCTAGACGCCATAGTAAATGGAATGAAAATTGTTTTCATGTTGCAATTGTTTGTTGCTAATGTATAAAACCCAAACGAATATTTATATTTGCTTCTATGCTGTGACAATGCTGTATTCATTTGTTGGTTCTGGTACTTCCCAGATTCTTGAGGATTTCCTACACATGCCATCAACTGTCTACGAATAAAGGAGCTTGCACCTGTCTTTTCGTGCCATGTGCTTTTTTGCAGGACGCCTGGGGCAATGTCAGCAGAGGTTGGGTGCGGTGCGTCTGGCGTGGGCGGGATGCCAGGCAGAAGGGTTCTCAGCGTGCCCTCGGTCACATTCATGAAGCTTCCATCCACCTCTGATTTGTGAGGGTTTTTTAAATAAATCACATGGATGCTAAATTTTATTACTGCTTTTTCTGCATCAATTTAAACAATAGTATTTTTTTCTCTTTTGTTTTGTTAACATGGTGAATTAAACTGATTGATTTTCCCACGATACGCCAGGCCTGCACTCCTGGATAAACACAGCTCAGTTGCTGAGTATCAGCCTTCCCGGACATGTTGTCTTTGGTTTGCTAACGTTTGGCAGGACCTCTGGGGTTATCAGTAGGGATATGGGTCAGTAACTCTGTTTTCTGCAATGTCTCTGTTATTGGGGTGGTGCTCACCTTGTGAATCAGGTTGGGAGCTGCTCCCCTCTCTATTTTAGGAACGAGTTTGTAAGATTGGATTATTTCTTCCTTAATTGTTTGCTAGAAAATTGTTTGACAAAACCATTGGGCCTGGAGTCTTCTTCATGGTAACTGGGTGTTTGGTTGTGAATTCAGTTTCTTTAGTGGTTCAATAGGACTAATCAGCCATCTGTTTCTCCCTTAGTAAGTTTTGGCGGTGTATGTCTTTCAAGGAATTTGTTTGTTTTATTAAAGTTAGAAAGTTTGTTTGCAAAAGACCTTTGTACTATTCCTTTCTTCTCTTTTTGAAGTCTGAGGATCTCGAGTGATTTCCCGTTTCACTGCCTAACGTGGTAGTTTGTGTCTCTAGTTTTTCTCATCGTTCCAATGAGAGGGTCATTGATTTCGTTGATCTTTGCAAAGTACTGTTGTTTTTTTTCATTGATTTAGTCCATGTTTTTGTTTTCCATGTCCTTGGTTTCTGCGCTTATCTCGACTGTCTCCTTCTTGCTTACTTTGCGGTTACTTTGCTCTCTTTTTCAAGTTCAGGATGAAGCTGTGTTCTAGGAGGAGGGCCTGGGGCCGGGAGTGGCCTTGCAGGTGTGTGTACCATGGAGAGGGCAGCTCTCTGGTCTCTGGCCTGTCCACACTCTTCCTGGCGACACCAAGTGAGGGCCCACGGAAAAGCTCGTGGGTGAGCACGGCCTCCACTGTGCCCGGGGCTCCCAGGAGTCCCCGAGGGCCCCCTGTCCCGTATCAGCCATCGAGAATGTGGTAAGATGCTCTCTCTCGCCTTCCTGCCACCTCCTTTTCTCTGCGCGGCTAAAGGGGAACCGGCTTCTGGGTCCTGTCCCTCCGCACGGGGCTGGCCGGGATCTGATCATCACCTCCCTTCACTTCCTGCGACCTTAGCTGTCTCGTGAGCGCCAGGAGAATTCTCATTGTATAGATTACTTTTCTCCTTGTCAGGTTGGGAGTGAGGTCTCTGGCTTTCTACATCCTAAGCCTGATTCACTTTAAAAACAATGAGCAGAAACAATAACAACCGTTTGTATTCGTGATTCATATTGTTTTTTATTTTAATAGTTGATAGAGCAACTGCTTCCTCATCACTACTCACTTCAAAAAATGTGCTGGTGCCCTGGCCAGCGTGGCTCAGCGGTTGGAGCGTCGGCCCGCGGACCAGAGTCGCGGGTTCGGTGCTGGCCAAGGGCACGTACTGGGTTGCAGTTCGTCCCGGCCCTGGCCGGGGTCTGCAGGAGGCAGCCACTCGATGTGTCTCTCTCACGCGGGTGTTTCTCTCTCCCTCCCTCCTGCTCTATCTGATTCTTATGGAGCTTAAGATACGTAGGAAACCAGCACAGACAGACACAGAGCGCTCGAGGTGGGCAGGTGGTAAATGCAGTGCGAAGAGCTCAGGTCCTGGCATGGCCCCGGGAGCGGAAAGCAGCAGTTAAGGGGCTGTTCTGACAGGTGACGGAAAGACAGCCGCTCTTCTAGGAAAAACGCAATAAGAGAGTCAAACGAAGAGGGCAACATGGAGTAATAAAAAATATTCGATCAACCCCCCAAAGGCAAGAACAGAGTGACAAGGAGCACAGACAGGTTAGACCAATGCAGACACACAGGACGACAACAGGTTTAAACCAGGTAGATCAGAGATGAGACTAAAATCAAACGGGCCAGAATCTCCAGTCGAAAGGCAAAGATTGTCAGATGATTTTTCAAGACTCCTTGTGCTGTTTACAAAAGACATAGCCAACACTTAAGAATGGAGAAAAGTGACCTGGCCGGTGTGGCTCGGTTGGACGTCATCTCATGCACCAACAGGTCGCTGGTTCGATTCCCGGTCAGGGCACATGCCCGGGTTTCGGGCTCGATCCTCAGTGGGGGGCGTGCAGGAGGCAGCTGATTGATGCTCTGCTCTTACATCGATGTTTCTCTTTCCCTCTCCCTGCCTCCCTCTCTAAAAATCAATGTAAAAATCTTTAAAAAAAAGAATGCCGAGGAGTGAAAAGCAAAGGGATGGAAAGGCCTGCACCCTGTGACCACTAACCGAGAAGAATGGCCGCAGAGCTCATTGCTAACAGGAAAATCGCAGGGAAAAACCACTGGAAGATGGAGACACTTTATAGTGGAAAAGGCTACATTTACCAGAAACGTGTGACAGTTCCAAATCCGAGTGTCCCTAATAACACAGCCGCCGTGCATCGGACGCAAACGGTAGAACCAGGAGCCGGGGCCGTGGGCGGTCACAGCGCGAGGCCTCGGGGAGCTGGCGGGTCGCAGACAGAATCGGCGGGCACGGGGCACCGAGGGCCCGGCACGCACCGGCCCGCCTCCTTGCCGTGCACAGCACCACGTTCCACTGCAGAACACGTGTTGTTTTCAACCACGGATGAGATCTTTTTTAAAAAATTGACCATGTTTTTGGCCGTGCATTTATCTTAATAAATCTCAAAGGACTGCAGCCATGCGCAAAAATCTGATTCAGGGTAATGAAGTTATGAACCAGTATAAAAAGGACAGCTATGAATTCAGAAATGCTCGTCTTAAGTAATCCACGAGTCAAGAAAAAAATCACCATACAAATTAGAAAATTTGAACTGAGTGGACGAAAACCCAACAAAGCACATCAAAACATGTGGGAGGCAGGTAGCAGGGCTCGGGAGAAAGGTATGGTCGTGAATATTTACTTTAGGAAGGAACGGAGGCTGAAAATTAACGAGCCAAGCATTTGTCTCAAGCAGGTTTTGTTCTTGTAAAGAATAAAACCAAAGGAAATAGGAGGAAATAATAAAGATGGGCTCAGGAGCCTGGCCGGTGTGGCTCAGTGGTTGGGCATCGTCCCAGGGACTGAGAGGTCCCAGTGCGATTCCCGGTCAGGGCACATGTCTGGGTTGTGGGCTTGATCTCCAGTCGGGGTGTGCAGGAGGCAGCTGATCGATGTTTCTCTCTCATATTGACATTTCTATCTCTCTCTCCCTTCCTCTCTCTCTAAAAAATTAATAAAGAAACATATTTTTAAAAAAAGATGAGCTCAGGCCCTGGCTGGTTTGGCTCAGCTGTTGGAGTGTCGGCCTGTGGACCAGAGAGTCCCGGGTTCGGTTCTCACTAGGGGCACGTCAAAAAAGATGAGCTCAGGAATAAAAGAAACAGGAAAGAAGTAAGAGAAAATTAATAAAAACTGATGCAAAGTCTTTGAAAGCGCTTGAGGGACAAGGGTTCGCTTGCCTGAGCCCACCTCACTGAGGACTGGCCTCCAGCCAGGCGGAGCCGAGCGCGGACGGGTGCGCTGGGGACAGCAGGGCTTGGATCCCAGCCCAGCACCCCGAGAGGTAGTAGTGCTCAGGGTCTGCCCGTCACACTGCAGGTGACCTGGCCCGAGCCGGGCAGGCAAGGGCAGGTGCTTTCCAAACTGCAGCCTCAGGGTCCCCAGAGGTCCAGGCCCCCGTCCTGGAGCCCGAACCCCACCGAGTGAGATCTCTGTGCCCTTGCACAGGACACGTGGCAGGCGCCCGCCTGTGGACGACGGTCCCTGTCCCCGTTTCCTGCCCTTCGTGCAAGCCGGCGCCCTTGTCTGCATCGCGTGACTGACGGGAACCCTGGAGGAACTGGCCTGGAAGAGAGAAGGGCACAGATACTATCAGGAGGGGAAAGGCGACACGGCAGGTCTCCGGGCACTAGAAAGATCGCAGGAGACAGCCAGGCCCTGACCCCTGGAACCGGTTCCCTCGCGGCGGAGTCACTGCAGGTGATTCAGGTAAGGGCGCTGAGGAGCCTGCAAGGTCTCAGGAGCCCTGAATATGACCATGTGTCTTTGTAAGAGGGGGCAGCGGGAGCCCGGACAGTGGGAGGGAAGACCGAGATGGAGGCAGAGAAGACCAGAGAAGTTGTCATAGCAGCTATCGGAAGGTCAGCAGCGGCTACTCAGAGAAAACCGTGACCATTTAATAGACCGTTTTGCAGAAAATGAATACATTTCTAGAAAAATGCAGTGCTCCCAAACTGGCACAAACAGAAAGGGAATCTGTAAGTAAAAACCTTTCCGCAAAGAAAACTCCAGGTCCGGATGGCCCCTGGAGAAGGGATTCCACCTTCCACCTGTGCAGAAACCTCGCCACCCTCACACCAGCTCTGCCAGAGGAGACAGGCGAGAGCCCAGCTCCACTGGGTGGGACCAGCTTCGCCTGATGCACAGGGAGAACAGGATAACACGAGAAAGAAAAATCACAGTAGAGTTAACATGATAAACTTGAATATTATTTGCCATATTGTCGGATTAAAGGAGAAAAATCATACAATTATTTTAACTGATGTAGAAAAGGCATTTAGTAAAGTTCAGTATTTATTTATGAAAAGAGGAAACTCTTTGAAAACTAGGAATATAAAGAAATTTCTGAACCTGATAAAAATGTGTAAAAGACTCATTTATTGGTGAAATGTTGAAAGTTTTTCTTTTGGGGCTGGCAGCAAGACAGAGATGCCTGCTATGCCCTGTCCACTCAACGCTAGACTGGAGTCCCAGCCAGTGTGATAAGGCAATAAAATAGTGAAGTCATAGGAACTGGAAATGACGACACAGATTGTCATTATTTACTGAGTATGTAATCATGCATGTAGTGACTTACAGAGATGCTACAGTGAAACATTAGAATCAGTAAGAGTTGAGCAAGTCAGTGTACAAACATCAATTGGATTTCTATGTTCCAGGGCAGAAAATAAAAATTTTAACAGGTGCTATTTAATACTATAAAGAATTGTATGCTAATAAATCAGACAACAGATGGAATGGACAAATTCACAGAAAGACACAAACTATCAAAACTGACTGGAGAAGAAATAGAGAACCTAAATAAATGATTAAAGATGTTGAATTGATAATAAAAAGCCTCACAAGGTCTAGATGACTTCACTGGTGAATTCTACCAAACAGTTGAAAAAGAATTGATGGTAATTCTTTATAAATGCTTCAAAAAAAAAATCGAAGAGCGAGGAGGACCTCAAAAGTCATTCTGAGGCCAGTATTACCCTGCTAATAAAACAAGACGAAGATACGACAGGAACACCACAGACAGTGTCTCTTGTGAGTATGATACAAACATCCTCAATAAAATACTAGCAAACAAAATCCAGTCGCATGTGAAAAGGATTATCCACCATGACCAGGTGGGCTTTTTTATTTTATTTCTTATTTATTTATTTTTATCCTCACCCGAGGACACTTTCCCATTTTTCGTTCAGATAGAGTGGGAGGGAGAGAGAGAGAGAGAGAAACATCGATGTGAAAGGGACACATCGAGTGGCTGCCTCCCGCATGACCCAACCAGGGCCGGGGACAAACTGCAACCAAGTTACGTGCTCTTAGCGGGAACCGAACCCGGGGTCTCTCTGGACTGCAGGCCGACACTCTAACCACTGGGCCAAACCTGCCAGGGCCCAGGTGGGCTTTATACCAACAATGCTAGGTTGGTTTTAACCTCCAGGAATTGATTAATACAATATGCCATATCAACAAAATAATAAACAAAAACCACAGGATCGTCTCAGTAGTTGCAGAAAAAGCATCTGATAAAATCCAACTCCTTTTTTAAATTTTTTAATCCTCACCCAAGGACATTTCTGCATTCATCTTCAGATAGAGTGGGAAGGAGAAAGGGAGGAAGAGAGAGAGAAACATCGATGCAAGACAGAAACATTGACTGGCTGCCACCCACACAACCCCATGGGGATGGGGACAAACTGCAACCGAGGTACGCGCTCTCAGCGGGAACCGAACCCGGGTCTCGGTGGTCCGCAGACTGACGCTCTAACCGCTGAGCCAAACCAGCCAGGGTCCAACTCCTTTTCATGATAAAAACACTTACCAAACTCTTGAACTCCCTCAATATGACAATGCACAGCTAACACCACAGGCTATGGTGAAAGACGGGTTGATTTCCCCTGAAGATTAGGAATAAAACTAGGATGTTCACCCTCATGACTTTTATCTCACATTGAACTGGGCATTCTAGTCTGAGCAAGAAAAAGAGGCATTTAGATTGAAAAGAAAGAAGTAAAATAGTCTCTATTTGTAGATAGATGATTATTGTGGATGATTGTGTATGAAAATGCTCAGGAACCTACTATCCACTAAACTTATTAGTTAAATTAGTTATTAGAACTAATAAATAAGTTTGAGATACAAGATCAATATACATAAGTCAGTTGTATTTCTATACACTAGTAACAAACCATCTGAAAATACAGTTAGGAAAAAAATTCATTTACAAGAAAGCATCAAAAGGAATAAAATATTTAGGAATCTAACAAAAGAAGTGCAAACATATTCTGGAAACTATAAAACATTGTTGAAAGAAATTTAGAAAGATCTTAAATGGAAACACATGTCATGTTCATGGATCAGAATAATTAATATTACGAAGACGACAACAGATTGACCTATAGATTTACGACTCCATGCACACTAACATGTAGATTCAATGCAGTCCCCATCAGAAACCCAGCTGGCTTCTCTGCAAACTGACAACCCGATCCAAATTTATATGAACATCCATGGAATCCAAATACCCAAAACAATTTTGGAAATGAAGACTATACGTGGAGGGCTCACACTTCATGATTTCAAAACGAACCATAAGCTGCAGTAATCAAGACAGTGTGGTACTGGCATAAGTACAGATTAATGGAATAGCGCTGAGAGTCCAGAAGTGAACCTTCACAACCCTGGCCCATTGGTTTTTGGCAAGAGTGCAGGGAAAATAGTATTTCCAACAAATGAATACCCACATGCAAACGGGTGAAACTGGACCGCTAACTCACACCTCATAACGAAAAAAATGAACTCAGAATGGATCAAAGACCTAAACATAAGAGCTAAAATTATAAAACTCTTAGAAGAAAACGTAGGGGTCAAATCTTCATGACCTTGGATTGAGTAGTGGATTCTGACACATGCCATCAAAAGCACAGATAGCAATCATGGAAAAAAATAGGTGAAGTGGGACTTCATTAAGATGAAAAACTTCTGTGTTTCAAAGAATAGCATCAGGGCAATGAAAAGACAACCCACAGAATAGAGACAATGTTTGCAGATGCTCTATCGGATAAGGGCTACTGTATCCTGCGGATTGAAAAACACACACACTGTGGTTATTCATTCATCAGTGAATGGACATTCGAGTTATTTCTGCCTCAGAGACACCACTCTACGCAGTGCCTTTTAGGAAGACCCAGGCCGTCGATTTTATTTCCAAGAAAACCACTGTCTCTGTGAGTGAACATTTCTGGGTAACTCCTTTGAGATAGAATTCACACACTGAACAACTTAACGATTTTACAAGTTTGATGCAACCACCCCACAACCAGGTTCAGGACATTCCCATCACCCCAGTGAAGAAACCTCACGACCTTTAGCTGTCACCTAGCAGCCGCTCCACCAGGAAAGTACCGATCGATCTCTGCAGATTTGCCTGTTCCGGACACTTCCTGTCGAAGGACTCACACACTCTGCGCATTGGCCTCTTCCCCAGCATGCTGTGCACAAGGCCTGCAGCCTGGACTGTTTACTGCCCGGTCAGATTCCATGGCCTGGACAGGCCGCATTTGATCTGTTTATCAGTTGGTGGACATTTGGGTTGTTTTCACTTTTTGGCTGTTGTAAATAATGTTGCCATGAACATTCACGTACACTCACGCACACATTTTTGTGTGGCCCTGTTTTCATTTCTGTTGGGGGTATACCTAGGAGTGGAATTGCTGAGTCATAATGGTAACTCACGTTCAACCTTTTAAGAACCTCCAGACTGTCTTCCAGAGTGGCTGCGTCATGTTATCCAGCAGCGTGTGGCCTTCGATTTCCGCACGTCCTGCCAACACTTGCTTTATCTGTCTTTTAAATAATACATGTTTTCATTGATTTTTTTAGAGTGAGGGGGAGAGAGATAGAAACATTGATGTGAGAGAGAAACACGGATCAGCTGCCTCCTGTACACGCCCCCTGGGGATGAACCAGAAACCCGGGCATGCGCCCTGCCTGGGAATTGAACCTGGATCTCTCGGTCCGTGGGACGACGCGTACTGCGCTGAGCCACACCAGTCTGGCACTATCTGTCTTTTTGATTATTGATATTCTATGGCCACATCTCATTTTGTTTTGATTGTATTTCCCTGATGGCTAATGATGTCGAACATCTTTCCATGTGTTTATTGACCATCTGTGTATCTTCTTTGAAGAAATGTTCATTTAGATCCTTTGCCCATTTATTAAAAAAACAAGGTTGTCTTTTTATTATCGAGTTGTAAGTGTTCTTTATATGTTTTAGATACAAGTCTCTTATCAGATATGTGATTTGCAAATGTTTGCTCCCTTTGAAGCACAGACATTGTTTTTTTGGAAGCACAGATGTTTTTAATCTTGACGAAGTCCACTTTATTTTTTCTCTGCTTGCCTGTGCTTCTGGTGTGATATCTAAGAAACCACTGCTCAACCCAAGGTCACGAAGATTTACCTCTATGATTCTTCTAAGCGTTTTATACTTTTAGCTCTTACGCTTAGGTCACTGATCTGCCCTGAGTTAATTCTGTATAGGGTGTGAGGGAGGGGTCCGTCTGCAGCGTGGTGGGCATCCAGCGGTGCCAGCGCTGTGGGTTGAGAAGGTGATCTCCCCCCACGGAGCTGTTTGACACTCTTGGGAAAAACGAGGCTCTGTCCTAGGTCCTGGGGATACCAGGCCCCTGCTCTTAGGGAGCCCATTTCCTGGGAGGGAGAGAGTCATCCAGCAATGAGCAGACAGAGTGTCAGAGTCGGGAGGCAGGCAGTGCCATGAACTCCCGCAGGACATGGGGACGGGGCATCACGTGCCGGGAGCAGGCAGCTTCCTGAGGTGCGACCGACCAGCAGAGACCTCGTGAGAGCAGAGGGGCACCCCTGGTAGGTGTGGGGGGGCCAGTCCCCAGGCAGAGGAGCAGCAAGCTCGAAAGCCTACAATCCTGACTCTGCGTGGTGCCTTTGAGGAAGGGGGGCAGCTGGAGAACATGGAACAGACACGAGGTGCAGGTGCCCCGGGTCCTCCTGGGGGCAGGGTGACTGCCCTTCAGCCTCGCGGTCTCTCGCAGCTGACTTTTCCATGGCAACTACGTAAGTGTATGGATACAGTCCTTTTAACACAAATGCGGCCGTGCTGATGACCACTCTTTCATAAGCTCTCTGGAAAGTTGGCACTGTGTGTGAGCATTTCACCTGGGAATGACTGCCAGGGACCACGGTGTTTTGTGTCAATCGCTTCGTTCTTGGACACATTTTCGGGGGCAGTTGGCCCTGCTCATGTGCCCGTACTGGTGAGCTCAGCATCAGCCCCCGGAGTGGACCTCCTGAGCCGAAGGGCCCGCGTGTGTGTGTGAGTTGTCGCTGTGCACGGGGCCTGGGACAGAATCATGTCCCTGTAGTCGGGCATCTTGGAGGCACTCTGCCTCCAGACCTGGAGCGAGGAGTGTGGCCCCATTTCCCTGCCAGCCCCTGGGACCTGCCTCTCTGCCCCATGCTCCGGCCCTTCTGGGGTCCTCTGCACCCCCCCAGGGGCCCAGGGTCTGGCCTTTCCCAGCCGGGTCCCCCTCCACATGAAGAGGCCCGTCTCTAGAAATAGCACAGAAATCACAGAGCTGGCTGTGGCCGCGAAGAACTTCAGGAGGAAATTAATCCCTTTTGGTGGCTTTAAAAATAGACCAGCCATTATGCAGGTAACATGTTAACGCCAGGATTAGCATAATATGCTAATGAGCTCCAAGGCCAGAGTTCTTTCCTTGCCTTGGGTCCAGACGTCCCCAGGCTGGGACCTCACACCCACAGGAGGGTAAAGAGCAGCGTCCTGCCTGGCAAGGGCCTCCTTCGGGTGAGCCGGCGGAGGGGCCGGGAGGGCCCGGCCTGGCAGGAGGGCTCGGAGCAGAGGACCGGCGGAGCCAGGACTGCACGCGGACGCACCCGCGCCCGCCGGGACCGGGAAGTGGAGCGGGAGCCAGATGGAAGATTTCGGAATGTGATTAACGCAACAGCAGCTCCTCGGCTCCACCGTCTCCATTGGCACAGGCAGCGCCTCCATCCAGGCTGTTCATCCCCCCGCGGCGGTTACTCAGAGATAAGGGAGAGCGGCTGTGAAGTGGGGCGATTCGTCCTGGAGACGGTCCCCGCGGCCACCCGGCAGGTGCGCGGGGGGCGTGCCCTGTTGGATGAGTGGCACCGAGCGCTCTCCGGGGAGGGGCTGAGCCCTGTGGTTTGGACGGTGCCAGACACGGATTCCGCCCCAGGAGCAGGACTCGGTGGGCCTGGAGCCCGCACCTGGGGGTCTGCTCTCCGGGGTCCCAGCTGCTGTCTGCCCACCCTGGGGGGAGTAAGCTCCCCGTCTTTGAGGCAATCAAAGGCAGATAAACTCAGAGGCGGCAGTAGATGCTGCTGGTTGCTCAGCTGATCCCCATGCTCTCTGATTTTGGGCACAGCAGCCATGTGTCTTAAAAATTTTTTTCTTTTTTCTTTATTGATTGGGGAGATAGAAACATCGATGAGAGAGAACATCGATTGGCCGCCTCCTGCATGCCCCCCACTGGGGATCAGGCCCACAACCTGGGCATGTGCCCTGACCAGGAATCAAACCGGCGACCTCTTGGTGTATGGGGGACGCTCAACCACCGAGCCACACCGGCCGGGCGCATGTGCCTTTTTAAGCCACCTGCTCTCCCAGCCTCCCTTGCAGCCAGGGTGTCCTGGTGGCACCGTTCCGGTGAATAAGGTGTGATGAAATCACTGGGGGTGGCTTCTGGGAAAGCTCTGTCAAAGTACCAGAGTTAGCTGCCATTAATCCCCCCCCCTTTTTTTTTAAAGTGTCCTTCCTCCTGCCTGGAATGCAGGGGTAATGTCTTGATCTCAGCAGCCGTTTTGTGACCATGGAATCCTAGTCACAGGCTGAGGAGGACAGATTGCAGAAGGACAGAGGACGCTTGGGCTCTGGTAACATTGCTAGACAGAAGTAGCCAAACCCCCTCTCGACTTTTCCACGAGACCAAACAAGCCCCTCATCTGCTTAGCGGGGCCCAGGGTCGTCTCACGCAGGACCAGCTGATGCCGTGCGATACTCCATCTGTCTGGGGTTCAGGTGAGCCAGCTGGTGGGAGATGGCAGCCTGGGCACTGGCAGCATTCAGGTGACAGGCGGAGCCACCTCCCAGCCGTGGAAGATGATGTCTGCGGAACAAGGCCCAGCCTCAGAAGAGAGGAGGAGAGAAGGGAGAAAAGCCCGAGGCCATTGGGCACCTGGAGGAGTTGCCTGGTGGAGCCGGAGCTGTGGGGCGTCCTCTAAATGGTGGAGCCACAGACACCGTGTGTGCTCAGAGTTCAGCGGAGCCCGGACAGCACAGAACAAGCTTGCAAATCTGCAGTGGCCAGGAGTGGGCCTACTGTGCGCAGCGGCCGGCGGTGAGGGGCAGCACCAGGCCTCTTGGGGGAGGTGTTCCCTGGATCTCACCGAAGCTGGCGCCTCTGGGGCTGTGGCAGAGGAACGTCTGGACGTGAGGAGGCGAGGGCTGCTCCTTGCAGAGGTGAGTGCCCTCCCGTGGAGACAGCCTGGGAGCGAGAGAGGAAAGCACAGTTTGTCCCCGGGGCTCTTTCTGCCTGGGGCCTGGAGTCTGAGGACCAAGGGCTCGGCAGGCCTGCGAAAGCCAGCTCCTCACCCCAGGCTGTGCTTCCCGTGAGCAGAGGTGGGAGCGAGGGCGAGGTCCCGGCCCTCCTGAAACACTTACTGGACCCCCAGCCCCGGCCCGGCTCCCTGGCCCGTGCCGCTGGCCTGGGGAACACATCCCTGGGGCTGTGGGGCCCACAGAAACCGGAGGCAGGGAGGCGGCCCAGCGCAGGAAGGCGGTTGCTAAGAGACCAGAATCTCGAGGCTATGGTCCAAATTTAAGGCCACGGCTCAGAAAGAACCCTGGCTATCATCTCTGGCCCACGGAGTCTCTAGAAACCAAATCCTCAGGGGTCACCCGAGACTTGAGGGGAACAGGAGTCTAGACCCAGCAGAGAAGATGGGGGGCTCGGCCCTAACACAGCCCTGGACCCCCAAACTGGCATTGACAGAGCCAGTTCCCTCCAGTTCCCTTCCTGGCTGGGGCCTGAGGGACAGTGGGCGAGGAGGGTGCTCCCAGGATGGCACTCTGGCCCCCGAGCTCACTCTAGGACAGGACGGCTTAGGATGGCAGGTGGGCACTGCTTGCCGGCCACCTGGAGCTTATCTCCCCGGCGCCAACGTGTGCACGTGCACACGGACACACAGGGATACACGTGCGTACACACGCTCACACACAGGAACACACATGCACGCACACACGCGTGTTCTCATACACATAGGTGCACACTCACACACATGCTCACACACTCTCACACCCACACACATGTGTGCATGCATGCATGCTCACACACTCACACCCATGCTCACACACACCCGTGCTCACACACTCACACATGTGCTCACACAGTTGCAGACGCACCGGGTTCATTTAGGCTCCAAGTTGCTGTTCTTTCTTCCCTCCCAGCCTCCCTCTGCCTCTGTCCAGCAAGCCCCTAAGATCCCATCCTAAGCATCAGATTACAGGAAGGCTGCCCCTGGAACCTCTCCAACCAGCGTAAACTCAACACGAGCGGGGCAGAGCCATTTGCACGTGGAGCCGCAGCAGCCGCCCCGAGGAACTGCCTTGCCGGTCTCACGCCTCCAGCCTCTGGATGTTGAAACAGGGCGGCCCGACCTTTGCACCGGCCCCGAAGCAACACTGTGCCCCAAAGAGCTGTTCGCAAAGAGGAACCAGAAGCAGGTACGATGACAAGAAGACCAATGGCTGCCGGGCCAAAGATGAAACAGTGGTTAGCATTAGCGTTACTAGGTTACATTATCTGCACCCTAGAGTGCCCCCCTTCTACCGATGTCACTGTCCCCTCCCCGTCTCATGAACACCTGTTGCCTTTGTCTCCTGATCAGAACACTATTGGGGTTTCTGCCTGAACCAGTACTTCCCGAATAGCTGTTCTGATCGATCTCAAATAAATGCTGTTGCCTCTCACTTGGCCTTTGAGTCTGAGGTTGGCGCCAGGCGAGCTGTGCTCCGCGTGCGGAGGGCCGTGTGCGCGTGGTGGTGGGTCCAGTGGCCGAGCGCCCGTGGGGTAGAAACGCCTTCAAGCCTGGGAGCGCAGCACTCTCTCTGGTGGACGCCAGCACTGGCCTCGCGGCAACGCTTCAGCAAACGTACATTCATTCCGGTGACGGTTTTGTACGTGCTGGGCCGGTGCCCTTTCTTCCACCTCTCCTTTTGAAAAGGATAAAGATTTTTTACTCCTTTTGCTTACTTTTCATGCATTTTTTTATTTTAATTAAACTATAATGATACTCCTTGGAGCAGTTCCCTTCAAAATGATTGCACGGTGCTCCAAACCCCGACACGCAGTGGCAGTATTTCTAGATGGTCCCAAATCAAAGTTAAGAATTAAGTATTTTGGGGATGCTTTCAATAAGATCAAGGGAGTAAAATAAGCTTGATATTCTCAAAGGGGGTGCTCCAGTGTCAGGGGGCCTCTGAGAACTGGATTTAGAGGGTTCTCCAGGGGGACGAAGGCCCACCTTCCAGTCCCTCCCGGGGTCTCTGTCCTCTGGGGTCTGGTCCCGGGGCCCCGAGGCCTCCACCCCCCTCCAGCTTGCGTCCACCCCCAGAATGCCGGAGGGGTTCTGACCTACACTGTACCTTCCCTGCACTTGGCCTTCCTGCCGGACGGGAAGGCATCTGAAACCCGGTTTTCCAGGAGTGATGGCTCACGCGCTGCCTCCCTCTGGGCCTCTGGGAAAAGGCACTTCTGAATCCTTAGGAGGACACTGATGACATCAAGGGCAGCTGTGTGGAGGTTCCATCTCTCCAAAGAAAGTCCTGGGCATCCTCCAGCCATCATCTGTCCCTGAGGTCAAGTTCTTCACGTCCTAACCAGAGACAGGAACTGACAGCAAATCAGAGTACCCCTAGGAGGGGCCCAGACACTCATTAAATATTGAATGAATGGATGGATGGATGGATGGATGGATGGATGGATGACTGGATGGATGGATGGATGGATGATGGATGGATGGATGGATGGATGATGGATGGATGGATGGATGACTTGATGGATGGATGGATGGATGACTGGATGGATGGATGACTGGATGGATGGATGGATGGATGGATGGATGGATGACTTGATGGATGGATGGATGGATGGATGGATGACTGGATGGATGGATGGATGGATGGATGGATGATGGATGGATGGATGATGGATGGATGGATGGATGATGGATGGATGGATGGATGGATGGATTGGTGGGTGGGTGGATGGATGGATGGATGGATGGATGGATGGATGGATTGGTAGATGGATGGATGGATGGATGGATGGATGACTGGATGGATGGATGGATGGATGGATGGATGGATGGATGGATTGGTAGATGGATGGATGGATGGATGGATGGATGGATGGATTGGTAGATGGATGGATGGATGGATGGATGGATTGGTGGATGGATGGATGGATGGATGGATGGATGGATGGATGATTGGATGGATGGATTGGTGGATGGATGGATGGATGGATGGATGGATGGATGGATGGGTGGATGGATGGATGGATGGATTGGTGGGTGGATGGATGGATGGGTGGATGGATGGATGGATGGATGGATGACTGGATGGATGGATGGATGGATGGATGGATGGATGGATGACTGGATGGATGGATGGATGGATGGATGGATGGATGGATGGATTGGTGGATGGATTGGTGGGTGGGTGGATGGATGGATGGATGGATGGATGGATGGATTGGTAGATGGATGGATGGATGGATGGATGGATGGATGGATGGATGGATGACTGGATGGATGGATGGATGGATGGATGGATGGATGGATGGATGGATGGATTGGTAGATGGATGGATGGATGGATGGATGGATGGATGGATTGGTGGATGGATGGATGGATGGATGGATGGATTGGTGGATGGATGGATGGATGGATGGATGGATGGATGGATGGATGGATGATTGGATGGATGGATGGATTGGTGGGTGGATGGATGGATGGATGGATGGATGGATGGGTGGATGGATGGATGGATGGATGACTGGATGGATGATGGATGGATGGATGGTGGATGGATGGATGAGTGGATGGATGGATGGATGGATGAGTGGATGGATGGATGGATGGATTGGTGGGTGGATGGATGGATGGGTGGATGGATGGATGGATGGATGGATGAGTGGATGGATGGATGGATGGATTGGTGGGTGGATGGATGGATGGGTGGATGGATGGATGGATGGATGGATTGGTGGGTGGATGGATGGATGGATGGATGGATGGATGGATGGATGGATGGATTGGTGGGTGGATGGATGGATGGATGGATGGATGAATGGATGAATGGATGGATGGATGGTATAGATGGCAGTTTTCACTTACCACTGTCTGATCCTGGGCAAGTTATTTCACCTCTTTGGGACTCAGTTTCCCCAGCAATAAAATGGGGATGATAGTGCACGTGTCATGAGATACCGTTTTGCAGTGTAGCCTGCCTGGCAGTGCCCAGCACGGAGCAGGCACAGCAGGAGTTTCTTTCGTTTATCCACCTGCAGGCTGTGAGTCCTTCTGGTTCAGGGCGGGCTCGGCAGTGACCTTCACAGACAGAAGTCTAGGAGGCCTTCCCGGTGGGAATCCCTTGACGTTCTCGCAGCTTCTCCCAGGCACGGAGTAATTGCCGCTCTGCCTAAGGCGTGGGTCCGGGGCAGCGCTTCTGTCCGTCCCCACGGCCCGGAAAGGTCACGCAGATGCCGTTTCTTTGGCCCAGCCAGCATCTGTGACTCACTCACCGTCACTCTGGTCCCCAGAGAGGGTGTCTGGTCCCCTGACTGGGCAGGACAGCGAGACGGACAGCACTGACTGGCCTCGGAGGACCCCACATCGGGGCGCTCACGGGCCCCAACCAGGTGGATGCCCCTGTCCCTCTGGTCTGTCACTGGCTGAGCTGAGTTTTTCGCTCGTACCGTGGGATTTTATCCTTGACCTTCAGCTCCCTCGTGTGCACAGGTGGAGAGAACCAGGTGGTCCGGAGGAACTTCGGGCTCTCCGTGTCTTTAGAATTGGCTCTTTCCTGGTCCTCGGCACACAGGCTCTGCCTCCCACCCTGCCCTGGCTTCCTGGTGACACTCGGGCCGGGAGCAGACCGCGAGCCCCGTCCTTGCTGTCTTCTGGGATTTGAACACGAACGTCTCCCTAACTCACTAAAGCCACCCCTTCCGGGCCTCCCCACACCTGTCACGGCCACGGCAGCTGTGCTCGTGTTTCACGACTGCTGGGGTTCTCGTGGCCGGCGGGGCACCCATGCTCCAGCCTGTACTTTATCGTGACCCAGCCTCCCTCTCGGAGAAGGGACGATCGTGGGGACGTGGGGGCGACGCTGCCCAGGGCTCTGAAAGTCAGGGCTGCGGGGGCTCATCATGTCGCCCAGCCAACCGGGGACAGAAGGATGAGACACTCCCTGGGCACTGTATCCACGCCAGCTCCGTGCCGGGCACCTTGGCCCCGAGATGTGGATCAGACCAGCCCTGCCCGGGGATGTCCTGGTCGTGTCGGGGGGACAGAGCTGCTAGGGGCCCCAGGATGACACGAGCGTTCCCGCGGGCGGCCCTGGGGTCCAAAGGAGGCATGGCCGATGTAGGCAGCCTGTATTTTATGGATAAAGAATCCACAGAGCAGAGAATGAGTCGGCTACTTCCAGAATAAGCCGGTTTAACAGACTCCCCTAAATTGGTGGCAGACACGAAGAATCGAGTGTTCTCCTACCCTGGGTCTGCACGTGGACGGTGGCTCCGCTGGCTGACCTGGTCGGGCCTCGGAGTGGCTCCCCTTCAGGCTGCAGGCCTCGGGCCGGGTCAGGTCCGGTCCAGGTCTGCTCCTGGCCCAGGCAGGTCTTCTCATTGCAGATCCCCGGAGCCCAAACCACCGGGCGCTCTTAGAGCCTCGGGTTGCGTGGCGCTCACTCCGGACCACCGCCCGCGGGCAGTGGCGTGCCGGTCCCGATGGGTGGGGATAACCCACACCCGTGGGCAGAAGGTGCTGCAGTTCATGGGGCTCACACAGCCCAGTGGTGGAGCTGGGCACCGAACCCCAGGCATCTGACTCGGCCGATGGTCCTCATTTGAAATCGTGCGCGAAGCCCGTGGTCGGGGCACCGCCGTGCCAGCCCTTCTGCCCACTGTGTCCCTGAGAGACGGGCATCAGGGAGCAGGGACTGTGCGTCAGACACACAGACAGCGGCTGGAGTGGCCGGCCTGCCTGAGGCTGACGGTCAGGCCCCAGGCTGTAAGGACGCCCCTCCTCTCCCTGGCCAGGTGACCCTGTCCCCTCCGCACCTCAGTCCGCCCCTGTAAAGTGGAGAGAGGTCACAGTGGTGCTTGTGGTGAGACACGGGGCGGTGGTGGAAGCCCTTAGACCAGCATCCACCTTGCTGCTGCCTGGTGTCCTGCTCTCCTGTTCACAGAAAACTGTCTTGTCCATAAAATCGTACCTGATCCCCTCGCTGGGCCCTTCTTTCCTTTATTTACAAAGGAGGGATTGTGGCTGAGAGGGTTTGAACCATTTACCGATGTCACATGATCCAGACAGATCCCTGCCTGGCCTTGGAAAGGGGACGCCCTCCCTCCCTCCCCATCCAGGTTGCTCAGAGAAGCGAGGGCCCTGCACACTTGGCAGAGGAAGACAGGCTGTGACGCTGTCCTTGGCCAGCTCGCTCTGCAGAGCCAGACAGCCACTCGGCTTGGATGCCTTCCATGTCGCGGGGAACATGAGTCAGATCTCCTGGGAGAGTCGGGAGAGAAGTCAGACAGGAGCCCCATGATCAGACAGCTCCTAGGACCTCCGAGCGAAAAGAGACCTTGTAGCACAGCATCCTCACGGGGACTCACCAGTCTCAGCTCATCAGCCTGCCAGTGACGGGGAGCTCACTACCTTACAAGCCAGCTCCCCTCAGGACAGAACATCTCTGTCTTTGAAAAAGTTCTTTCCTTAAAAAAGTTTTGTTGCCCTGGCCGGTTTGGCTCAGCGGTTAGAGCGTCGGACTGCGGTCCAGAGAGACCCGGGTTCGGTTCCCGCTAAGGGCATGTACCTTGGTTGCAGTTTGTCCCCAGCCCTGGTTGGGTCGTGCGGGTGGCAACCACTCGATGTGTCGCTTTAACGTCGATGTTTCTCTCTCTCTCTCTCCCTCTCACTCTATCTGAACAAAATATCGAAAAATGTCCTCGGATGAGGATAAAAAAAAAAAAAAAAAAAAGTTTTGTTGTGTTTGTTGGGTTTTGTTTGTTTTTTGAGGGGGGGTGTCTTTTATGTTTGTTTTGTTTTTGTGCTATTATAAACCACGCTCCCAGAAACATTCTGGCACAATCTCCTGGTGCAGACAGGCAAGAGAGCCCCTGAAAAGGATCGAAGTGACATTCTCGGGCTGGCTCCTCTTTGCATTTACCAGATAACGCCAGGTTGTTTGCCAAAGGGATCGTGCCAAGTCACACAACGACTGTCTCATCAATTTCTCGAAATTCTCTTTGGTTCTTTTTCAGACCTGCTCAAGTCGTTTTTGGAATCTCTTGTTCCTAAGTCACATGTGTGAGCTCCCCCTTGTTTATTTCTTGAATCAGATTAAACAGACTTCTTGCACATCCGTCCTCTCACCCTCCTGCGTTGGCAGCCGCTGCGGGGTGGCTTCGGCTCAGGGAGGCTGCGCGGGTTCTCGCGCGTGGGGCCCTGACTCCTGTGGGTTCACAGTCCCCTCGGAGAGACGCTCCTTCCCCCTGACGTTCCGCCCTCGTGTTTGGCTTCCGTGGGCGCTTCCAGGGGGATTTGCATTTGTCCCTCAGAAGCCTGCGGAAAGCCATTTTGATCAAAGTTCCCAGGTGTTTGCAGACAGGGGGAGTGTGACGGGCCCCTGTGGCCCTGCTGGGGGCTGGCTGTGGTTAGTCTCAGGGGCTACGGCCCCTCCGTTCACAAAAGTATGCAGTACATGAGGGCACGGGCTCGACCCGCTCTCTGCCATCGGGGTTTCCCAGGCTCACGCCGGCCCTGTGGCTGCTGGAGACAGACACCGTGAGGCGTTCCGAGTGGACAGCGACAGGAACGGGAGTGGTGGCCACGCGCTGAGCACCGTAGGTGCCAGACTCCGTGGGAGGTTACCCCATGCCTCTCACTGCTGAGGAAACTGAGGTCAAAGGGATAAAGAACAGAGAGAGGGCCCGGCCCAGAGCACTCTGGGCTCAGCCTCCCGCGCCGAGCACTGGCGAGTTCAGGATTTATTTTTGTTGTTATTATTTTATTTTTCTGGCACCAGAGGCGGCAGGTCCTGACCCCACGCCCACTCCCACACACTAGCCCGCTCCGGCCCGAGGCTCAGGCTGCCCCTGTCGCGGCGACGAGTCCTGGACACTGTGGCCTGTGCTCTGAATGGGGCAGGGAAAGGCCTGGGGGGAAGGACGCTTGGAGCAGATGCAGCTCCATGTCAACAGCCAGGCAGCCTGTCCTGCAGCCAGCAGACGCCGTGCACTGCTGGGTACCAGCTAAGAACAAAGGCCACGGAGGGGGAGCCGTCTCCTGGAACGGACAGTCCTGGCCGGGAACCCGCGTTCTGCGTCCCCCGGTGCACGCCGCTGGCAAGCCTGGCCCGGACAGATGCCCGTTGCAGCCTCCCCTGGGCTCGGGGTGGGATCCCCTGCCTGGCGGCTCAGCCTGGACTCGGCCGCATCAGGGCTCATCGGGGCAGGCCAGTCACCGTTCTAAAATGTTCCCGAGCAGCAGGGCAGCCTGGGTCCCCAGAACTCCCGTGAGAATCTCACCCAGGAGGCAAATGGGACCTTGGTTATGCCACCCCCCCGGCCTCAGCCCACACTCTCTGCCGTCCCCTAGCCCCTCTGTGATTTCTGTGCCCAGGGCTGGTGACAGTGGGGGCACAGAAGAGCCAGCCCGGGCCGTGCCCTGTGGCAGCTCCCAGTCTGGGGGGCTCGGACTGAGAGAGAGATGTGTAGTGTGGAAACCCAGCCCGGGAGAGGTCAAGGAGAGCTTCCTGGAGGAGGCAAGCTGGGCCTTGCAGGGTGAGGAGGATGGGTACATTCTCTCTCTTCTGAGCCTGGTTAATTCCTGCTTGACCTTCAGACCTTCAAACATCACTTCCTCCAGGAAGCCTTCCCTGATCTCACCCTCCTGGCAATCCCCGGACAGATGACCCTCCGTGACCTTCTCCTTCCTAGCCCCGAAGCAGTGGGATCCGTGATTAATGTGTCACTCCCCCACACCAGGCCATGTCAGCTTTGGCCCCTGGAGAACTGACCCCTGGTGTCCAGCACAGGCTCCATCATTACCGAACAGCGTGGCAGGGAACGGAACCTCTCTGGGCCTCTGTTTCCTCGTCTGGAAAATGGGTGACAGGAGGACCTCCCCCAGGCCTGTTGTGAGGCTTCAGTGGGGTAACAGGCACAGTCCTGAGCATAAACCAAGTGTTCGAGACGCGTCAGCAGTTTTCACTCCGTAGACCAGTGCCTGGCACAGAGCACACGCTCAGTGAACGTTTGCTGAGTACATGCGTGTTGCTGATCCATGCCGTCACCACGCTTGTCTGGCTCCCTCAGTACCTACTCATGAGTCCCTCCCCGAGGGCAGAGCCAGGGCCCGGGCACCTCATCCAGGGTGCCGGGCAGGAGGGGCGGGAGTGTGTGTCCATGGAGCTCCCACTGCGTGCCACACGCCACGCTGGCCCATCTCATACTCTCTGACTCGGCTCCACAAGCTGGGGTTTGAACCCCTATCTCTGACGTAAGCCCAGCCGGGTCCGGGTCTCCCCTGCTCACACCGAGTCGAGGCCACGTCCTGGGACCAGCGTTCCTGCAGTGTCAACGTGCCGGGCCACTGCCCGAGTCCGTGCACCGGAAGCCTTGGAAGCGAGAATAATGTCGTCCAGGGGCAGCGAGGGCCGACCACGTGCAGCAGCCCGGGACGAAAGGAGGGCAGAGGCCAGGCCACGCACCAGGCCCTGAAGCCTTCCCCCGGCGCTCACTCGGGCTCACAGCAGTGCCTGGAGCGGCCATCTTACTGGGACTTCAACTGTGCAGCTGGGACACTGAGACTCAAGCCCCCATCTGCACTTCTCCCTGGGTCATCCTGGAGGTGTCCTGGGAACACCCACAGGGCCAGGCCTGTGTGTCCTCTGAAGCCACCAGGCTCCCCTGCACAGAAGATCATGCAGCACCTGGAGGGAACAGGACTGGGGGTCCTGGGGGACGTTCATGCACATGGCCCATTGGCCCGAGCTCACCTGTTCTGACCGCTGCCCCTCCCCCACGCTGGGGCTGGCCCACTTGCATCTCCCTGGGCCTGGGGAACAGGTGGGTGTGGGGTGACCTGACCTGGCCCCAGGAGGGTTCCGAAGCTTTTCTGGAGACCTCTCCAGGCAGCACCTCTAGCCACAGGTAGAGAACGGGCGGTGCAGAGGGCTGGTTCCCCAGTGTGGTTCCAGACGGCAGTTTTCATGGCCACCGTCAGGAAGATAAAGGTCCTTCCTCCAAGAATGGCCAGTTTCTTTCACCTTGCCTTCTGCCTGCTTTCTCTCCTCCATCCATCTTGCCATCCCTCCTCCATCCACCCCTCCTCCCCTCCCTCCCTCTTCCATCATCCCTCATGCCTCCATCCATCCTTCCACCCTTCCTGCCTGCCTCTTCCCTCCCTGTCTGTCCTTCACATCCCAACACTAGATACTGGTTCTTTTCCTGGCATTTGCTTCCACGTTCTTGCTAAGCCCGCATTCTCTTTGCGGCCCTGGCACCTGCCGCAGGAGCCCGAGAGACAGCGGGCCGGGGCTCAGGTAGTACGTGGCCCCCTTGCCACTCCAGAGCCTGTCACCTGCCTCCAGCCCGAGGTGGCCTCAGCCACCTGGCTCATCGCTCTGGTTTCTCAGAGCCATTCGAAGAGGGGCGCCCGGCCGGTGCTGCAGGGGTGCAGACCCAGCTCTTAGCAGCCCTGGCAGGTCCCAGAGGCTCAAAACGGACTGTTGAGTACACACCCGTGTTGGAGTGGAGGCAGGGACAACGCACCTGGAGTGGGATGCAGGCACCTAGCAGAGCGCAGCAGTTAGTATGTTCCCCATGCTGTCGGGGGTCTGCACCAGGGGCTGGAGGACGGGGAGGAGGGAGAGGAACTCCCATGGAGGGGCCAGCTTCCCCTGGGAGGTGAGGCTGGAGCAGGCGCAGCACCTGTGCCCCACGTGGGCCAGGGCGGGAGCAGGGCGAGCAGGTGAGCGTTGGAAGGACCGGGGAGAATTCTGAGGGTTGAGACAAGGCTTCTGCCTCATCATGACTGGCCCTGTCCCTGCCCTACAAAGGCAGCATTAGCTCTGTCTGCACAGGAGGCTCCTCCCCCGAGATTCCGCAGATGCAGGGCCGGGAGCTTCAGCTCTCATCGCCCCCAGATTGTCTCCGCGCCTCCGAGTCGGCTCCAGGGCTGCTTTTCCCCGAGCCCTAGTTACCGAGCCCGCTGCGTGTGCCACACGCTTGCCAGGCGTCCTCAGAGCAGCCCCTGATTGCCGCGTGGGCCGCCCGCCCGGCTCCCGGCTCCGGCTCCGGGTGGCCACTTAGCGTGTCAACAGCAGAGCGCGAGTGTGGCTCGCCCCCAAGAGCTGGCACGAACAGGTGCCTGGTGGTTTGGGGGCCAGAGCGCGCCTCCCGCAGACAAATTGAGTTCTGCCGCTAAACTGTCCAATTCCTCAAAGAAACTGGCGAACCATGTCGGAGGAAATCCCAGTAAACCTTGGAAACTGCTGCTGGAGATAAGAGGCAGAGACATCAAAGGTTATTAGAAAAACTCCTCTGTAAGGCACGGGGGCGTGAAGGGCTCCAGGCTAGGGGCTGGGGAGGGACGGCAGGAGGCTTTCTGGCTGGAGGCAGGTCCCTGTGCCATCATTTGCTGGGAGTGGGGCACCCGGGCTGCAGGCTGGCCTTCCCCGTGGGCCCTTGTTCCCTCCTCTGTGATTCAAGAGCACACACACGGCTGAACCGGCAGTTTCTGTCTCCCAGCCCCAACGCCGCGCACAGAGGGCCTCTCCCAGCCGTGTGAGCCCTCCGGGCTGTGCAAGGGCTGGACCTTGGACACCAGAGCCTGGAACTGATGGCAAATCAGAGCACCCCCAGGAGGGGACGCCCAGGGCCCCCAGGACCCCAGAGCGGAAGGATGGAAGGTGCCAGAGCCCAGGGCCTGCAGGGCAGGCACACAGTGGGGGGCGGGCGAGGGAGAAAAGAGAAGACCCCCCCCTTATTCACTCACATCCCAGCTTTGTCCACTCTCCACATAGGGGCCCCCAAGGCGAGGAGCCCCTCCCTCATATTCTCCCCCAGTCTCCCTCCTCTCTCTGTTTGCCAGCTCTCTGGGAATGTCTGCGCTCCCATCCACACTCTTCACCCCTTGGGGCGGCCTTTGCTCGCATCAGTGCCAGGGCATGGGGGTTCACCCCAGGCCCACGAGGAGCCGGGCTGCCCTGCCGGTGGGGGGAGGGAGCCATGGACAGATTCGAGGGGCACCAAGGTGCTCGGAGCTGCCTTTGGGGAGGACGCAGCTCAGCCTGGCTTCTGGGGAACCAGGGGAACGGATGTCGCTTGCCCACACAGGGCCTTGGGTTCCAGCAGCTTTGGCCGAAACGTGTCCCCAGACCCTTATTTCGGTGGCCTTTCACCAGATGCTCATTGAACGATGGCTTCTGGGCCGTGGGAGTAGGAACACGGCCTGTTTCTCCTGGGACTTCCTTCCGTGACTGTCCTCGAGCACCTACTGTGTGCAAGGCCCTGGGCCTGAGTCCCTGATGGTGGCCGCCTGAGGCTGTCGTCATCGCCATGGCCGAGTCCCCGCCCTGTGAGCTGGCATTCCAACCGGGAGACGGGAAACCCACGTGCTGTGCGCCGCGGGCCCCTAGGTGAGGTCCGGGGACGTAGGTGACCTCGGGGTGCTTCCTCACAGGACCCTGGGGAACGCCTGGCCTGGGCCCCGGGGTCTCTTTCTGCTCTGACTCATGATGTGACTGCACAGTTGTCGGTCCCCGTCTACTGGCAGAGGCTGGATGGGGGACAGTGGGGCCGTGGTGAGTGGCTGGTGGGGGGAGTTGTCGCTTCCGTGTTATTTCCCCCTCCAAACAGGGGCCTTTGCTGACCGAGGTGTCGACGCCCGCAGGCTGACACTGATGGCCAGATGGAGAGGAGGCGACATGGATCTGTTCCTGGGTCCCTGGTGCACGGTGGCCCGGAAACGGCCCAGGGAACACAGAGGCTCTGCCTGGCCGGGCTGCCGTCTGCTCAGTCCTGCTCGGCTGGGAGCTGCGCCCAGAGAGGGAGTCTGCCCTGCCCAGAGCCACACAGCGGTGCAGGGGGGCCAGCCTGACTGCCGGTAGGGGGTCCCACACTGCCGGGGGGCCTGGGCACCCTGAGCCCTTGCACTCCCGGTCTCTCAGCGGGTCCCCAGGGAGAGGCTCTAGATCCCCTCCGGCCCTCAGGCACCCCTGGCTCCCCGCGGGGGACCCTGTTGAGAAGAGCGAACCCAGTTTTCTCTGTCAGCACAGTCGCCATAACACTGCACGCGGTGCCACCATGGCTCGTGTTTCTGTCTGCAGCTCACCCTCCACCCGAGTCTCCCCCGTGGTGACAGGAGCAGAGGACAGGCCGAGTTCGCTCTGGTGGGTTTGGGACCCACTGGCCTCTGAGCGCGCGGGCCCGGCTCCCGGGCGGGCGGAACACAGCGCACACCAGCGGGTGGAGCGGGCGGGACAGGCAGTGGCATCCGAAGGCCTCTACAGGAGCGGTCTTTGGACAGGGGGTGACAAGGAGCAGGGAGCGAGCAGGGCTGTGGGGAAGGGCATTCCAGCAGGGGGAAGAGCAGGGTGGAGGTCGAAGACAGGAGTAAGCTGGGGGCCGGTGGGGCCAACAGGAGCCCGGGGGCTGGAGGGCCAGGTTGCCCAGGGTCAGCCTTCACTCTGTGCGGAGCCCCAGGCCGGGTGCCCGGTGCCTGGCGGAGCTGCAGGAGGCGCAGCAGCTACGGCCCTTGCTGAGCACTTGCTGTGGGCCGTCCTTGTCCAGAGCCTTCCTGCCGTGACTCATCTCCGTCCATGAAGCACAGTGTCCGTTCTTGTCCCCAGTTCACAGCGCGACGCGGCGTCTGCGTGTGCGGATCCCCCGCCTGCCTTCCGGGGCGTCCAGCAAGTTCCCTGGCGCTCACCAGGTTTGTGGGGCCGCGCAGCCACTGGGCAGCATCGTTTCCTGCCGAGGACAGAGTGGGATGCGATGTTACTCTGCCTGAAACAGGAAGGAGACTCAGACACCGGCTGCAACACGGGCCCGTGAGGACATGTGCTCGGCGAAGTCAGCCAGACGCAGAAGGACAAACAGGATGGTCCCACCGACACGAGATCCCTCGAGGAGTCACACTCAGAGGCAGGAGTCGACGGCGGTGCCAGGGGCTGGGTGTTGTGTTTCATGGGGACCGAGTTTCAGTGTGGGGAGATGGGAAGGTTCTGGAGATGGCGGTGGGGATGGCTGCACAGTACTGGGGATGTGCCTAATGGTGACCGATGGACACAGGAAGGAGCAGAGATGGATGACCAGGGACAGAGGGGAAGCCAGTGCTCAAGAGGGGGCTTGGTCTGGGGTGTGGGGGGAGCATGTGTCCATTTCATGGGACACACACGGAGAACGGGCACACGGGGGAGCATGTGTCCATTTCATGGGACACACACGGAGAACGGGCACATGGGAAGGGGGGCAGGGAGGACCAGCCTAACCTGGTGGCTTCTAGGTCCTCAGTGAAGAACAAAGCAAGGTCACTACTGAGCACAGGACACGGGGGGTTGGAGGAAGGGGAAGGTGTGAGGCAGGCCTTTTGGGGGTGCAGACACATGTCCGTCACATGTCCTCACCCCCCACACGTGACTGTGCTGGGGGCTCCCCTGTCTACAGAGTTAGCTTCTATGCATTCTGGTTTTCTCCACGGAACGTCTCAGAGACGCCTTTCCTAAGCAGGGTACGCAGACCCAGCGCTCTGCACGCAGGCCTGGACAGGTGGCGGCCCCTCCCCGGGCACCCCTTCTCTCCACCACGAGCACAGCTGTGACAAAGGGCACATGCATCTGTGCACCTGGGGGATCCCTGCACGAGGGACCCTAATAAGGGAGCCCTCTCACTCGCTCACCATTTGGACCCCACTGGCCTCCCACAAGAGCAGAACCGATGACCACCCCCGTCCATCACGCAGACAGTGCCAGGCTCCCCGCCCCCCGATTCTCTTCACCGGCACCCCTGTGAGCGAGAACGAATCTGGCGCTGTTTTAGTTTCAGCCCCTGACGGCTGGTGAGGTGGAACATGTTTCCGTTGTTCTTCCTGGTTCAGTGTGTCGCCCGACTCTCTGTCGCCGGGTTTCCTCGCTGCCTTGGCGCGTGCTCCGCAGAAGCCACGGCGCCTCCGTTCTGCTCGTCCCGGTGCGGCTGGTCCTCGGACCCCGTCGCTTTGCTTCGTTTCCATTCCGCGGCCATGTAGCGTCTCCTGCTTCATGCAGACGCCCGTCAGCCTCTCTGTGGGGGGCCCCTCAGCCTGCCGCCCAGAGGCTCCTCAGGGCCGGCGTGCCCGTCACCTGTGCCCCCAGTCACCCCTGTCGCCCCCCTGCGCCTGCTGCTCTCTGGGTTGCACCCCCTCCCAGAGGGCGGCCATGACTAACGGGCTGGTGCAGAGGGACAAAGGCCCAGCCCTCCGGCCTCAGGTTGGACACCTCTGACGGCGTCCCCAGCCCCGAGCTCCCTGCAGGATCAGCAGGCCCGGCTTCCCCCCTGTCCCATCCTCCTCCTCACTGCCCCACAGACCGACGCTGTGTGTCCTGGGGCTGCGAGGACAAAGCATCACAAAGCCAGTGGCCTCGAAACAACAGAGGTTGCTTCTCTCTGTCCGGAGGCTGCGTCCTGAGCGCTCAGGGGTCCTCCTGGCCTCTGCGCTCCCGTGAGCCGCCACGCCCCTCGGCTTGTGGCCGGCCACCCCAGGTCTGCCTCTGTGGCCACTGTCTGCGTCTTCACTCTCTCATGAGGACACCTGTCACTGGAATTAGGGCCCACCCAGACCGTCCAGAATGACCTCATCTGGAGGTCTTGGACTTGATCACATGTGCAAAGACCCTTTTCCCAAATACGGTCACCCTCAGAGGTGCCAGGGTCAGGACGTGGACAGAGCTTCTGGGGGCCACCGTTCTGGCCAGTTTAGGCCTTTGCGAGAGGGCTCCCCACCCCTCAGCGTCCAGGGAACACCACCCAGGACACCGACTCTTCTGGACAAAGGAACTCGAAGAGCAGGGTCCAGGCCCCAGGCCCTCACCTGTCTGGCCGTGTGGACCTAAGTCCCTCTCCTCTCGTGGGCCCGAGGGTCCTGACTTTAATGAGAGAATGTGGTAGAGGCTTCTTAGGGTTTTTCTGGTACCCCACGATCTGAGGATGCTAACACACGCCAGGATCCCTGGACACTCGGGTCTGGATCAGCTCCTGGGAGCGAAACCCTCATCCCCGGGATGGGGTGGGCACGAGGAGAGCAATGCCCTGCAGCCTGGCACCTGGGAAGCCGGTACCCGGGCGGACAGCTGAGATCGGGCTCCTCCCAGCCCCCACCGGTGCCCCAGAATAGCTCTGATATAATTCACAATTGTCCCTCTTGCCCATAGTGAAAGCCACCAAGCAGGGAGGAATTTCTTTTCTGCGTTCTTTGACAGGCTGCGGCGCTGTGCAATGAATCCACAGCCTGCTGACCGGCCCCAGACCACAGGACAGCCGAGAGGGGCAGGCGCAGCTGAAAATGAGGTCGCCCGCACGCCAGCCCCACCCACCGCTGCTTGGCCCGCTGGTGGGCACCGTGGCCTTGATGGCAGCAGAGGGGAGGCCCTGAGGCTCAACCTTCCGCACCCGTGTCTGTGCAGGGGCCCAGATAAGTCGACCATGAGGTTTCTCAGAGCCCCCCCTGGAGGCAGGGGGGTCCAAGCCTGGAGTGCCTGAGGGTCTTTTCCAGGTCGGGGAACAGAAACAGCTTAGCGTGGGGTCCTGGTCTGCCTCCGGCTTTCGAGGTGACCTTGAACGAGAAATGCTGACGCTCATTTCCCGCTTCTGTAAAGTGGGATTAAAAAAAAATTGCAGGTTGCTTCTAGGGAACACACACAGGCTTTGGAACCTCTGATCACGTCTGTCCGGCAATGAGAACTGAGGACTGTACCCCGAGACGTCACTGGTGACCTGCGCAGAGCCCTCAGAACAGGGTGATTCTGGAAAACCAGAAGCCACCCCGCCACCCACACCAGGGCCTTGTGGGAAAGTCTCGGCCGCTGATGTCCTGGAACAGTGCGGGCCACCCAGAGAAGTCACCTTGCAGAGAAAGAGCTATGAGGAAGTCCAGACACAGCAGGGTCCCTGTCTCAGAACACCCAGCCGGGGGTGCGGCCAGGCCTGGGCGCCCGCAGCCCCCGCTGGAGGAGTCGGCTGGCCTCGCCCCTGAGCGCTCCCGGGAGCCCGGTGTTCCGTGACTTTTATTGGCCTTATTTGAACCGGGGGCGGGGAGAAGACAGCAGAAGAGGTGGGGTTTAGGAACGATGCTCCCTAACACAGCCTGACGGTGCACCCCGCACAACTCCAGGGCTGCACAGAGCGTAGCCCACACAACCCGGGGTGGTGAGGCGCGTGTCCCGTAGGGACCGCTGAGAACGTAAACATACTGACAACTAAACCGCGCCAGGCCACCGATCCTAAGGGGCCTTGTGATTCCAGAGGTGTCCCAAGGGGGATCCTAGAATCAATGAAATGTCGCTGATGAACTCATCTGCTCCTCCCAACAGTCCTTCCAGGCAGGGAAGCGACGCCCATTGTACAGACGAGAAAACTGAGGCACAGAGACAGGAAGTAACTAAGTTACTCAGGGGTACTTGACCCAGGGCCCTCTGGGCCTCTGGGGTACTTGTTCCCTCAAGGGGCGCCATGACTCTGGGGCAGGGGATCAAGGGGTTGAAAGGGGCTACAGGAGGTAAGTTAGGGGGCCAGGCAGCAGGCCTGGAGCCTGGGGGAGGCATGCGGTCCACTCCCTCCTCAGGTTCCCGCCTGTCCTCTGCTCAGGGTGCAGCCTTCTCCAAAGGAGAGGCCCCGCCCATCGCTGGTGGGGTCCCCCGTGTACAGCGACAGGCTGCTTCGCTCCCGTCAACGTTCCTCCTGGACTCGTTCGGAGTTGGAGCTTTAAGGCAGGGCTGGCGGGTGACTTTGGTCTTACACGCCGCCCAGTCCGTCAGCAGAGGCTGGTGGGCTGCGCTGGGGAGGAGCCGGCCCGCGGGGACCCAGGTGGGAGAGCTCGTGGACGACGCAGGCAGGACACCGGCGGGGAACGTGAGACAGGTGCGGGCTTTCCAGGCCTGCGCCAAGGAACAGCAGGGATCCCTCAGTCATCTTTCATTGTTATTTTTGTTAATCCTCACCCGAGGATATTTTTCCATTGATTTTTAGATAGAGTGGGAGAGAGAGAAACACCGATGTGAGAGAGACACATCGACTGCTTGCCTCCCGCACGTGCCCCGACCAGGGCCGGGATAGAACCTGCAGCCCAGGTACGTGCCCCTGACCGGGAATCAAACCCGCGGTCCTTTGGTCCTCGAGCCGACGCCCTAACCGCTTAGTCAAACTGGCCAGGGCTCATTATTAAAAAATATATATATATATATATTTTTTTTAATTGATTTCAGGGAGAGGGATTGAGAGAGAGGGAGGTGGCTGGCGGCTCCGGTCTGTCCCATGGCCGTGACAGGAAGCTCTGGCTCGGCGCATGTGAAGCCGTCTCACCCCCTTTCCTCGCTTCGTCCCCACGCTGCTCGCGAGACAAGTGTCATTACCGTGGTTCTCGCACCTGACCTAGGAATCAGGCCCGGGAGGATGTGGCTTCCCAAAGCAGGGGTGGGATTTGAACCCGGGACTGACCTCTCTCCACTCCTCGCAGGTCCTCGGGCCACCCACTGCCTCCCCCTGCTCCCGGACCACGGCCCCGGAGGGGGTCCTTGCACAAGAAGCTGTCTCTCTAGAACATTCTAGGAAATGGCTTTTAGGAAGAACTGGTATTTATGGGGACAGACAGACTTCCCAGGGTTCCGTCAGCCAGGACAGCAGCCACATCCCCCGCAAGGAGGGCCCACGGCAGCAGAGGAGAAAGGGCTGGAGAGGGGGGCCCCTGAGTCTGCGCCCCAGATCCAAAGCGTCTTAAGCCAGGATCAAGCTTAACAGCAAGTGAGATTTCTGGTTTCCCGACTGCCTCTGGGAACAGAGGCAAACAAATATCAATTACGCACAGAATTGTCAGTCGGAAGAAGGCTGTCGCTCTCAATTTAGAATTCACGAACCGCTCAGTAAGCTGGCCACAAGAAACACGTCCATCAGCCTGCTGGCCGGGGGAGAAGGGAGGGTGCAGGCGGGGCGACGGGGGGCTCCTCGGGGGCTCCACGCAGCCCTCGCCCTCCTTCCTGGGCGGTTCTCAACAGTGCGAGGCTGCACCGGAAATGTTATGTAATTGATCAGAGTTGCGGGGGCAGGGGGGGGGGCACAGCACCGGCGTTATTTTGTTTTGGTTAATCCTCACCCGAGGATATTTTTCCATTGATTTTTTTTTAGATAGAAGGGAAGGGATGGGAGAACGTGAGAGAAACATCCATGTGAGAGAGACGCATCGATTGGTTGCCTCACGCACAACCCTGACTGGGGCCGGGGATTGAACCTGCAACCCAGGTATGCGCCCTTGGCTGGGAATTGAACCCGAGACCCTTCGGTCCATGGGCTGATGCTCCAACTGCTGAGCCACACTGGCCAGGGCCCAGCGTATTTTTAAGCTTCCCGGTGATGCCCCTGGCAGCCAGGCCAACCACCACTGCAGGAGCTGGATGGACTGGAGAAATGACCGCTGCCCACTGGTGCCAGCATCCCTGCTCCCCTCCCCGCCTGTCCTCCTGTCTCCCGGCCCCTGGAACCCCCTCCTCGAGGCTGCACAAGCCCCTTCGCTGTGGGCTGCAGGGACGCTGTGTCCTGTCGTGGCTTCCTGACCTCACGGCCTGGTTCCCATGAGTCCCCCTTGCCCTGGGCCGGGACCCTGAGCCCAGCTGTAGGGCAGCTCCGAGTCCACACAGGGCTCCATGGCTGAGGCCTGACCGTGGGCCTCCTGCGCGTCCGTCTGTCCCGGGCCCAGGGTGGGGAGCACGGTTGGGGGGGTGCCCGTCTAGTGCCGCCTACAGGAAGGAGGAGAGGGTGGGGGAGGGGTCCTGCAGGTGGCAGACGGCGAGAGGTGGCTGGAAGGCACAAGGTCCGGAGGGATCGCCACATTCTCTCTCTCGAGGAAAATGACTCTCGGGAAATGTCACCAACAGCCTAAGGATGTGAAGCTGGACGAGGAGGAGTGGATGAAAATACTCGCCCAGAACCACGTGTGCCAGGCTGAGCCACGGGACGGACCGACAGGGGGCAGACAAACCGCTCCTGCCGCCCGGGAGGAGCTTCTGTGGGGAGACAGACACACCCGCCGAGCAGCATCTGGCTCTCAGACGTCAGGCCACGACAGAGACGACGCTCGGTGGGGACGTGGGGGACTGTGGGTCTTGTCCCGGAGACTGGCCCGGGAGATGGACTCTGAAGAGGTGGACACTGGGAGCTGAGACCTGAGTGACAAGGGAGCCCCTGTCACGCGGAGAGCCGGGGTCAGAACAGTCTGGCCGGCGAAAGGCGTGCCAGGCCCTGCGGCCGCGAGGACCTTGACGGACTCGAGGGGCGAAAGGAAGGGTTTGACTGCGGCTGTAGGTGGAGAGTGGAGGGCGGAATCTGGAGAGAGGAGCGTTCTCAGAGCCTGGGAGACCAAGCAAGGGACTGAAGACTCCTCAGTAGACCCAGAGGCCAGGGAAGGGTTAAAAGCAGGAAATGGAGCCACCTGGGGCTCCTGCATTTGGCCAAGACAGAGTGGTGGACAGTAGGCTACCCCTCCAGAGTCAATGACTATGAGCTGGGGTTCATTATGAGAAAGGGGCGGGGTTGGGGGTTGCACAGGGGAAGCCTCTGAGTCAGCCCCTCGGATCCAGAGGGTCTTAGGCCAGGATCAGGCTTCACAGCAAGTGGGCAGCGGGTGGCATCAGGCTGGGGTCTTTGGGAGAAGGCGGGCCCACAGGGAGCCTCCGGTCGCCCGTCCTTCTCCAGGGACAACTTCCTGAGCACAGCGCAGGGACCTGGGCCCGAGCAGAGCTCAGTGGTGACCTGAGAAAGCAGCAGTTAGAGGTCGGACCAGCAGATAAGATTTCAGACAGGAACTTTGCAAAGGGGGGCCCAGAAGTCAGGGTGGGGGTTTCTTATGGGGTTCTACCACTGAGGGGTGAGCTGAATATTCTCAGAGCAAGACTCTCCTAGACTCTCAGAGAGTGGGCTCTGAGACTAAAAACACAGCTGCAACACTGGGAGGTCTGAGCTGAGCGAGGGGCGGAGCAGGGCTGGGGCCATGAAGGTCCAGCCTGGCTGGGATGGAGACTTTACACTTGGTGAACACGCCCCTGGCATCCACCTGCGCCCCCAGACAGACTGTCATAGGAGTGAGGACCCTGTCTGAGTGGAAGAAGTACACTGGACCCCTGCTCACAAGCCTGACACGAGCTCCCAAACGTCCGCAGGGAGAACTGAGTTCAGAGCTGCTCCCTGCCGCGGAGAAGGACCCAGGAGCCCACTGGCTGTCTTCACACCCACACGAACCAAGTACGGCCCAAGTCTACGTAAGTTCGAAGTGATGAGCTAGTGATTTAACCGCCTGCTAAGATGAGGAACACTTCTTCTTTTTTTTTTTTTTTAATAATTATTTTTTTTTATCCCCACCCATGGACATTTTTGCATTTATCTTCAGATAGAGCAGGAGGGAGAGAGAGAGAGAAACATTGATGAGAGAGAGACACATCGAGTGGCTGCCACCCACACGACCAACCAGGGCCAGGGACAGACTGCAACTGAGGTACGTGCCCTCAGCGGAAACCGAACCTGGGTCTCTCTGGACCGCGGGCCGAGGCTCTAACCGCTGAGCCAAACTGGCCAGGGCAGGAACACTTCTTAGAGGAAGAGAACAGAACCCAGTGTCTCTGTGATGGGTTATCCACCATGCCCAGCATTCATCAGAAAATCACCAGACACATGAAGAAACAGGAACATATGATTGACCAGCAGTTCGGACCAGCAGATAAGACCGGCTCTCAGACGGGGAGGGAAAAAAATCAATTAACAGGAATTAAACTGAGGATGTCTCTGTGATGGTTATCCACCATGCCCAGCATTCATCAGAAAATCACCAGACACATGAAGAAACAGGAACATGTGATTGACAGGGAAGGGAAAAAAATCAATCAAGAGGAATTAAACTGAGGATGGCCTTGATGTTGGGTTTCGCCGAGAAAGACTATAAAGTAGCCATTATAAATATGTTCAAAGAACGGAAGGGAAAGCATCCTGAAGAAATGGAAAGCTACGGTGTTAGTGAGCGAACCCACAGGAAATCCCAGCAGACTGAAACTGCTTTGTGAAAACACCAAATGCCAACTCTGCACCTGGAAGGTTCGGTACTGGCGATAAAAACTCGCAGTGCTCTGGCCGTAACAGTGAGAACAAAAGGACAGGGACCTTAAAAATAGACCAATAAAAACGATCCGCATGTAAGAACGGATATTTTTTTGAAGCAAAGAAAAAGGAACAGGGCAGAGAAAGGGGACTCTTTTCAACAAACAGTGCAAGTCTGCTCTGACCCCGGCCTCATTCGGGCCGCGGGGCTCCTGCTGAGGCCCAGCGGGGCTCCCCAGGTCCCCTCAGGGCTCGGTGACCCTGACTCGGCTGGGCTGGGTGCAGAGCAGGGCAGGCCGAGCCTCGGAGGAGCCACCGAGACGGGGCCCAGGGGGCGGTGGGTCTTCCCTGTCCCTCCAGGTCACCAGATTGACGGGGAGTCCCCATCAGTCCCTGTGCACCTGCCTCCCCCTTGGCCCCCTTCTCCCTTCCTCTGGGACCCCGGCTGTTCCTCTCGGGGTCTCCCCACTCTGTTCCAGCCTCTCTCCCGTGCCCCATCTCCATCCATCTCTGTCTGGGTCTCGTTCTGTCTGCACGTCCCTCGCTGTCCGTGTGTCTCTCCTTGTCTGTCTGAGTCTCTGTCGGCCACGCCCCTCCCCCCTCCCAGTGAGTGACAGGGCAGCAAGATGGGCTAGAATTAGATCCGCAGCTGGAGGCCAACTGCTGCTCTCTCCTCCCCTCTGCTTGGGGCCTCCCTGCTGGCCTGGGCGGATTCTCACCGTCCTCCGGGGAAGGGGACCCAGCAGTCGAAACCCTGAATCGGGCCTGGGTTGGAGCGCTGTGGCCATCGAATCACAGACGGGGGTGTCCTGGCTGGGGTGGGGGCTCTGCAGTGTCCACAGGGGTGCTCTGGGCTCTGTCCCTGGAGAGTGACTGTCCCCTCGGGCTCCACAACTGCTCAGTCCAGAGCACAGACCCCAGATTCGGCCCACGCACGTCCTGTGAGCAGGGCAGGGGCTCAGCCTCAGGGAGTGAGTGGCAGGGACCCTGGAGCGCCTCACCTGTGGGAGGGGGACAGGTCCTTTTGGGGGAGTGCCTTCTGTCTCAATCCAGCCTCTCATCCCTTCTGTCTCACCTCTGGGGTCTGCCCTCCTGTCCCCTCCGACACTTCCCTAGCCCCCGGCGCCGCCTCACCTCCGTCCTCGCTCCCGGTGTCTGCAGTCACCTGCTGTCCGCTCTGTTTGACGCAGGCTCATGAGAACAGGACTCTGCCATCGGTTCCCCCGGGCCCCGGCGCCCAGAGCCTGGCACGGTGTTCGCTGATGGATGGGCGGTCGCACCCACCTTCCACCAAACGTTGAGGTCGCTCCCACCCAGCGCAGGCCGGGCTGGGCCACAGGAAGTGAGGACCCGTGCACAGGCGCACCCACCTTCCACCAAACGTTGAGGTCGCTCCCACCCAGCGCAGGCCGGGCTGGGCCACAGGAAGCGAGGACCCGTGCACAGGCGCACCGCCGGCTCCCGGGGCGGCCCCTCTCCAGACTAACTCAGCGGCTGTTGCCCACAGAACGAAAGTCTTCCTGCAGCTACACTTTGGCGCCAGGTCATTGGCTCAGGATGCGAAGGATGGGTCAGAAACCAGCTTGAAAGGGCGGCACGGCGTGACATCGCGTGGACAGCCCCAATCACCAGTTCGTTCACTTGACCAGCAAACCGGGACCGCGGGTCCTGGGCCCTGCGCCCTCAGTGGTGCTGCCGCGGCGTTTCCACCCCGATGGAGGAGGCAGGTAGGAATCAGGTCAGGGACACAAAGCACAGGTTCTCCCACAGGTGCCCTGAGGCGTCTGAGGCTCCCAGAGAGCCAGGGAGCCCTGCGTGGAAGGGGCACGGTAGGGGGGAGGGGAACAGGGAAGGGAGGGCGCGCCGCGGGTGGTGTTCCAGAGAGCAGTGAGGATGGACGGGCTCCTCCCCACCCCACTGGTGTCCCCGTAGCACAGGTCCTAGGAGGGCCCGCGGCTGGGCCTGGCCAGACCCTGCAGGTGGACGGTCCTGCTTCAGGGCTGGAGTTGAGACCCTTCCCTCCTTGCAAGCAGCCCCGGCCTGGAGAATGCCCGGGGCTGGGCTCACGTCTGTCCGCTGGGTGGGGGGCACCCCAATGGCTGCAGCTGCATCACCGTGTCCAGGTGACCTGCTCCTGTTCCCCAGGAGAGGAGCGCGGGGTGGGCGGGGCCTGGGAGGCCAAGCAGCCAGCCCTCAGCTTTGGAGGAGGTGGCCTCAGTCTGTGAGGCACGGGGGAAGGTCCTCAGGGTAGTGGCAGGACCCCTGGGAGCTGTGTCGGCACAGGGCTGCACTGTGCCCTGCGGCTCTGTGGGCTGAGGCACGGTCAGCAAACACGCGGACAGCAGGGAGCCTCTCCCCACTGTGCCTGGCGCCCGCCCTGGTCATCACAGCGAGCCCCGCACCAGCTGGGGGGACGGAGAGCAAGGCCTGTGGGCGGGGTGTGGGCGGGGTCTCCCCTCCGATGCCAGAGAGCTTCCGAAGGTCCCATGGCCGAGTCCCAGTGACCCGTCCGCACCATCATGTCTGCAGGGTGACAACGTTGGCAGAGTAGCCGGCGCACAGCCAGTGAGCCGTGGGGTGGGCGGGAACGGTGGTGGGGACAGGCCCAGCTCCGAGACCAGGAGAGGGGAGCAGCCCAGGGATGGCTGTCTGACCAGCAGGCCGGATGGGGGGGCGACAAGGTGCTGCGACCTGGGCTCCACCTCTCTGTACCTCAGGCTTCCCATCCGTCCGACGGGCACACCCACGGACCGCGCCAGGGTTCGGAAACTGAGTGGACCCGGGGCGTGCTGCTTCTTCCTCGCCGATGTTCACTGAGCACCTCCTATGGAGCAGACACCCTGGGGTTACCGTGCCGCCCTCCTGCGGCCTGCACTTGGGAGAAGCACCTGGTGGACGTCAGGGCGCTTCCTCGTTGCAGACCGTCCTCCAACCCCAGCCCCGCTCCGGACAGGTGGGCCGCTGTCCTTCATCCGCCCCACGAGGAAACAGGCAGCCCAAGGTGGTGGCGCCTGCCCCAGCTGAATCCCAGGCGGGGCCTGAGTCGGGGCGTCCCCACCAGAGGGTCTCGGAGACCGGGCCCAGCCCGCATTCTCAGAGGAGAACCCTGAGGGCCGAATCCTGTCCGTGCCTCCGTCTCTCTCTTCCAGAACGTTCCCGGGAATGGCTAGTTTGAGCCGCTGGAAATCTCAGCAGGGATCCTGGTGTCTGGGGAAGGGCCGGGCTCTAAAAATAAACCACTCACCTCAGCCGGCAGCAGCAGGCGGGCGCCTAGCGCTCCTGCGGACCACAGCTCGGCCCAGCCCGGCCCCCCCCCCCCGCGCCCCCCCTGGGCAGCTGGCTCCGGGGAGGGGCTGGTGGCAGGTGGCTGCCAGGAATATTTGATCCCTGGCTCCCGAGGCCCCGCCCACCCCACATGCAGGCGCACACGCCCCACATGGGACGTGCTCCCAGAGCTTGGCCGGGTTGTCCCCGAGGGAGGGAGCAGGGCCGGCCTCTGGAACACCTGGAGTTACCCTTCGCGGCTGGAGTGACAGGCCTCAGTACAGGTAAGGGGGTGTCTCGTGCCCCGAAGGCTCTTGCTCCCCGAAGGAGGTGAGATGTGGGCCGGGGTGGGAGCAGGCTCTGGTCAAGGGGAACTTGTGTCGCCCTCAACCCCAAGGAACCCCTATATGGCCATCAGCTCTCCTCTGGAGGGGGCCTTGACACCGCTGCCCCCCCCCCCCCCGTGCCCCAGCCCGGGGGCACAGCCTGCCCCTTCCCCAGCACACTCCCGGCCACCTCCCCAAGGTCAGTCCTGCTGGCGTCATTAGGAGCCGGCCGCAGGTCAGTGGGTTTGCGGGAACCAGGGCGCTGCGCTTGGCCTTCGGGGGAGCATGCGCCTCATCGGGCCCCAGGGTCAGGGGGCCGCGGCCCTGCTCCTGCCAGGGTGGCCGCCGGCCTTCTCGGAGCTCAGTCTGGGGGAGATTCTCTAGAAAGACGAGAAGGCCGTGGGAGACACGCTCCGTGGGTGGGTCTCCAGATATCTGTGTCCTACTTCAAGGTTTACAAAGGGAAGCCGTTTCGGGGAGGGGCTGCTGAGGGCTGGGAGCTGGGCTGGTGGAACCCCGTGCATGGGGACCCGTCCTGTGATCGCTGCACTTCATTCCCGGTGCCCTGAGGGAGGGCCTGTCACGTCCGACTTTCTGCCTGAGTGGATTTCTGTGCCTCGTCCTGGCCAGGATACTCCCCCAACGTCAAGGTGATTCGTGCGAACAGAGCTGCTCCCGGGCTGGGAGGGGAGTGGGAGTCGCTGGATGGAAGGGGGCCTGCCGCCTGCCTCCACCCCCATTCATCAGAGGAGGGCAGGTGCTGGGGCCCAAGGGACCTGCGGACAGGCCAGTGCCCCCTCCTGCTGTGAACCGTTCCTGGGCACACAGCAGGCAGGGGATTAATCGGGGTGATTTCGGGCGGCCCGAGTGTGAGCTGCCCTCTGCCACCCCAGTCCTGCAGCCGTGACGGCCCGGCTGGAGCGAAGGGGCTGAGGGGGTGTCCCGGGCAGGCCTGTGGCCAGGGAAGGAGGGTTCCCGACGGGAAGGCCCTGGTGGGCAGTGGAGAGATGCTGGTGGCCACTGCAGGGTCTCGGACTGAGCACGTCCTTCTGCAAATACTCCTAACGCCCCCCTGTGCCAGGGGTCCCTGCCACCTCCGTCTGCTCTGCCTCGCGGTCCTTGGAATCACCCCAGGAGCTGGTGCCCTTCAGCCTTCTCGGTGCGTCCCCCAGAACCCGCTCAGGGCTGCGGCCCCCAACCTGCCCAGTCAACCCTCCCACCTCCCCGTCCTCCCAGGCAGCCTGGGCCCCAGGACCAGCCACTGGGTCACTGTCACCCTCGGGGCTGCAGTTCCAACTCGGACTTGCTTCTGATGCCTCGGCTCCCAGCTGTGGGGAACGTGGCAAAACACGTGCCCTGTGAACCTCAGTCTTCTCACCAACCAAATGGGCGCGCCTTCCCTGTCGGCCGTGGGGGGTTAGCAGAGAGGCGGGCAGGGACGTGACACAGCACGGCGAACCCTCCACGCGCTCGCTCGACCGAGGGGCTGGAGGCTCAGGACTTCCCGGCACAGACCCCGGCACACAGCAGGCGTGCAGAGTGCTTGGTGGACGCACACACACACACACACACATACACACACAGACCCCGGCACACAGCAGGCGTGCAGAGTGCTTGGTGGACGGACACACACACACACACACACACGCACAGACCCCGGCACACAGCAGGCGTGCAGAGTGCTTGGTGGACGGACACACACACACACACATACACACACAGACCCCGGCACACAGCAGGCGTGCAGAGTGCTTGGTGGACGGACACACACACACACACACACACGCACAGACCCCGGCACACAGCAGGCGTGCAGAGTGCTTGGTGGACGGACACACACACACACACACACACGCACAGACCCCGGCACACAGCAGGCGTGCAGAGTGCTTGGTGGACGGACACACACACACACACACACACACACAGACCCCGGCACACAGCAGGAGTGCAGAGTGCTTGGTGGACGGACACACACACACACACACACACACGCACAGACCCCGGCACACAGCAGGCGTGCAGAGTGCTTGGTGGACGGACACACACACACACACACACACACGCACAGACCCCGGCACACAGCAGGAGTGCAGAGTGCTTGGTGGACGCACACACACACACACACACATACACACACAGACCCCGGCACACAGCAGGCGTGCAGAGTGCTTGGTGGACGGACACACACACACACACACACACGCACAGACCCCGGCACACAGCAGGCGTGCAGAGTGCTTGGTGGACGCACACACACACACACACATACACACACAGACCCGGCACACAGCAGGCGTGCAGAGTGCTTGGTGGACGGACACACACACACACACACACACACACAGACCCCGGCACACAGCAGGCGTGCAGAGTGCTTGGTGGACGGACACACACACACACACACATACACACACAGACCCCGGCACACAGCAGGCGTGCAGAGTGCTTGGTGGACGGACACACACACACACACACACACACACAGACCCCGGCACACAGCAGGAGTGCAGAGTGCTTGGTGGACGGACACACACACACACACACACACGCACAGACCCTGGCACACAGCAGGCGTGCAGAGTGCTTGGTGGACGCACACACACACACACACATACACACACAGACCCCGGCACACAGCAGGCGTGCAGAGTGCTTGGTGGACGCACACACACACACACACACATACACACACAGACCCCGGCACACAGCAGGCGTGCAGAGTGCTTGGTGGACGGACACACACACACACACATACACACACAGACCCCGGCACACAGCAGGCGTGCAGAGTGCTTGGTGGACGGACACACACACACACACATACACACACAGACCCCGGCACACAGCAGGAGTGCAGAGTGCTTGGTGGACGGACACACACACACACACACACACGCACAGACCCTGGCACACAGCAGGCGTGCAGAGTGCTTGGTGGACGGACACACACACACACACACACACACGCACAGACCCCGGCACACAGCAGATGTGCAGAGTGCTTGGTGGACGGACACACACACACACACACAGAGACCCCGGCACACAGCAGGCGTGCAGAGTGCTTGGTGGACGCACACACACACACACGCACACAGAGCAAGGCTGTCTTGGCTTTGACACTAACACCAGCCGTCTGACTAGGACCCTGGGGACCAGGTCCACAGAAACAGCCTCTTGCGCCCCCGTCACCTGGTCCTCCTGCGGGCTGGCTGAGGGCTGCGGGGTTCAGGTCCAGGGCACCGGGTCGCCTTCCCGTGGGGAGGGAGGGCCGAGGGAAAGCGCAAAGGCCTGAGCCCTGGTGACCGGCAGCCTCTGCCTGGGACGTCCCTCAGCTCTGCTTGGTCCCTGTGGGTGCTCGGTGTGGACGCAGCCTCTCTCCGGACGCCTCTGAAGCAGGCTGTGCCCAGGGCCTCCTCTGACCCCGCACAGCTCTGTGGCCCCGGGAAGGCTGGGGGTGCAGAGGGAAGGGGAGTATGCAATGGTGGCCGCCCCGGGGCCCCCAGCCCGGTCAGGGGAGCATCGTCAAAGTCCTGAAAACCGAGCTGAGCTCCCAGGGCCGGAACCAGGACCCGCTCACCAGGCGCAGACCGAATGCCGGGCGGGGGCTGGGTGCTTGACCGACAGGGCCCTGTAGCTGACCACGGAGCCTGCTGGGCCAATACAGCCCCGTAGGAGGACCCGCCCAGCGGGGCCGCAGCCGTGTGGGGCAGGCAAAGCCGGCTTCCCGCTGTGAGCACGGACTCGCTTCGTTCTCGTATTGTTCTTTACGAATGATTGTATTTTCCGTATGAACAACCGTGAACCTGCTTTGCCCAGCCTGCGTCTAGACTTGAACACAGAAGGGTAATGCGTGCCGGAAGTACGGCCCCCCTTCTCTGCAGGGGGACATTCCAAGACCCCCAGCGGGTGCCTGAAGCCGGGGGTCGTACTGAACCCTGTGGGCACTGTTTTCTCTGGGATGTACGTCCCTGTGATAGAGTTCAGCTGATAAATCTGGCACACAAGAGAGTAACAGTAATAACTAATAAAATAGAACCACTGCAACAATATAATGTAGTAAAAGTTATATGAATGTGGTCTCTCCCCAGCCCCCACCCCACCCCGGTCTCAAAATATCTTTTCACTGGAAGGAAGCCCCTTCTGGCTTCTCTCCGGCGTCTCGGAATTGCTGGCACCCCTGCCCCTGTGCCGTGGGCCGGGACGAAGCAGCAGGCGGTCGCCGGGACACGAGCACCGTGATCCCGCCGGGCCAGCTGCTGGCCGAGGGGGCTGCGGGCGGGCGGGCAGCGCACACCCAGCGGATGCGCCGACGCAGGGATGCTCACGGCCCGTTCATCACACTACTCGGAACGGTGTTCAACTTAAAACTTATGAATTGTTTATTTCTGGCATTTCCCACTTAACATCGCTGGCCTGCGGTTGACCACAGGTGACCGGACCCGGGGACAGGGAAACCGCCCATCGGGGGGCGACCGCAAGGCTGCCCTGGCCCCCGGCCAAAGCTCTGCTGGGGGAGCTGCCCTGAGCAAGGCCTCCGGACACCCAGAGGCCCTCGTCTCCCTGGCTGGTGCCCGGTCCTGCGAAACGGTCCCGCTGGCTGCTCCGTGGGCTTACCCGTTAGGCTGCCCAGGTGGGAGGGGTGCGGCTGTCCTGGGCCCCCTTCTGCCCCAGGCGCACCTCCGCTGTACTGGTCAGCTCCAGCTGCGCCGGTGCCGGTAACAAGCAGCCCCCAGATCTCGGTGGCTCACAGAAAGAAGCGTGGGTCTGGGGGGGGTCTGGCTGAGTCAGTGCGGCTGCAGCTGGCGGTGATCCACATCCTTGTGGGTCTGCTGCACAGCCTCACTCGGCCACGCTGCTGCGGCTCATAACACCGGCCGTCGGCCGTCCTCCATCCTCCAAGGCCAGAGGCGATGGGCGAGGGCGTCGACTTCCTGCTCTGGGGGTGGGGGTGGTGGCTGCAAGTTCACAGGGTGGAGGGAGGGGCAGAGAATGGGGACATCTGTATGCACTTTCCCGCGCTCTCCGACACACGCTGTCGCCCTCCAGCCTCGGGGCTGGTGAGGCTGGCGGTGCCTGCTTCTCCCTGGACCACATGGTCCTGATGATGCAAATCTCACTGAGATTAGGTCAAGGTCAGGGTCAAGAGGGGAAGTCAGCTCCCAGGTAATGGCATTTCTCCCAGCTTAGGGGGCCCAGGGAGAGAAACAGAGCAGAGATGGGAGAGTGCATATGTGTCACTGAGGGGACAGGAAGGTCGTCACAGGGGAGGTGACCTCATCCAGGATCTCAGCAGGCAGAGGAGGGGGCGGAGGGCACTCTGGGAGGGGGCACTGCCCGGGCAAAGGCCTGGAGGCAGAAACGCAGGAGCTGTAGTCAGTCTGGCCCTGCTGCCCCTTACTGAGCAAACTGCCCACCCTCCCTGGCCTGGGCACTCAGAGGGTGCAGCCGGGGCCCTTCCAAAGGCACCCCCCTGCCAGTGGCCCCTCCCCGAGAGCTCCTTAAAACCCCTCCGGCACCAGCTCTAGATTACGTGGTCACCGGGAACCTCTGACCTCAGTACGTGCGGTATCAAGTGCTGCCCGCTAACCATTTGTGCTGGCAGAGCGAGGGGCCCCGAGGCTCCGGAGAAGTACCCACCAGCGGGGTGAAGAGCAGGCCGGGGCTGGAAGGTCGCTCACAAACGCCCCTGTTCACATTCACCCCCAAACGAAGAACGCACAGCCAACATGCCCTTAAGCTATGACGGCACGTAAATACCAGCGGTCCAGGACACCGAGGCAGAGAGGGGTCATTTTTCCACGTTATACACCCCCTTGTCTCCCGAGGCCTCAAGATCCGGAGCAGAGGACATGTAAGGAAACGGATCCTGGACAAGAGGCCTGTGTTGGAGGTGTTGCTCCTCTCCAGGCAGGGTGGACCAGGAGACAGAGCGGCCTGGACAGCAAGTGTGTCTCAGTGAGTCTCGGCCTCCAGAGCCTCCATTTATCCATCTGTAAAATGGGTGGATGATCCCAGCTTGGGCCAACCCTCCAGGAGGCCTGGAGATGAAGACGGTGTGGAAATTCAGAGAGGCGCCAGCCCTGTGCCTGCAGAACACAGCTACGCAGGGCCCCGGAGGGAAATACTACGGAGGGGGTGGGGGGCGAGATGTTGGTCACCGCAGACCTATGGCGGAGACGCGGGAGGGAAACAGGGACCTGGTGACCACTGCTGTCACCTGCTCTTCCTGAATCTGCAAACAGTCTGGAGTGAGGTCGGTCTCCAGAGGCCGCAGTGCATCCCGCTGACCTGGGATTTGTGGGAGCCACGTTAGCGGGGATCCGCCTCCACCGCTGTCCTCCGGTGGAGTCCGGGCCGCTTCCCTGTCTTCTCCAGCTCAGAAAGGAAAGACCTGAGCCCACGTTTTAAAGAACAAGTGATTGAACAAATCAGAGGGAGAATAGACAAGCCAGTTTGGGAGCGACGTTCATCAGCTGTCATCTCCTAACTGGCGAGAACCGGGTTCCTTGTACTCATCGGCGTCCTTGTCCGTTGGAAGGGGCCGTGGTTGAGAGCTACGAGGCCTCAGCGACTTGCTCCCCTGCGGTGTGCCTCCGTCTCCCAGCCCGTGGACGGGGTCTCAGTGAGTCACTGTGAGGACGGATGAATGAATGAGCCAGCGCTGGGCACACCACCGGGCACCGTGGGGCTTTCTGGACAAGGCCAGCCCTGCCCAGCGCTGCTCTGAGGACCTGTCCAGCGCTGGTTACTTGGGCAGGCACAGACGGCACCCTGGAGGGGCCCATGGCCACGAAGCTTCGACCTTTCTTTCGCTGGGTTTTCAAGTGAAATGTGTTCTAGGGACTACTGTTTGGGGGAGGGGCCGTCCTGGCCTCCTGCTGGCTCCCTGCAGAGGACCCCACCTCCGGGAGCTCTCCCGCTCGCTGACCACCCCCGGCAGGGCTGATCGCCTCTAGAAACCCACCTGAACCCGGAGGCAGACAGACCTCCAGCCAGTCCCAGACGCCGGCCCTGCGCACAGCTGAGAGCGGAGCCCGGGGCTCAGGCCCGCGCTGGCCGCTCCCACTTGGGCACTGCCAGGAACTGCATGGGTTGTAGGAGCTTCCCGCCTGGTGTCACCCAGCTGAAGGGGCCCGTCTGCCTGGCGCATCAGTGCCCAAGGTGACGGAACAGGGGTTTGCCGCCGAGACAGTGCAGGTTTATTTCTAGGAGGTGACCCAGGCCTGGAGACACAGGGGACTGATGCCCACACACCTGGCTCCCCCTGGCTCCCGGGGTGGGTTATATAGGGAGAGAACCATTGATCTGTGACTAAGGGAGTTAGGGTCGTGGTGTCTGCTGATTGTGGGGCTAGGGTCAGGGGTCACTAGTCCTTGCAGCCGGACCTGAGGTCAGCCAGGGCATCGCTTGGTCTGGTTTTGCTGCTTTTCTGGGCCTGGAGCTGAAACATGCTGAGGCCTGGATGTCATCTCTAGTTTGATGGAGACTCTGTCTCTGGGGTCAACAGGCCCCAGGGGGCTTCCTTCCTAAGATTATCTGATTCCACCAGAAGCTCACTGTCCTGAGGGCTTAGTGACCAAGGGCGGACATGCAGGGAGGAGGAGGGGTGAGTCAGGTGCCCGACGGGGCCAGTTTGAATCAAAGGGTAAGAAAGGGGAAAAGGTCACGGTGAAGAAATGAGGTTTCCGCCAGGTTACAGTGGGGCCGCACCTCGGGCTCCTGGGGTCTCCTCAGGTCTCCTCAGCGTCCCCAGGGGTCCCTCTGGGCTCGCCCCTCAGCCCTCTCCCCAGGGCGCACCTCCCCTGCAGACCCTGCCTCCCTCCTTCCCCCTCTCAGCCTCGAGTGGCCGTGGGAAAAGCTTCCCCGCCTCAGCAACTTTAATGTCGTCACGTCTTCCTGCTTATTTGAAAAGCCGTGAGTGGGGTGCTTCCTCTTTCTCTCTCTCTCAACATCGACAACAAAGCCACCCAACAGAGCTAGCTGATTCTTTCCGCCGGGCCTCTGTCCCGGTCAGTCACCCTAATCCCAGGACTTGGCCGCGGCAGGCACTTGGTGCCGGAACCTGGGCTTCGGGTCCCTGAGGCCTGGGGGAGGGGCGTTGGCAGCAGTGGCCCAGCCCGAGCCCCACCCCACCCCCACCCCTGGGTTCCCGTGGGATCTTGTCACCCCCAGGTGCTGGTAGTGCTGGTGACAGCCAGAAGGAGCCGCCTGATCCGGTCCTCTGCTGGTATGTCCTGGTCCTTCCCTTCCCAGGCCTGTACCAGGGCCCTGCGGTCACCTTGCAGGTGGGACATTGGCTCCAAGGGCCTGGGAACAGGTTCGGAGCCACATGCGAGGGGCAGCAAAGCTGGGGCTGGTGGCTCTGCACAGAGAGGGTCAGAGGTGGCGGGAGGCAGGAGGTCCTGGGCCTTGGACTCAGGCCCCGTCAGCCCCCGACCACAGGGGCCTCGGCCGAGCCCTGGACGCCCTGGGGTGTGAACGGAGGCAGCCCCAGGCGCCCAGCACGCCGGGCTCGTCCCCGCTCCAAGGTCTCTGCACTGGCTGTTCCCTCTGCCACGGACACGCTTCCCGCCCCCCTGGCCCGTCTGTCACCAACACCACGTCCACGTCTCCGTCCTTCCGCCTCCCCGTCCCTCTGCCACCGCCGGCCTCAGCGCCTGTATCCCGCACTCAGCCGGCCCCGTGCCTCCGTCCCGCCGTTCCCTTTGTTCTGCGGTGCCCGGCTTCTCAGTAAACGTCTGTTCCCACGCGAACATCACCTCCATAAAGCCGTCCTGACCGCCTCCCTCTTCCCTGCTGGGCCTGTGCCGACTGTCAGGAAGACACGAGTGACCGTGGCCCAAGGAGGACACAGGTCTCTCTCTGCCCGGAGACAGGACTGCCTGAGGGTGGGCACAGTGGCCGGCCGAGCCTGCTGTGGACAGCCCTTCCAGTGACCACCGTCCCGTGTCCCAGCCGACGGGAACGCTGAGCCCCTGACCTGCGCCTCAGGTCCCGGGGAGCACGGCGCCGGGGCCCGCGGTTCCTGGTTCTGACGGAAATGGGGAGACAGGTTGAGGGGGGCAGGAGGAGGCCAGAGGGGACAGCCTGTTCCTGGGGCGGCTCCCGAGTGTCCCTGGTGGTAGATGGTTCTGACCAGGGCAGAGCGGAGAGAAAGCACAAAGCCGCCAGGCGGGGGGCGGGGGCAGAAGGAAAACTGAGCTGGGAGCCCGTGAAGGAGGCACAGGAGCTACCGGGGCAGACGGGAAAGGGGTTCGGGGTAGAATGTGACTCTGCAGAGACGGAGCCGTGTGGATCGTGAGATTCTTTGGGGTGACGTTCTGTTGTTACAAACCAGGAATTCTGCTTCTCAGAGGCCTCCGGTCTGCACTGTACCCCTAAGTGTCATTGTTGGGGTTACCACTCATGCTCCTCCAGTCCTGACCGCGAAGTGGAGCCGCCCCGCCCGCTCCTGGCCAGGGGCGCAGAGGTTGGACCCTCTGTCGGGGCGCAGGGCCCTCCCTGGACAGCAGCACTTTGAGGTCTGTTTCTCAGAGCCCAGCCGTCCTCCGAATGCCGCTCCCAAGCTCCGTGACCCCGCCCAGATCAGTCATTCAAAGGGGCGAGCCGCTCTTCAGAGGTGCCCACGCGCCTGCCAGCTAGCCTCGGAGGTCTGGGGGAAGCGGATCAGAGATAAAAGGCGGCAGGACCTCCCGGCTCAGGGGCTCGGGCGCCTCCTCGCTAGCGCCGTTCTGTTCCCGACGAGAGCGGGGTGCCTCCAGCTGCCTCCGCGGAAACCTCTGAGCACCGCGGCCTCCTGCTTCTCCAGGACCTGCCTGCCCCCCAGAGCCAAGGAACAGGGTGGGCAGAGCTGAGGGTCACCGGGGTCACCGGAGAAGATGCCGCCGCTCAGTCATCAATTTGCCGCCGCTCTCCGTGGGAGGCCGGGGAGGGACCGGATAGAGCTGACCTCCCTGCTCTAGCACTTCGTGGCCGTGCGACCCCAGGCGAGTGACTCAAGCTCTCTGAGCTTCAAGAGACCTCATCTGTTGATGGGATGGACGGCAGAGGGACAGAAGGCGAGAGGAGGGCCCGGTGGACAGTGGAGCCTCAGAGAACAGTGACCTTAGGTGCCACGCTCCAGCCAGGTGGTGGCAACCCAAATGGCCCCGCAGAGAAGGACAACAACCTCACAGTCCAGGTGGAGGGCAGGGAACACTCTGCTGAGGAGGTGAGACTTGCTCGCTGGCCAGGGGAAGCAGGGGAACAGCATCCCAGGGACAGGGAACAGCACGTGCAAAGACCTGAGGGTAGGAGTGAGGTCGGTGGGATCGCTAGAAACTGCAGAGAGCCTCTGAGGCTGGGGCCGTGCCCCGCGGTCCCTAGTCCCCCGAGCTCGTCCGCTAGCTCCCCAGGGACTCTCAGACATGCCTGTCTCCACAGCGTTGTGAAGCACATCGTCTGTTTTCCCTGTTTCACAGTCGAGGAGACGGAGGCTCAGAGAGGCAGAGTGACTTGCCAAAGGTCACACAGCAAAGGTGGAAGGGGCGCAGATGCTGGCCTGGGACCCCGAGCGTGTTTCTCCACCCAAGGCTTGGCCTCCGAGCTGCCGAGCTGGTGGGTGGCCTGCCCTGCCCGTCGCGGTGAAGCCCCTCCAGGGGGGGCGGGGCTGCCTTGCTTGGCCCGAGCACTCAGAGGGCCTCAGGCAGCCTGGGCCAGAGGCTCATTTCTGTGCTGCTCCGAGGGGCTGAGCTTCTGCCATCGGGAGGCTTCCGAGATCTGATGATTTTTTAATGCATTTAAAACTTAATTGAATTTCAAGCCCCAGGGGACCCGGTCCAGGATTGGGAGCCTCCTTGCAGGAGCAGGCTGGCATCTCAGCGTCCACCGCCTGCCGCTGCAGCCACTGGACAAGGCCACGACGCAGGGGCCTCTGGGGGTGGCCCTGTCTTCCTGCAGGAGGAGGGGATACAGGGCAGGAGCTGGGTTCCACCCCAGCTCTGTCGTCCGCCAGCTCTGAGTGAGCCAACTCACCTCTCTGATCTTCAGTTTTCTCTTCTCCAAAGTGGGCAGAATTGTGCAGGTCTGTGTGAGGGGCAGACGCAACAATCCACGCTCAGTGCTCAGCACGGGGCGCTGCAGAGCCAGAGTTCACAAGCGTGAGCTGTGGTCGCGATGTTATTCTGAAATCCACAGGTGGCGCGCTGGACTGTCGCCATCCAGTGGCCCTCGGCCAGGGTCAGGTCCCAGCCCCGGGGCCTGAGGGAGCCCTCTCCAGCCTGCCCACCTGACATCACGCCCCCCCATGGCCTCAGTCCTGCTTCCTCGAAGGACCTTGCACGTCCCTGGTCCTGTCCAGCCTCTGCGTTTTGCACTTGCTGTTCTCTCTGGTCCTCTCCCCCTGATTCGTCACCCCTCAACTTCCGGGACTGGTGTCTCCTCATTTTCCAGGCTCAGCTTCAGCGCCACCTCCAGGAAGGCCTCCTGACCGCCCTGTTGGGCTGCTCTGCCCACCACCCACCATGACCCCGGTCTCTTCCTTAAGCTGGTGTCTGGGTCTGGAAGGAGGGCCTGCCACTTCCTTCGACTGGCTTCCTGCCCACCCCTTTTTGACTTAAAGTTACACCTGCACATGGTTACGTAGAAAGCGGACCTCGGAGACGCAGCCTGTGAGGAGTAAGGGCGGCTCCGCCCAGCTCCTCCCTCACCCTCTCCTGCGGGCCAGCGGCTGTTCTCTGGCTTTGCTTTCAGTTTTCTGCTCCCTTGAGAACTTTAATAAACATTTTTTTCCCCTTTAATTAGTTTTAGAGAGAGAGGAAGGGAGAGGGAGAGAGAGATAGAAACATCAATGAGAGACAACATCGACTGGCCGCCTCCTGCATGCCCCCCGCTGGGGATCGGGCCCACAACCTGGGCATGTGCCCTGACCGGGAATTGAACCTGCGGCCTCTTGGTGCAGGGTCGACCTCCACCACCGAGCCACACCGGCCAGGCGCCCCTTGAGAGCTTTAAAGAACACACTTTGCCTCTTTCTTACAGACTCCACAGTGTCTGCTGGTTCCGCCCCGAAATGCCAGGCTCTGCCCCCCCCACTCCGCCCCTCTCCTGTGCCCCCCCCCCCCGTCTCCCCACCGTGATTTCTTCTCAGGAAGGCTCCCTCTGACCCGTGATTTAAAACAGAGACCACTTGCTGCCCCCGCTCATCCCCCCAGCCAGAGGGAGTTCACACCACACACCCACGGCACGTAGAGTCCAGTCCAGACACGGCTGTGGCCTCCAGAGCACGCGTGACCGGGCCCTGGGGTCTCTGGAACTCCCCCTGCAGCCCGTGACTCCTCCCACCCAGCCTCAGGGCCCTCGCGGTCCCCCAAGCCTGCCCACACTGGCTGCTCCCTGGACAGGAAGTCTGTTCACTGGCTCCTTCTGGCCACTCGCTCTGAGATGGGAACTCCCTCCCCACAGGGCCTCCCCGCACGTCCATTCTGAGGGCCCCTCCCGGACGCTCTCCACCCAGTGGCTTCCAAGTCCTTGGCCACCTGGTGTTTCTCTTCTGTGTTGGTGGTTTCTTCTGTAACCTTCCCACGGGAGGGGTAACCAATCCGCTCTTGTTGGTAATGGCAAGACCCCAGCGTCATGGCCTTCAGTGGCGCAGGGCAAAAAGAGTCGGCTGAACCGATGAGCAAAGACGCCCGCTCCATTTCTCCATTAGCCGACTCCGGGGGAGTCGAGGGGGAGCCCATGTCCTTCCCTCCTCCCCTGCTGCTCCGATGGGTCTCCCCATTGTCCGGGCCGCGGGCATCTACGTTCCAGGCAGAACAGCCAATAAGCATTTGTCTGTTGATCGATGGACCCAGTCTGCAAGTTGGAAATTAATAAGTGGGGCTTATGACGTTAGCATTATGTAAATATTATTCCCCGAGGAGCCTTGGAGTGTGATTGAACCTGCTGACCAGGAAGTGATCCCAGCTTTGGAAAACATGCCCCTGGGAGGGGAACCTGCCTAGTGACAGGTTCCACACACAGTTCCCCTGCTCTGGGGCTCACCTCCCTGCTCCTCTGCATCGCCTCGGCCTCGCCCCGGCCGCGCTGCCTTCTCCTGGGCCTCGGTCTGATTACAAGCAGCTCACCAAGGCACACGTGTGTGCACGCAACCTGGATTCGTGTGTGCACGCAGCCTGGACTCAGCTCTGCACAGGGCCTGGATTCACGTGTGTGCACGCAACCTGGACTCATGTGTGCACGCAGCCTGGACTCATGTGTGCACGCAGCCTGGACTCAGCTCTGCACAGGGCCTGGATTCACGTGTGTGCACACAGCCTGGACTCATGTGTGCACGCAGCCTGGACTCATGTATGCACGTAGCCTGGACTCATGTGTGCACGCAGCCTGGACTCACGTGTGCATGCAGCCTGGATTCACGTGTGCACACAGCCTGGACTCTGCGCTGAGCCTGGATTCACGTGTGTGCATGCAACCTGAACTCATGTGTGCACGCAGCCTGGACTCACATGTGCATGTAGCCTGGGTTCTGGTGTGTGCACGCAGGTCAGGGGTGAGCCAGCTGCCTTCGTCGTTGTAGACAGTGCAGCTGGGTGCAGGACTCTGTTCAAAATCTCTTCCTTCCCAACTTTACCGACCTTGCCCCGCGGCCTGCCGGCTTCTGGGGCTGATCGGGAGCAACCTGATGCGGTCTGACTCTAGTTCCCTTCCCTGGAAACTGCTTTGTCCAGTGTGAGCTCTCTGGTCTTTCCCTCTCCGTCATTCCCAGTGGCCTGACGCGGGTGTTTTTCCATCATCGGCCAGATCCCCACTTCCCGGCACGTCCCATCTGTGAGCCACAGCCTGGGGGGCCGTTACTTCCACCATTCAAACTCGGTTTCCCCGTGTCCCTCGCTCTCAAATGCCACTGAATCTCAAGGTCACGTGTCCCTGGGTCCTGGCTCGCGTCTGTCTCTAGTCCAGAGGTCCCTTCCCTGGTCTCAGAGCCCCGACCTGGTCTCCAGGGAGGCCGAGCGGTTCTTCAGCCTCACCCCACTTCTCTGCTTGCTTATCTGTTCACCTCTCATATGCCGAGCATCCCACAGATACTCTCTTGCTCCTGTTCCCCTCTAATCACTCAGCACCCGGGCAGGGCCTGCCCAGGCACATTACCCCCCGCTGGGGGAGTCACAGGTCATGGTCAGCAGCTACTCTGGCTGACAGGAGACAGGCCGGACCAGACGCGTTTCCCTCCTAAACCGGCCCTAGACTCCTGTACGCTGACCCGGCCCATTCTCTGTACCTGCTCCAGGCCCCACTGGGGAGACCCACGCTTCCTGCCACCTCTGGGTGAGGGGCCCTCTCCTCCCGTGGCTGCAGCTGTCCAGCCTGCAGGGGAGCCGCCGTGCCCGCCCCCCCGGCCTGCGCAGCTCGGCAGTCGCCCTGTCCGGGGGCACCTCTGAGCCCCGGGGAGGCGGCCCGCGCCCCACCTTGGGCAGGAAGCCCAGGCTAACCGGGCGCCTTGGCTGTGTTCCCAGGCAGTGGATCCAGTGTCCGCTTCTGTCCTCTGGAGTAACTATTAGGGCATTACTCCCCCCTCACCCCTTCCCCGAGGGGCGTCATCTGTCAGGCCGGTGCGGTGCAGCCACTCCCTGGCAGCTGGCAGGCGGCGCTGGGGACAGACACCTCACATATTTATGTCTTGTCCGGGGCAGTGGCCGCTGCGGACCTGTGAGCTGCATCACTGTCCCCTTCGGTGCTTTGCTGTCTGCTCTCTGGGCTCCAGAACAGGGTGATCTGTGGTGTCACTCAGCACCTGGCCCGAGGCCGGCGGCCCAACAGGACCCGGCGGTGTGCCCTGCACAGAACGGCCAGGCCCCGGAAGGCACGAGCCACCCAGCAGCCTCCCACTCTGCCAATGACAAACGTCTAAGTGACTGGAGCCTCATGAGGACGTCATGTGCCTGAGACCCACAGAAGGGAAAGGGGACCCGCCTGCGGCCATCTGGGGAGGGGCCATGGAGCTGGCTGGGGAGGGAGCCCCCAGCGGTGCAGTGAGCGGGTGGGGGGACAGGTAGGAGCTGTGCTGGGGAGCGGGGGCTCAGAGCCCCAAGCGACACAATCATAGCTACATTTAAAAGTCACTCTGAGTGCAGAGGGGACAGTGACAGGAGGCCACTCAGTGACGGGAGTGTTATCCACGGGGTGTGACAGGCGTCAGCCGTGCTCAGGACTCTGCGTGCCCCACCCCCCGCCCCGCGTTCTGGGCTCTGTTCTTCCTTCCGGAACCAGCAGGATGTAGAGGAAACAGAAGAACCTCAGCCTCTGCTTTAAATGGACTCCCAACCCGCTCTGCGACCTTCAGGGAGTCACTCGACCTCCCTGCGGCCATGGCTCAGGGGAAAACACAATCACTATTCGAGGCACCAGAGCGGTTGTGAAGCCAACAGGTGATGAATGAGGAAGGTCCCGTGACCGGGAGGGGGGCCGGGCGGCGGGCAGCGCTCATCAGACCGCCCACGTCGGCCTCGGCATCATCGGCGCCCATCAGTCCTCATCCATATGAATGTCCTGCCCAGAGAGCGGCGCCCCGCAGCCTCCCCCGGCCGCTCCCTCCCGCGCAGGCCGTCAGCCTTCAGATGCGATCATTTGACTTGATGAATGCGCGCTCTACTCCGCGTCGCTCCAGAGGGGCCGTGGGCTGCAGAGTAATTACAATCAAGTTTGAGGAAAGCTGATGGTATTAATGAAAGTCATTACCCTCCAGGCAACTAATCCAGGCCGCGGGAGGGGTTGGCCGGGCTCCGATTCCTCCCTCGCTCTCTGGTTTCCATCAGGGACACTTTCTGGCCTCTGGAGCCGGAGCCGCTGCGGCCAGGCCCTCCCGCAGCAGGACGGAGCGCCTGCCTGCCCGGGGCCCTGTGACCGTCCTGGGCTCTCTCCCCTCCCCCTCCCCTCTGTCTGTCCCTCTGGGGAAGGTTGGTGGGCTCTCTGATGAGAAGCACCTGCTGGATGCCAGCGTCCAGTTTAGGGAGACCCAAATCTGCCGACTGTGCTGCCCAGGCCCCTCGTCCTGTCGCACACACAGACTCAAGTCCAGGCTCCTGTGAGGGCCTGTCTGCTCCCTCCCCCCTCCCGCCCCGACGACCCTGCAGCCCCTCGGCACTTGGATGCTGCCACCGCCCCCCACACATCCTCCACTCCTCCGTGTGTCCCCTGGTCAACCCCTATTCCGCCCCTCAGCCAGGTCCACGGGAAGCACCGCCTAGACCAGCGGTTCTCAACCTGGGGGTCGCGACCCCGTTGGGGGTCGAACGGCCCTTTCACAGGGGTCGCCTGAGACCATCAGAAAACACATATTTCCACGGTTGTAGGAACCCAGACACGGCCCCCTACCCATCTCCAGGCGGGTCCGCCCACACGCAGCTATGCCACAGACAACACGGGGACCTGGATTAAAGGGGCGCGGCCTAGGAAGGTCGAGAACCCCTGGCCTAGACCATGCCACCCCCACGGCCTCAGGCTGCTCCTCTGTGCTGCCTTGGCCACCTGCACCCCCCACACACACCTCGAAGCTATACCTAACCTTTGACACTCATTTGTGCTGGATGCCTGTCTCCTGACGGTCACCAGTCCCCTAAGAATGTACCAGGTTCACCCACTTCTGCAGCCTGGGGTCTGGCGCATAGTAGGTGAACCTGGCTGGGCAGCGGAGACGGCAGATGCCCAAGGCTCAGCTCGCTCTCCAGGAGCCTGGCGTGGCCTGGCCACAGACGGACGTCCCCATAGATGCTGCCTGAGGTCAAGGTGGAGGAGATGACAGCCGCGGTGGGTGCTTGTGTGGGGTCCCGTGTCCCCGACGTCTTGGCGCTGCAGGCAGCTCCGAGCTCAGCCTGTCCCTCACCGTCCTGCCCTCCCACCCTGGACCATGAGCTTCCCCATCACTGTCCTGGCACAGGTGGGCTCCAATTTGTTTGGAAGACATACGTGGGCACCCATTAGCAGCACCAGCCTCTGCCTGGAGCATCCCACTGGTGGCGGAGACCCTCCTACACGGGGGCGCGGCGCTGCCTGCCACCTGCACCCCTGCAGTGAGAGCAGAGCTTCAAGGAGCCTGGCGCTGAACCCCTCCCCAGCCGGGGCTTCTCCTGCTCCGGGTGGAAACCATCCTCCGGGGGAAATGGGCTGAGTCCCACCTCTGCTGCCTACTGACCGGCTGACCTCCAGCTCTCTGAGCTTCCGGGGTTGGCAGCACCATCTGGGGGGCTGTTAGCATCAGCCGGCAGTGAGGGCGGAGACCCAGCTCCTGGCTGGCACCTCTCTCGCTGGGGGGACATGCATGATTTTGTGTTGCTGCAGAACCAATGACCACACACTCGGTGGTTGAACTAGCACAGTCTAGTCCCTGACCGTCCTGGAGGTCAGGAAGCTGACGTGGGTCTCACCAGGCCGGAATGGAGGTGCCCGCGGGGCTGGGCCCCATTCTGGAAGTCCTGGGGGACAACCCATCTGCTGCTCACTGGGCGTGGTGGAATCTGGTTTCTTGAGGCAGCAGGACTGAGGTCAGCTGAGGGCTGTTCCCAGCTCCTTGGGGCGCCCACATTCCCTGGCTCGGGCCCTGCCTCCACCTTGCACGAAGCTGCCGCTGGAGGCAGGCTCTGCGGGGGCCGAGGCCTCTCGTGCTCGGGCCGCTCAGCTGCCAGCCCTCCCCACCCAGGGAGGCTCAGCTTCTACGGGCTCGTGATGACACTGGGCCCAGGGTGATCCCCCGTCTCAGGGTCTGTGCCTGTAACGACATCTGCAAAGTCCCTTTTGCCAAGTGAAGCAACCCATTCACGGTTCAGGGATTTGGGCCTGGACACAGCTGGGGGACTTTACTCTGGTCACCACAAACAGTAAAGGGACCGGGTCTCTGCTTCTAGGACCTTGGGTTCTAGGGAGAGAAACAGAATAAAATGATAAATAATCGTAAGTTAAAACCTAAATGAGACACGTTGAGAAGCAGATGAGGCCTCTGGATGAAGGGTAGGTGGGAGGGTGCTGGCCGGCCGGGTGGGGGCTGGGCTGGAGACAGGAGGGCGTGGTGCTGCCCTCTGCACCCCTGGGGCAGGGGGCCCAGCCCAGAGCGGGGGGAGGGGCTTCTCCACATGCAAGTCCTCGAGGGAAACAGAGGCGGCTCCCCCTCAGCTGCTGCCCATGAAGGAGTCCCCCCTCCCCGGGAACCTCGAAACATAGTATGAACGGGGTGGGCGGGACGAGAACAGTGACTGCCTGGGCCTCCAAGCCCTGCGGTGGGGAGTGGGGTTCCCAAGGGGCCAAGGAAGGATCAGCCTGCTGACAGGCCTGGGGGTGCAGCTGGGCCCTCAGGGAAGAGGGCGTTCCTTCCAGCAACTATAGGCTCTGGGGCTGTCCTGCTGGGCAACCCCACGGGAGAGGAGGACAGGTGTGTGGGGGGCAGTGGTACCTGCCTGAGGAGGCCTCAGCACCACGAATTAGGGGCACGAGCTCTGGAGCAGAACAGATGAAGGTTCCCACCGCAGCTCTGCCTCGAAAAGCCGGGGCCACGGGGAGCTCATTACCTCTCCGAGCTCAGGTTTGCTATCGTTATTCTGCTCATGGGAATGACGGTAGGCTCTGCCGTGCTGTGGTTTAAGCAGTGTTTATTGAGCACCTACTGTGTACCGGGCCTTGCCCGGGAAGATGTCAGTGCCCCAGAGGCCTGTGCCCGTGGGCATGCTGCCCAGGGCAGGAGGCAGCCAACTACCTGAGGCAGGTAACTGCCCTAAGCTGCCCGAGAAGGAGGAGGCTTCCCTGAGCCGGGACGTAAGGCTGAGTCCCAGATGCGCCCGGGCTGGGGGCCGGCCCTGACCCAGCGCAGTTCTGACCTCCAGGCTCCTGACTCCCGCAGGACAGAATTCAAGAGTTAGTCCGAGGAAGAGCAAAAGTAACTTTGATTCAGGGAGACACAGGCTAGGACGCGGGCCCGGGGACAGGATGAGGGTGGAGCGGCCGCCGCTGCCCTGGTTGCGAGCGCGCAGATGCGTCCGTGAGGAAGCAGAAGCGCGGGTCCCAGTGCCTCGGACTCCGGGGACCGGTGGTCAGCGGGTGGTCGGTCGGCTCCAGGGGTGTTACGCGTTTCCAAGGGGATGCTGTGTCCGAACTTCACGGCAGACTCCCTTCTGGTTGGAGGGCGTCTGGTTCCCAATATGCGGTGTCCGGGACTCACGGCGGTCATCCCTCTTGTCCCCTGTACTCAGTGTCACTTTTCACTATAATGATGGTATCATGAGCTTTGGCGTTGTTCTCTGGTCAGTTTCCTCCGTCTTGGGTCGACCTGGTTGCGGTCAGTCCTTGTCGTTGACGTCTGGGTCACAGCGGGGGTTTCTGCCCTCGCTGTTTCCCTTTGATTTGGGGGGGGGGCTCTGGTGAGGGGGCCTACTGGCTGATCGCCTGTGGTGTCCGCTCCTCCTGCCTCCTGCCTCCTGCCTCCTCCACTGTCGGGGGTTTTCCCTGACTTCCCTCGGTCCTGCCTCAGATGGGCAGGAGCGGTGGGCAAGAGGGAGGAAGGACATCCCAGACAGAGGGAACAGCACGTGCAAAGGCCGAGGCAAAGAGGAGGTGGCCCAACCCTTGGAGTCAACTGCAGAAGGCCATGAATGCCATACGAGGGGGTGGGGGGCAGGCCTAAGGCCGTTAAGGGTTTGGACATGCTCAGAGCTGTGTTAGAAGCTTCCAGATGCGATATCAGATCTACCAGCCCTCAGTGACACCCTCTGTGCCTGGGCCTGTGTTGGGTGCTGGGGACCCAGAGATGGGTCCGGACCTTGAGGGGCTGGCGCATCCTCTGCACAGAGGCAGGAAAATCAATGTGGAAGCCCAGGGCTACTCTGGGCAATCAGGGAGGGCTCCCTGGAAGAGGGCTCCCTGAACAGAGCAGCCAGACCAGGAATCAGGCACAACCAGATGCAGCAAGGCCGAGCGGGTGGGAGTTGGGGATGGGGGGGGTGGGAGGAGACGCAGTGCCAGCCGCTGGCACTGTGCCAGGCACCACGCTGAGTTCCCCCCCCCCCCCCCACGTCATCTCATTACCTCTCAGCGTCTGCGTTCGTGCCCTTTACGGAAGAGGACACGGGAAGTGCTGAGCAGGAACTCCTGCCCAGACTGCCCCATGGGGCACTTCCACTCAGACTTGGAGTCGCCAGCTGGTGCTGGCCGAGGGCACTGGGGAGCCATTGGAGACTTTAGGCCGGAGAAAGTCAAGGTCAGACTCATCCTTTTCAGAGGTCACTCTGGGGGAGATGGATGAGCCAGGAGCGGCCAGATGGATCTGTGGCAGGAAGGTCCGGGAAGGGCGTCCCTCTGACGTCCGCAGTGTGTCCCGGGCTGGCCGGCTGAGGTTGGCAGCAGGGGACTGGCTCACTGGCTGCCCTGGGGAGCACAGCCCCCACCTGAGCCAGGCCCGTGGCCGATGGGGGAGGGGTGGCCCAGCCCAGCAGTAAAGACCCTGACAATGAGGTGATTATGTCTTGAGCTTTGCTTTAAAAGCTGTAATGGATTTTTTCCACTCCATAAAGCCGCCCTGCGGTCTAGGAATGATAATTGAGATGGGGAACAAGACTAATGTGCTGAGAAGTGAGCATCCGCTCCCCACCCCTGCCTCAGCGCTCTGCTGCCGGCGTGGAGAGGGCTCCGTGCAGCGTGAGGGCTAAGCCGCTGTCCATCCCGACCCTCCAAGCGTGTGGCAGTAATCCTAGCCGGTGCCCTGCGCGCCAGCACTCCGCGCAGGCTCTGCAAAGGACACGGCCTGTCACACAGCAGCCCTCATCGCCCCATTCTCAGGCTGAGAAACTGAGGCACAGATGCTGGGCCTGCATCCCGCACCGAAGCTCGCACACCCCTGGCGACGGGGTGCTCACCACTATCCTTCACAGTCCTTCTTGCTGCGAAGCCACCGTGATGATAATAACAACAAGACAATAGCAGCAGCTAAGACATGTGCAGCATTTGCAGGCGGCAGGCCCTGTTCTAAGCGTCCGCTCCCCGTTCTGTACGGAGCGCACCACCACGATGCGTATTACCGCTGAGGCCACTGAGACCCAAAGGTTGACGCTCGCCCGAGGCCACACAGCTTCCTAGGTGTGGGAACCAGGGGGAGCTTGTGCTCACCTGTGACCATGAGGCCACATGGCCTTCTGGTTACCGAGGGGCCTCTGACGCTGGGGAGCAGTATCCCCACAACCCTGGCTCCTTCTGGTGTTATGGGGCCATGCAGTTAACTGGCGCCCTGATTCCAGCTCCTTCCTCTGCTGGGCCCCACCCCCCACCCCCAGTTCCTGTCACCAGAACAGCTGTTTACTAAAAAGAGCCCAGAGGCTCCATGCAGGGCCCATGTGATGCTGGGGACCCCCTTTGTTCCCCAAGAATTTAGAGTCTGGGGGTAGGAGGGCTCAGAGTCCCACATTTGGCCCTAACACCCCTCCTGTGTGACTTGGGCAAACGAATTCAGCCCACGGCTCCCCCACCCCCAGCTCCACCGGCCAGTGAGGGCTCAGAGCCTGTTTTCTCGCACCTGCAACGTGCCGGGCACTGGGCGCTGGGACGGACTTCTCCGGCCCTGATCGGCTCCCGGGAGGGGTGGCGCGCCCACGCCACAGACGAGGACCAGACCCAGCCCTCCAGCTGCTGACTTCGGTTCCGCGGCGGCCGAGGTTCTGGGGCTCAGCGGTCCCTTGTTCCCAGGGATCTCTGGTTGTTCCCCTCTGGGGCTCCTGTGTGACCCTGGGGCAAACAGAAGACAGAAAAGTCTTGGAGCCCACCTTTGGCTCAGTCCCCCTCTGGCAGGACTGGAACTGGCTGGATGAAGAAGAATGCAGCCGGTTTGCTGAGAATCAGTTTTACTTTGCATGGCGGCTTCCTCTTCAGCCCTGGGCCCCGCTGCCCTGCCGTGGCCCCGGCCCCTTCCCCTTCCCTCTGGTGGCCCCAGTGTCGCGTGTAGGCGGACAACATCTGGGCTGTGTGTGATCCAGCTGCAGGGACCGCAGACGCCACGGGCCCCCCGGGAGGAGGAGGGCAGCCACAGCCGCCGTGCTGGAAGTTCACTTTGTGGGGGCACAGCCGCCGCGTGGCCCCCGGGCACTCCTGGGGTCTCCTTCCTGGCCCAGGCCAGTGCCTGTACCCGGAAGCGCAGGCTATAGAATTGGATCTATGCTGGAATCTGGGCCCTACGTGACTTTGGGCAAGAGGCTTCATGTCTCCGAGCCTCAGTTTCGTCATCTGTAAAACGGGGCAGTAACACGCGCTTTGCGGGCCGCACTGAGCATCCAGAGGGACTGCGATGTGTTCGGTGTGGAGCCCGGCAAACCGCAGGCGCGGTTCTCATGCCACCAGCCCGCCCCTCACCTGTGCTTTCTGAGCCCGTTTTCTTCCCACAACCCTGCCCCTCCGGGAGGCGGCCCCCCACCTCCTCTGGGGGCCCCTTGTGCTCAGGGGAACGTCTGTGTCTCCTGAGGGCTCCGAGCTCCCATTTGGCTTGTGTCTCTTGAGAGTTTTGAATATTATAGGTTCTTTTGATTTCCACATAAATATTAGGATCGGCTTGTCCATTCACACGCACACGCATGCACGCACGTGCACACACACGCACACCCCTGGGGTCTGCATCGGGAGCGCGTTGGGCGCACAGGTCAAGGTGTGCAGAATGAACATCTCGACAACGTCACATCTTCTCACCTGTGAGTGTGGCATAGCTCTCCGCTTCGTTTTTTATTTATTTTATTGTTAATCCTCCTGAGGATGTTCTCCCCATTGATTTTAGACAGCGTGGAAGGGAAGGAGGGAGGAGGAGAGAGAGAAATATCGATGTGAGAGAGACAAGTCATTGGTTGTCTCTCCCATGTGCCCAGACCAGGGCCGGGGATCCAATCTGCAACCCAGGTACGTGCCCTTGACCAGGAATTGAACCCGATTTGGGGTGACGCTCTAACCGCTGAGCCACCGGCCAGGCCTAGCTGTCCACTTTTAAAGATCTGATTCGCTTTCTCTCTAGACTGTTCTGGTTTTTCCGTGGCGATGATTCCTCCCTACACCAACCACGTCATCTGCGCGGGCTGACAGCAGAATCCCTTCTTCCCCCGGTCCTCACACTCCCCCTTCCTTGCCCTACTGTTCCTGCCTAGAGTGGATGTCGTGAGAGTGGGCGACCCTGACGTGTTCCTGACCTCGGGGAGTTGTTTTCAATCTCTCATCATGAAGTGTTATGTTTGCTGAAGGTTTTGTGAAAATCTTTTCTCAGGTTAAAGCAGTTCCCTCTGTCCCTAGATTGCTTACATTTTAAAAACCGTAGAGGGGCGTCGGGTTTTATCTGCGTTTCTACACCTATTGAGATACACGCGTGACTGTGTGTCATTCTCCTCTCACGTGGCGACCACCTGGCGTGACCGTTGATGGCAAAGCAGTCTTGTGACCCAGGGTAGACCCCTCCTGATCCTCACACCCTGCTCTCTGTCTCTTTAGCCAGATTCTATTTTGTTTATATTTTAAGATTTTTGCATCTTTAATTTTTTGTCCTTGAATTGTCCTCCTTTCTTTATTTTTTAAATGATTTTTTTTTGAGAGAGAGAAAAGGGGGGGGGGAGAGAGAGAGAGAGAGAGAGAGAGAGAGATCTATTTGTTCTGCTTATTTTGTATTCATTGGTTGCTTCTTGTATGTGCCCTGACTGGGCATGGAACCTGCAACCTTGGCGTGCCGGGATGATGTTCTAACCCACTGGGATACCCGGCCAGGGCCTTTTCTTTTGTGTTGGTTACTTACTGCTGCATAAAACACTACACCAAAATATACGACTGAAACCCATCTTATCTGTGCTGGGTTCTGTGGGCTGATCATTCCGATGGGACGGCTCATCTCTGCTCTCCAATGTCTGGCTTTGATTTTTGAAGGATATTTCAGAAGCTCTGTAATTCCCGGTTGGCGTTGGTTTTCTCTCGGCACGTTAGGGACGCCACTCTCCTGTCTTCTGGATGCTGTCACTTGGGTGGAGAAGTCGCCTGTCAGTCCCCATCGAAGGTAAGGTGCCTCTTTTCTCCGGGTGCTGTTCAGACTCTGCCTTCGGTTTGGCGGTGATGTGCCTCAGTGTGGTCGGGGCGGGGTGGGGCGGGGTTCCTGAAGCTTCTTGAATCTCAGCTTGATGGCTTACGTCAGATCTGGAAACGTCTTAGAAATTGTTTTTTCAGATATTGCTTCCGTCTGATTTACTCTCTCTTCCCTCCTCTGGGACTCCAATTATGTATGTGTTGGATCTTCTAACTGATTTCTGTGTCTTTTATCCTCTTGTCTGTATTTTTCCTCCTTTGGTTCCTCGGCGCTTTTATCTAGATATTTCTTAACTCACGTATTTTCTGGTTGATGAACTCACTGTTCCGCCTGGTCCACTCTGCTTTCACCCCCCGCCACTGAATTCTCGTTTCCAGTTCTCATATTCATCATCTCTAGATTTTCCTTTGGCTTCTTTTTTTTTTTTGGCATATTTCGGCTTTGGACTGAAATTCTTCATCTCATCACCTATTGTTTGACCATACAAATCACAATAATATTCATGTCTGGGGACCAACAGTGGGTTCTTATATTTGATCTTCCCCCCCTTGTTTCAGGGACGGGGACGTCGGGGATTTTTAGTGAGTGCTGACCACTGTGTGCAGACTTGTTGAGTCTCTATGATGTGATGATCCTCTTGAGAGCGCTCGCTTGAGCTTCTGGAGACTTTCGGTGTGGAGAGAGAACCTTAACCCAGTCAGGTCGGAGCTGCCGCTGTGCTGGGCCTGCTCGGATTCACGCTTTTCCTGGGACCCAGCTACCGTCAGGGGTCCACCTGAGACTGCGGTGTCTGACCTCCTCCGTGGTCCCTGAACTGGAATACTTTTCCCCCACGACCACACATCTGCTGGAAGTTCAGCTTCGACGGCCAGGCTCTTAGCAGCCGCTTTCTGCGAGGCTTGTTCTGGTTAGGACGCGGCCAGTTTCACAAAGGGGAGCTGGGGGACATATTGGACTCACCCCTCTGTGCTCTTTCCCCTCCTGGAATTTAGCTCCTCCAGTCCCAGGCGCCCCGAACGCCGAGCCCTGTCTCCCAGCCCCGTGAGATTCCCGAGAGCTCTGATTGGCTACCACTTTCTGCTGGGTCTTCTGCTGAGCTCCTGGGCCTCCCAGCACACTGCGTCCTGGACGCGTGGGCACACGTCTCTGGGGAAACGCAGGGTAGACCACAGCCTCCCCTTGCGGAGTTGCCCCTCCCTCCGGGGTCCTGGGCCCTTCAGCCCTGGCTGCCCTGAAGCTCCCCCTCACCCACATCTCTGTCTCTCCTCCTTGCCAGGGGACCAGGGACCAGGGCAGGCGAGATAACGCCGGCTGCAGCTGGCTGGTGGCAGCAGCGATGGCAGGAACAGATGGCTTTGGAGAGATGCAGTCTTGGTGACTTATTAGATGGGACGAATGCAGACCGTCCCTCTGAGATGTCGGCACACGCTCCCCAACGTCAGGCTGATGTCTGCTCCGACAGGCCTCTCTCCTGGGCACCCGGCCCCCCTTTCCGTGCCCCGCCCCCCCGGATAAGCCCCGGCCACTCTGTGGGCATCATTTATGTCCTCGTCCACCTCCCCACCAGCCAGGAGCTCCGTGTTCCCATGTTGTCCAGCACTGAGAAGGTCACAGGTCACGGAGGGAATGAGTTAATTCCTGTGACTTTGTCTAATGACGAGCTGTGGGGAGACCTGTGTCCCCAAGGGCAATAGCTCTGCGCTCGCAAGGCTTGAGTGGGGGTGCTCCCCAGGCCCCAGCCCGTCTGTCCCCCCGCAGCTGGCATGCCAGGACCCGGTTTGACTGGGTCACGGGATGAGTCCAAGGCTATCTATCCCCCGGCTCCTGACTATTCCAGCCCCCCCACCCCTGGTGAGGCCTCACCTCGGCACCCTCCCCTGTCCCCGGCCAGAGCCAGGGCTCTCTGGCCACTGGGGGGCTGTGGGAGCCGATGTTTATAGTGGGGGCTGTGGGAGCTGGTGTTTATAGTGGGGGACTGTGGGAGCCGGTGTTTATAGTGGGGGTTGTGGGAGCTGGTGTTTATAGTGGGGGCTGTGGGAGCCGGTGTTTATAGTGGGGGCTGCGGGAGCCGGTGTTTATAGTGGGGGCTGTGGGAGCCGGTGTTTATAGTGGGGGCTGCGGGAGCCGGTGTTTATAGTGGGGGGGCTGTGGGAGCCGGTGTTTATAGTGGGGGCTGTGGGAGCCGGTGTTTATAGTGGGGGGCTGCGGGAGCCGGTGTTTATAGTGGGGGGCTGCGGGAGCCGGTGTTTATAGTGGGGGGCTGTGGGAGCCGGTGTTTATAGTGGGGGGGCTGTGGGAGCCGGTGTTTATAGTGGGGGCTGCGGGAGCCGGTGTTTATAGTGGGGGGCTGCGGGAGCCGGTGTTTATAGTGGGGGCTGCGGGAGCCGGTGTTATTGTGGGGGCTGTGGGAGCCGGTGTTTATAGTGGGAGCTGTGGGGGCCGGTGTTTATAGTGGGGGCTGTGGGGGCCGGTGTTCATAGTGGGGGCTGTGGGAGCCGGTGTTTGTAGCAGCCGCAGGGAAGGGGAGAGGCCAGGACCCCTTGTTAGGACTTGGCCCCGTGCTCAGCCCATCCTTCCAACCGGGCAGGACTGAGGCAGACACAGGGACCACTGCTTGCTGCCTGGGGCACCGCCTACCCAGACCCCGCTGCTCCCTCTCCGGACCATGTAGCAGGAGAGGCCAGCAGGTCCCCCACACCGCTGCCCACCCAGTATCTCCGTGCGGTGGGACGAGACCCCTGCGGGGCGGGGCTGCGGGAGGCAGGGAGCCCTGGTGAGGCGATGGCCCAGCACAGTGGGCTGGACACTCTTTCTGTGTCAGATGGAGATTTTCCAAAACAAGACCCCTCCCCCCCAGAGGGCTCTTTGTCACAGTAGTTGTCGCCCCCGGGCTGGAGCCGGGCTGAACGCTGTCCGTGTCCTGGGGCTGGTGCAACAACGGGAACGCAGACCCGGTGACTCGAGACACGGTTCTGGGGCAGAAGTCCACAGTCAGGTGCTGTCAGCCACACTCCTGAAGGCTCTCGGGGAGCGTCCTTCCGGCTTCCGCCCGCTCCTGGGGCCGCCAGCGTCCTCGGCCTGTGGCTGCGTCCCTCCAGTCTCCGCCTTCTTCCCATCGCGTCTCTCATCACGTGGCCTCTGATAAGGACACTGGCCCCTGGATTTAGGTCCCTCCCTACTCCGGCATGACCTTGTCTTAGCTAATTACATCTGCAAAGATCCTGTTTTCAAGAAAGGTCCCCAGCTGGGCTTCCAGGGGACGTGCATCCGGGGGACCCTGTTCAGCCTGGCGCAGGAGCTTGGTGGGCACCTGTGACTCCGCGAAGGACATTTGCTCCTGTGCCTTCCTGGCAGAGGCCTGCGTGGCGCACCCCGAGAACCTGTGCTGTGTCCCCACCCTGCCAGGCCCCGTGCAGGTACTGCCCGCGCTCAGACGGCTGCCGCAGTCCCGGCCGCGGAGCCCAGCACGTTCCTCCCCAGCGTCTGAGGCTTGGGCGGGCGGGAAACGCAGCCAGACCACGGCACTCGGTGTGGACGTTGCAGGCGGGATGTGCTAAGTGCCCCCTTATCCGATGGGGCCGGGCTGGTGGCCAGAGAGAGTCCCTAGCGTGTAACACTAGGGCGCTCCAGTCTGGTGGCATCACCCCATGCAAAACTTTCAAGGGCCCCTGTTACCCTCAGATAAAGACCAAGCATTTCAGTGTGGCCAAGAAGGTCCTGTGGGCTGTGGCCCAGACTTGACCATCCAGCACCTCTCCCTCTCTTCTGGCTTGGGCCTCCCCGAAAGTCCTGCATTGCCACAAACATATCCTGAGGTTCTTCCTGCCTCAGGGCCTTTGCACAAGCTGTCCCCCAGCCTGAGAATGCTTTTCCCCACCCTTCGGGTCTCAACTCAGATGGCCCTTGCTCGGGCCCGGCTCCCCAATCCTGTGTTTGTGATTACACATTGTTGGTGGTGACCCTGTGGTGTCCCTTACCAGGAACTGCAAGTGCCACCAAGCACTGGTCCAGCCCTGGCCAGTGTGGCTCCGTTGGTTGGAGCATTGTCCCATTAACCAGGGTTGTGGGTTCGATTCCCGATCAGGGCACATACTTAGGTGCAGGTTTGAACTCCACTGGGGTGCATATAGGAGGCAAGTGGTTGATGTTTCTCTCTCTCTCTGCCTTCCTCTCTTTCTAAAAAATAAAATATCAATTAAAAAACATATTAAAAGAAAGAACTGGCTCACCACTGCGCCCCTCTGGAAGCACCGCACCTGCCACAGAATCGGTGCTCCCTGAACACCTGCTGAGCGACTGCGGGAAGGGCACCTGGCCTAGGCGGCCGGGGTCTGGGCTCCTGCCCGCCCCTGCCCCTACCTTGTATGTGACCGCAGGCAAATCACGTTCTCTTTGAGCCTTCGTTTCTGCTGCTGGCAAATGGAGTATTAATCCCTGTCTGCCTGCCTTCCTGAAAAGATGCTGTGAGCCCAGAATCTCCTTTCACTCATCCGTTCACCGGTGATCACGGGGTCGGGCTCCGACCGTGTGCCAGGCACTCTCCTGCACGGGGGCGCAGTCCCTGTCCTTGTGACGTTAACACCCCGGGGCACGGGCAGACCAAGTCCCAAACGGCAGTGGTGCTGTAAGAACAGTAACAGCAGAGCCGGCCGGGAGGCTCCTCGGCGGCCCGTGCTCCCCGGTGTGTCTGGTGCACGCGGCCTTCAGAAGGAGCGGAGGGAACAGGGAGAGAGAGGCCGGAGGCAGGAGGGCCAGCGGGGCGGGCAGGCCGCGGGCCCACCACCCACGGCTATGCGCCGGCTGAGGCTGGAAGAGGCCTGACAGCCTCGCTGGCCCTGCGCCTGCCCAGTGGGCAGGAAACCTTGCCTGGGCGTCGCCAGCGAGGAGATCTGAGCTTTCATCTCATCGCAGTCCCCTGGGCCTCCCTGGCCTGCGGGGAGGAGAAGGGAGATGCCCCCCCACTGTGTTCCAGCCACACCCTCGCTTCTCGCCCTCTCCTGGGGCAGCACACCGGCCCTGGCAGACTGAGAACCGAGAAGGGTCCCAGCTGTTCCCCGGGTCCCAGGTCCCTCGGAGGCACGCACGTATTATTCAGGCTGGCGGCAGGGGGCAGGTGTCCCGAGCCTGCTAAGGCCCCTCCCAGCCCCGCTGCACAGACCAACCCGACTCCTGCCTGGCCCAGCAGGCCTTGAACCCTGACCTGCTGCCCCGCGTCCCTCCCTAGAGGGGCCACCCCACCCAGTCATCTCCCTGCGGGTAGCCCCAGGAACAATTCAAGGCCAGGTTCTCAGTGACAACCACCCAGAGCCGGGCATGCAGACCCTGCCCTCCCGCAGGGGTCCCACGCCCCCTGCCGCTGCTCAGGGCCTGGAGGGGCCGCAGGGGGGACCTGGGTGGCCGTGGGGCCAGGGGCCAGTGGAGTGGGAATGTGAAGTCCACAGTGCCGGCTTGCTCCTGTCCGGGCCCTGCCATGTACCAGCGGCAGGACTTTAAACAGCCCACCGTGTCTTTCTGAGCCTCAGTTTTCTCACCTGTAAAATGGGCTCTCACGTTGCCGTGAGAGTCGGATGAAATGTAATGACTTCATCTGGGGAAGGGGCACCCCACCTCGTCCATTCAGGAAACCGTGACTTCAGGGCATGGAGTCGGTCCCCAGACCAGAAAGAGCTGTTTGTGACAGTGTCTAGGGGGTGTTTCTCAATTCAGGGCTTGACGAAGAAAATGACAAGTGTGGTTAAGATCCTTGCTGCAGAATTAGCACCACGGGTGCAGTTGATCAGTTCATTAACTCTACGTAAGTATACATTGTATCCCAGTGCATGGTACACGGAGCTGCACACAGGAGAGAACCGTCCTGGGCTCCGTGCTCTCTCCCAGTTGGCTAAGGGAACCAGCTTCGCGTGAAAACAGAGGCCGGGCTGTTCTTCGCCCCCAGCGGGTCCGCTGCCATGATCGCTTCCTCCGTGAGGACCCCAGCTTTGCACCCCCGAGAACGTTCAGGCTGCCAGTCGGTTTTAGGTGTCGAGGTCGTCACCGGCCACATTTCTACAGCTCACCTCTCCGAAGGGAGTCTGCAGGTGGCCTCCGCCCGGCCTGGTCTCGGAAGACTCGGGCTGTCAGCTGCCCTCTGAGGCCAGAGCTGGGTTTTTGCAACGGAAGCTTTGGGTGTAAAAAGTAATTTCTAGGCCAGGCTTCACGGAACACTACTTCCCAGTGCACCGAAGTCTCGAACACGATGCCCAGCCCCTCATCCCCAAATCAGATATCAATGACAGCGCCAGTTAGCTTCTGCTGTGTAACAAACTATCCCGAATGTCGTGGCTTAAAATAACAACGGTTCGCTTAGCTCATGACTCTGAGGGTTGTCTGAGCAGCGGGCCTGGGTGGGCTGAGCCCCTGGCTGCCGGGCAGTGTGCCCCATGCCTCTGTGGTCACAGCCAGCTGGCAGGTGGCTGGTGACAGATGGTCCAGGAGGCCTCACTGGCGTGTCTGGTGGTCGGCAGGCTGCTGGCTGGGCGCTCGGTCTCGTCCAGGCGGCCTCTCCAGCAGGCTAGCTGGGCTCACTCACTTGGCAAAGCCCAAGCACACGTTTCCTGAGCCTCTGCTTGCACTGTGCTCACGGATGTCCCTGCAAAGCCAGACCCGTGGCCAAGCCCAGATCCAGGGAACAGGGAGGGGCCGAACATATGGCCAGGTCTGCCATCTCGGATCGTTACTGTTCTGCAATGAGGGCAGGGCTGCGAGGGTAAGGAAGTGGGAGGTGGGCATCCTGTCTTTGTTGGTTGGTGACGCTGAGGGAGGGACACATGGTAAAACCGCCAGGCAAGGCGCCATCAAAGCCAGTCCGTAGCTGTAAGTGAACAGAGCCGACCTGAGAAGTCTGCGCGCTGCAATGCCAGCGACGCTCGGGGAAGGCAGGACTGTGGAGACAGGGACCCAGCGTGGTCGCGGGGGTGGGGAGGGAGGGATGAGCAGGGCGCACAGAGGATTTTAGGGCAGCGAAACTGCGTGTGAGGCTGTGATGGTGGACACATGTCATCCACTCTGCATTCGTCCAAACCCGGGAAGGCACCACGCCGAGTGACAATGACGCGCCCTGTGGACGCTGGGTGACCCGGTGTGTCTGTGCGGGTCCTCAGCTGGAGCACCGCCTGGCGGGGCATCGGTCACGGGGGCTGAGCAGGGGTGTGTGGGTGAGCGCCCTGTCTTCCTCTCGACACTGCTGTGGACCTAGGATGCTCTGAGCAATCAGATCTGTTTAAAAAGCCCAGCCAGCTCCACTCCGAGAGGGTGGGCAGTGTGGGGTAAGGCCGTGCCAGGCAGCGGGCTGGGCGGGGTGAGGCTGTGCCGGGCGGTGGGCAGGGTGGGTGAGGCCGTGCCAGGCAGCGGGCTGGGCGGGGTGAGGATGTGCCTGGCAGTGGGCTGGGCGGGGTGAGGATGTGCCTGGGGGCGGGGGTCTCAGAATGCAGAGACCTGAGAGGTCTGATCCCATCTCCCAACCCTCACAACGGGGAAACTGCGTCACGGATGAAGAGCAGGCGGAGTGGGAAGGTGGCTCTGCTGTCCGACTGCTCTTACTCTGTGACCTTGGGCGCTGACCTTGAGCTCTCGGGCTGTCTCCTGTCTGTAAGGTGGTCTGGCCCCTGTCTTCCACCCAGGGTCGTGGGGAGGATTTCACGAGATAATCCACAGCAAACACTTGAAGCCATGCCTGGCACAGAGCGTGTACGGGCACGTGCCCGCCGTCATTGCTGGGACCGGACCCCTGCAGCGTGTCTTCAGGGCGTGGGGCCTTCTCCTTGAAAACTCGCTCCGCCTCTCCGGGGTGGGGTTCCTGCAAGGTCACAGGTTTCTCTCTGGGACAAGGACGCCGCCGGATGGTGAACGCAGGGCTTGCAAGGACAGCCAGGAGATGCCGGCATGGCGGTGGCTGAGCCAAACCCCGCTCTGCTGTGTGACCTCGGGGCGTCCTTAGCCTCGCTGTGCCTCGGTGGCCCCATCTGGGAAGTGGGTCTGACGACGAGGAAGGCTGAAGGGCTCCCCTGTGTGGGTGACCGAGCAGCTCCCTAAGCACAGGGAGAGCCCCGCGCGTTCCGGTGCCGGAAGGAGAGGCTTTGTCGTTTCACTCCCGTCGCTACCCTTCCCAAAGCATCCGTTCTCTCGTCTCTTCCCTCCTTCAGTTTGGGGTGAGTCCTGCAAATCGCTGCATCACAAGCTCATGGGCACCAGCATCTGCCCCAAAGGGGCCCAGGACACGGTGCAGCTGGGACAGGGAGCACGAGGACCCTGGGGCTTGGCGGGGACCTGGGTGAGCGTCCGCCTCTTCCCTGAGCTCCAGCGAGGGCCTCCGGGGGCCTTGGCAGCCAAAGCAGCCCCACGCGTGACCCTGCGCCGGCCCCTGCTCCTCCCAAGGCCTGTTTCCATCGGTGCCAGGTGGGAACATCGCACCCCTTTATCTGACGCCCTGCACCTGTGCCAAGGGGATGTGACGAGACTGAGGTGCAGGGGTGCTGGGGGCCGTGCGGGGTGGGCAGGGGCTGCTTCGAAAGACGGTGAGACGAAGACCCTAAGGACCCTTTCTGCAAATGTATGATTGCTGGGAAGGTCGGGTCTGCCCCCCAGGAGCTGTGTAGACAGCAGCCTGCCCAAGGCCTGGGGAGGGCACCCCGGCAGGCTGTCTACATGGGCAGAGCTCCAGGCACAAGCAGTTCTCTCTGGCCTCGTTTAATTTCCGCCAGAAGTCATGCTCTTCAGGATCGACCTGGACCAAACTGCAGAATTTCTTGAGGCAAAGAACCAAGGGAAACGCTGATTCTTAATGCTCCCCTCCGGCGGCTCCGGGGGGCTGGGCCTCCCTGCAGGGACCAGGCTAGGGCAACGCGGGCAGTGTGCACGCTGTACGCGTGTGCGTGCGTGTGTCATACGTGCGTGCACGCACGAGTGTGCGAGCACGTGTGTTTCGGTCGATAGCTGAGGAATTGACCCACAAGAGTGCAGACTGAAAACCAAAACCTGGCTTCCGCTAACCTCGCTTAGGTCCCGAGAAGACGTCTTTATTTCAAAAGCTTTCTGAAGCTTTCCAGAGACAGAGCCTTTCAGATGTGCCCTGATCAGGTTCAAGGGTCTCAGGAGGATGGCGCAGCCTCAGGGAGCCCGGGCACTGGGGAGGGGGGCCGAGCCAGGGCCACTCCCCGCCAGGTAGGAGCCTGGTGCCAGTGGTCGCTGACATCCAGGAGGGTGCGGGGCCAGACGCATGCCTGTGTGAAACCCCTCCGGACCTCCGGCAGGAGGGGCGGGGCTCTGGCTCGTCCCCTGCCCCACACCCCTCACCTGGCTAGTCGCTCCCCACCTTGGCGAAGGTCCTTTTTCTAGGGTCTTGCGCCAGGACTCACGGTGGCCTGGGGTGGGACAGCTTCATTCCTTCCCCCTCCAGCCCCTCGCTCCCACCTGGCCGACGCATGTCCACCCTCACAAGATCATGCAGGCCCGTCCTGGCTTCCCCGGCACTTTGGGGTGACACAGGTTCCAGGCCAGTCGAGTCTCATATCAGAGGTCCCTCCTGCCCCAGCTCAGCTCAGCGGTGGTCTAGGGGCCAGGGGCGTGGTCACCTTCTCCTCTGTCCCCTCCCTCAGCGCCTCCCACTGCTGGTGTGGGCTTAGCTGTAATCTTGGGGAGACCTCGGGGCTGGCTGGTGTGTCTCGAAGGTCAGCCCTGGGAAGTCCTGCTGCCTGGGGAGGCCCTGCCAACTCCTCCTCCCTTCGGCCAAGGCTAGTCCCCAGCAGGACGTGGGATGCGAGCGGTCCCGCCTCTGATCATGAACACGGTCACGCCTGGTGATCGTCTTCTTATGAGGGGGCCAGGGTGGCATCTGGGAGACCCTGGGTGGGGGCAGGGCCCAGCAGGAGCACAGTCACTCTGAGCACAGACAGGCATGGAGAGTGGGCTGACACAGGTGACCTCCTCTTTGGACCTCAGTTCCCTCCTGTGTGACCAGGGAGCAGTGGCTTTCCATCAGGTTGTAGGTGGCAGCCAGGGGCTCAGCCCCGGAATGAGCCCGGGGGTTCAGAACGACGCCCGTTTATGTGGGCACCGCGGAGTCGGCGCCTGCCAGGCAGCGGGCTGTCCAGGAATCGACGACGGGCCGTCAGCGACACAGGCACAGTGGCTGCTGGGAGGAGCACGCTCCCCAGGAAGGCAGCCCGCCGCGGGCCTGAGTGCCGAGGACTCCGGCCAGGGGCCAGCCGCCTCTCCTGCCAGCCCCGCGTCACAGCTGCACGGCGCTGACCTCTGCAGGCTGCTGGCCGGGCCAAGCCAACTCCGAGCCCTCAGCCGCCACAGAACTGGGTCACGGTGGAGGCGGGTGGGATTCCTCGGGGGCAAACGTGCCCCCGCGTTCCGGGCCGCCTCCCCCATGCCAGGGCTCCGGCCCGCACAGCGTCCAGAAATGCCCGGAGATGACCTCCCAGCCCGAGTTCCCGCTCCCCGTGGTCCCGGGGCTGCCAGCAGTAAACAGCCTAACAAGACGGCCGGGCAGGGAGCTGCCGTAACAAAGAACATTTGTCTGGGTCCCAGCTGGACTTCTCTCCCCAAATTACGCTTGATGGCGGGCCTCCTGTGAGAGTGTCCACAACCCCCCGGGCGCAGGGTGGCGATCGGGAGGAGGGGTCCTCATGACTGAGCCCCATTTATGTTCAGTAGCTGCTTCTGTGTGGTACTCTATGCGCACAGAGGCCCACTTGACAGGTGGGGAAACTGAGTCAGGGGTCAACTCCTGGCCGGAGGAGCCAGGGAAGGGCAGTGCAGGGATTTGCACTCCTGCCTTGTCAGGGGCAAGAGAGAGGATGGGGCCCCCAGCTCCTCATCCCCACCCTTTGTATCTCGGTCCTTGGCCCGTCAAGAATCCCATTTGGCCCTGGCTGGTTCGGCTCAGCGGTTAGTTGGCCCGCAGACCAGTGAGTCACGGGTTCAGTTTCAGTCAAGGGCATGTGCCTCCGTTTCAATTCGTCCCCAGCCCTGGTTGGGGTCGTGCGGGAGGCAGCCACTCGATGTGTCCCTTTCATGTCAACGTTTCTCTCTCTCTCTCTGTTCCTCTCTCTCCCTCCCGCTCTGTCTATACAAAAATGGAAAAATGTCCTTGGGTGAGGATTAAAAAAAAAAAAGAATCCCGTTTGGTCCAGTTCAGCAAGACTTGCCCTCCTCCTGAGAGCCAATCACGTTCCTTCGGGTCATTTTCCACCCACTGCCCCCTCACCCTGTTCCTCGGCTCTGGATCCCCAGCTGTCTTCGCTGGGTTGGGAACTGGGTTTCACCCCTTGCCCCTGTTGTGACAGCATTGACCCGTGCAGCCACGGTCTCGAATGAAGTCCTTGCTGTTTTTAGCAAACATCCGCTGTGATTCTTCTCTTTAACGGCTCCTTAGCCCTCACCAGCCCCGTCCTCCCGCAAAGCCGATCTCCCCTGGAATCTTCCTCTGTGCCTTGGTTCAGGCCCTGCTGCCCCTGCCCGGTGGGCGCCCTCCGCTGCCGGAACCTCGGTTGACATCTGAGCAATGGGCGCAGAGGCGTGAAGGAGCCGCAGCCCGCCACGGAGGGCAGCTGGAGCTCAGAGCGGGCGCCCCGCCGACGTGTGCGGTTTTCCTTCTCCGGTTCTCGCTTGCCGGACGCTTTAAATCTGCCAGCACAGAGGGAGTCACGTTGCTGGGGTGTTCTGTCCTCCAACCGGAAAACCAAGTCCCAGGTGGTGAGCGAGCCGCCACTCAGCAGTGGTGCCCAGCTCCCGCTCCTCCAGGTATCTCTCTGTTTCGGTGCTCAAAGGGACAGGCAGGTGGCCAGCCGCCGAGCCGAGCAGGATGAAAGGACCGGAGGCGACTGGATGGCCCGGCGCGGCCCGGCGGGTGTGGTCCGCAGCAAGGCCGCTCGGGCCTTTGTTTTCTCCTCGGCCGGAACAGCGGGCAGGGAGTCTGAAATGGTTCGGATGTGAGTCAGGAGTTTCTTTTCTTATCCGCAGGCACGCAGCTCTCAGAACTGGCTGAATGTCGATGTGAGCCCACCCACCCCAGGGTCTCGCAGGCGGTCTGTGTCTTACATTGGTGGGCTTCCAGGGTCGGGCCTGGGACAGTGAGACGGGGCACTGGGACGATTCCAGCTCCCGGGAGTCAGGCCTGGGAGACCTGTGTTTTCCGTGCCGGGGGTCAGAGACCCAGAGAAGGGGCGGGCAGCCCCAGGTCACGTGGCAAATGGTGTGGGAGCTGGGAGCCTGGAGATATCCATCCTCGTTCTTCTGTGCCTGTTTCAAAAGTAGCCTCTGCTCTGTGAAGCCTTCCCGGCACACCCTACCCTACCCCAGGCGGGATCACGTGCCCTCTGGGGTCCCTGCAGCCCACCAGGCTGTCATCAGAACCCTGATCCGGCTGCGCCTCAGTCACTGTTCATGTCGCTCCCTCCGCGGGGCAGGTGCGTCTGAGCCCGCAAGGAGGCAGCACAAGTCTGAATGAACGAATGAACGAATGAAGGAAGGAACGAATGAACACAGGCAAACCTTACCCTCCACTACAGGCAGCACCCTCCTGGGCACGGTGGCAGGCGTGGTGGGCAGAGACCTGAGCGAGAGGCTCTTTCATCTCCAGCCAGCTCAGACCTGCAATTGACAGCTAATTACAATAACACTATTAATAATAACAACAAAAAAACACCGCCACCACCAGCTCCTGAGTCTTACTATGAGCCAGGTGCACTGGCACCGTGTTCTATCGAAGGTGCATGCCAGCTGTGGGAGGCAGGTATTATTATCCTAATTTTCCAGACCGTAAACCAGAGACTCAGAGAACTGATTCCTCTGAGGAGCGGGGGCGTCACTCGCAAATGAGACATTCTAGACAGGGCGGGGCTGGAAGGGGGCACAGGGCGACACTGAGGCAGGCCAGATTGCGCCTGGGATGGCATTAGTGTCCCGGGGCTGCTAGAAAAAACACACAACAGGGCTTCACACGACAGAAATGCACCCTCTCCCAGTCTGGAGGTCAAGGCGCCTGCAAGGCGGGTTCACTGGGGGCTGTGAGGGGTTCCGCTCCGGGCTCTCTCCCTAGCTTCTGGGGTTGCCCACACTCTTTGGCGCTCCTTGGCGTGTAGATGCCTCATCCCAATCTCTGCCTCCGTCGTCACAGGCCGCCCTCCCTGTGTGCACAGTGGGGGACACAGTTTAAACAATGACAGCCATCCAAGGATGCCCAGTGGGGGCTGGAGGTAAGCTGGGCCAGCATGGAATTAGCAAGGCCAGGCTGAGTACCAGGCGGGCACTGGGGGCAGCCCACCTGGAACAGTGGAGAGAGAGTCTGTACGGCGGGGGGAAATGTCAGGAGGTGCGGGGTGTTTCAGGGAGGCCTCCCTTCTAAAAAGATGACATGTCCACTGAGGCAGGAAGGAGGAGGCCAGCCACAGAGATGTCTGAAGACAGCAGAACTATCTGGGAAACAGGAGCAGCCAGTGCCAAGGCCCTGAGGCAGGCATGTACTTGACATGGCTTGGGAGCAGCAAGGAGGACAGCACAGCTGGAGTGGAGAGAAGGCAGAGGTAGGAAGGACACAGGAAAGGAGGCCTCGGAGGTGGGTGGGTGCCTTGTGTGCCCCATCCCAGGAGCCAGTCTCTGACCCTGGCTTGTTCCCCTCAACTTCCCCGTCTGGTGGCAGAGAAATCTAACATCCAAATCCCGAAGTCTGGCATCCAGGCCCCGAGGCTGGTCCTCACTGCACAGCCAGTCTGGCTCCCAAACCGGCAAGAACAAACAGTACGTGATTTTCATTATTGAAATCACTTTATATAACAATATCAGGAAGCCTTGGGGAAGAGCTGTGAAGAAAACCCCCAGAAATAATAAAATAAAAACAATGGACTCACTGTGAACAGAAACCCCATTTGCAAAAACCACAGAAGGGATCACAATATTTCCAAATCTTCCCAATGGCTTCGGTGTAATTGCCACAAAGTTACCACTTTCTTCCTGATGCTTTAATCAACCAATTTAGACGTATTACAGCGCTTGACACATGCTTGATTTCTGATAAATGAAACAAAAATATATTTAAAGAAGCCACTCGCACAGTTGGGAGCGGCAGGCCTGGCTCCCTGCCCATGCCCTGCCCGATGTTTCTGCAGGATGCCAGTCTGTTCCTTCAGCGCCGTCTTTGCTGAGGGCCTGCTCGGCGCAGGCCCCAGGGGGCAGCAGAAGCAGGCGGCGGGGGAGACACAGTCTCCCATCCGGAGGGGCATTCGCAACAATGTAACAAGAGGGCAAGGCGCACAGATGGTCCCGGGGGACTTCCTCTTTGGGGGGAAATCTCAAACAAAACTGCACTGGGGCCCTGGCCGGTTTGGCTCAGCGGTTAGAGCATCAGCCTGCGGTACAAAGAGACCCGGGTTCAGTTCCCGCTGGGGGCGCGTACCTTGGTTGCAGTTTGGCCCTGGTTGGTCGTGCGGGTGGCAGCCACTCGATGTGTCCCTTCTCGTCCATGTTTCTCTCTCTCTCTCTTCCTCTCTCTCCCCACCCCCCGCTCTGTCTGAACAAAAAAAAAAGTGCAAAAATGTCCTCGGGTGAGGATTAAAAAAAAAAAAACTGCACTGGGGAAGGGGAATCCTACTGGGAGGGGGCAGGACGCTGAGACGGGGACGCCTGACTGAAGAGCTGAAATCTCCCGGAAGATTTGAGGTGGGCCGGCCCAGTACCTGTGCAGGTGTCTTAGGGCGAGGGCCTTGCAGGGAAGGGAGGCTGTGGGGCGGGCAGTGGGCGAGATGGGGCTGCTGAGGGCTGGAGCGCCCGGGGACACGGTCACTCCGACTTCCAAGGTGTCACCTCAGGCTGCTCACTGAGAGTAGACCTGGGGGACGGGGCACGTTCGCCACTGCTGTTCCCCAATTGGTCGTGAGATTCTGTGATCCCCAAACCATTGGCCGGGTGCTGGGGTTGGGAGACGAGGCAGCATTGAGGGGAGCCGGCCTCACTGATGTCTTGCCGCCTGCAGAGGTGCTGTGACTTTGGTCTGAAGTCACACTTTTCTTCCTCTGCCGTGCTGGACGGACGCTGGCTCGCGGGCCAGGGCAGGGTGACCCCGGGCCGCTGCTGCCGTGGTCCAGGCGACAGGGACAGTGTCTCAGCGGGCTGCAGGGGCTGGGCCTGGACACAACCCAGCGGTGATTATGAGGCTGAGACCACAGCCCCGAGAAAGCCGAGGAGAGGCCTCTGACCGGACGGGTCTGCGGGGGGGGGGGGGGGGGGACGCGCAGGGACAGGAGGACCTGCTGCAGACCCAGGGGCCTAGGCCGTTGGTGGCGTGGGTTCGGAAGTCAGGAGAGACCTTTGGCCGAGGTTTGGGACTCGGTGGCCCCTAGATGGACAGGAGAGGGAGAAAGGGGACAGGCAGGCTGAGAAGTGTAACCCGGAGGCCTGCCTGCGGCCACCAGCTCCGGCCAGGAGCTTCTCCTCTCCTCCTTGTTGAGCGAAGGACTCCTTTCTCCAGGCCACAGGTGGGAAGGCTCTAAGCCGATACCTTAATGCAGAAACTGGCCCTCATGACGTCCGTCGTGTAAAATACCCGAGGCACCGGGTGTCAGGAGATCGCGGGGAGGAGGCTTGAGGAGGGACCGGCTGGCTGCCCGGGGCTCTGACCTCCAGAGAAGCCCCTTCAGTCCGCAGGGCAAGGACGTGGGGCCGCACCCCCAGCTGGGCCCCGGGGAGAGCACGGTTTGGATTCGTGCGGCCCCAGGGCCGGGAGGTGGTGGGGTGCAGCAGCTGCTAGGGCGCTCCTGGCCACGGGGACCTGCCCTGGGTGCCGAGCGCTGAACCCAGAAATTCCCATTTAGCCAGATAATGGCCCCTTGCAGACACCTCCTGGGGGCAGTGGGTGTGGCTCCCACTCAGCACCTAGGGTGGAACTTGGGGTCACCTAACCTCTCTGAGTCTCAGTCTCCTCTGTGAAGCAGGGTCCTCACATGGCACCCAGGCTGGGGCAAGTGTGTTGCGTGGCCAGAGCTCTGGGCAGCACACGAGGCAGTTTTCTTTGTTCCAGTCATGACCTTTACCCTGTCCTCTCTGGCCCCTAAGATGGGCCCACCGCCCTCTGTCCACTCAGTCCCCACTGACCCAGCTTGTAGCATTGGCCTCCCGTCCATCCTTCCACCCAGCTCTGGGGTCCAGAGACTGGGGTGTGCAAGGCCACCATCACCCCATCTTCCTTCCTTCCCTCCCTTGCCCACTGGGCGTGCCCACAGCAGCCGAGCAGGGTCAGATCTGATTTTCAGTCCGCAGTCTCTGCAGACTGTCTCTGCTGGAGATAAACCCCAGCATCATGGAGCCCCAGGGTAGACACTGACCCTTGTGTGTGTGAGTCCCTGTTGTGATATCCCCAGAAAGCAGAGGTCCAGATCATACTTGATTGTCCCTTGGAATGGGGAGCTCTCTACCTGGAGGGACTGCTCATTCTGACTGTCTCTCTCAGCTCTGACAGTTGGGACTATTACTCTGAATCTACCCAAATGTCTCCCCTCTGGTCCCAGCGCTGACCCCCAAAGCCAGAGAGCACAGCCATTTCCTCCTCTCCCCAGCTCAGTCCTTTAGGGGTCATCTGTACCAGTCACCACACCCAGCCTATCCCGCCAGGAAGCACAGTACCAACAGCAAGCGCCCACTATGTGCTTTGGAAGCACCTACTATGTGCCACTTTATGTACATATCTCTCAGCACCCCTCCCCCCACGGCGGGACACAATCCCCATTTGATACAAGGGGGAACTGACTCTGGGAAGAGTCAAGCCACTGGTCCAAGGTCACAAGGCCTGTGAGTGGCCGCGGAGGGCCCCTAGCCTATTGGGTTCAAGGCAATGCTCCAAGCTGGTAACGGCCTCCTGCTCACATGACACGGGAGGGAATTCGTCACCCCAAGCACACGGGAGGCACTGTCCAGTGCCAGCGCCTCCGGAGGCTTCCCACCTCGTCTAGTTCTCGGGACAACTGCTCGGACGGCGTGTGCGTATCCTCATCACCCACGAGGGAGCTGGCGAGGTGAAGCCCCAGGCTGCCCCACAGCGACTCCAGACGCTGGGCTGGACACCCCCGTGCTAGCTCAAAGACGGCGTGTCCCTGGGCCCGGACGCGGGGCCAGCCTTCCAGGAGAGGCACCCTGCAAACAATGACTCAGGCGCTGACCTCCCGCGTGGAGGAAACCAGGGGCCTCGCCGTGTCCACGGTCAGACTGAGACACTGGGCACCAAGGAGGCCTGGGGTCCCTGGGTATCGGGGGCCGGAGGTGGGCTGGAAGCAGGAGGGGACAGGATGAGGACTGGGTTCGGGTGAGATCCCCCAGGCTGCCGTGTGGGGGTGGACGTGCAGGGGCTGGGCAGCCAAGGGGGCCAGGCCCACTCTAGCAAGAGTTGGTGGGTCTGAGTTGGATAGAGACGGCCGGAGCTGTGAGGGCCCTGGGGTGGAGGGTGGGGCCGAGACGGGGGCAAGGGCAACAGCGGAGTTCTGACGTGGGTGTCTAGGGAAGGCAATGCCCTTTCCGGGGGTGGGGACAGGCAGCAAAACCTGCAGGCTCCACATCAAGCCTCCTGCCCACCCCTTGACCTCTTGCCCTCGGCTCCCTCCACCTCCCACCTGGCACCCTCTCTGGTCGGTCAGCACCTGCTCACCTCTCCATCACAAGACATATCCAGCCAGCCATCTGCCCACCTGCACCCCCAGACACACACCCAAGCTCCCCATCTTCCAACCCTCCATGCACCCCCCGAGCATCCGTTACAAGCATTCAGCGAGTTAATTAATACACATAAAATGCTTGGAGCTGTGCCTGGCACCCCAGTCAATATCAGCTGTGGGTAAATTATTATTACTGCCGTCATTGTCTCTCCACAGACTCGCCCACTCGTCATTTACCCGTTAACCCATCAGCCCATCACTCACGTACTTACTCATCTGTCCAACAGCCTGTCATTTCATTCCTTCCTCCTTGAAGCTCTCCATCTCCCCAGCTGCCCAGCATGTTCATCTTTCCATCCATCCACTTATTGCTCCACCCGTCATCCACCCACCCACTCACCATCCATCCATCCACCCACTTATTCCTCCACCCATCAACCACCCACCCACTCACCATCCATTCATCTACCCACCCACCCACAGTCCATTCATCCACCCACCCACCCACAGGCCATTCATCTATCCACCCCCCCCATACCCACCCCCCCATACAGCCATCCTTTTGTCCATTGGCCCACCCTCTTTTCACTCATTCCCGCACTCCTCCCCGCACCCCCAAGTCCACATGACAGCCCAGTCCTCGGCTCTTCTCCCGGGGTGCAAAGACACGGAAGCTCGAATCTGACACAGGACTCTCAGTGTCACTGGGAGGACAGGCCGACACAGAACGACTACCTCTCAGATGAGAGCTTCTGCCCTAAAAGCCAGAGGGAAGCATAAAAGGCCCCTCTGAGCAGACTAATCAGGGCAGTCTTCCCGGAGGAGGGAGCGCTGTCTAAAACTGGCTCCGAGGGGCCTGGCCAACCCCAGCGCACCCGGCCAGCGGCAGAGACCGGGCTCCAGCACGGCCCTCCCCACCCGCTGCCCCCTGGGTCGTGTCTGCCACCTCTGCAAATATTACCTTGTTATTGTTTTCTCCTGTCAAAGCCCAGCTGTGAGCCGGCAAGCTCGTGCGTGGTTTTGTAATAACAACAGTAAACTAACACTCCATGCTGAAGACCTTCGTCTACCTGTCGGCCCAGGGCAGGGAGGCTAAGACCAGGGAGGGCCCAGGAGGTGGCGAAGAGTGAGTCCTAATTACACTGTGGACTTGCACGTCGTTATCTGGCTGATTTGGGGTGTGGGGAGAATTAATTAAAGTTGGGGATGCGCTTGGAGAGCTGAGGATAAAAGGTGCGAGGCAGGTGCCAACTGGGCTTATTAATAAAACATTGGTGCCAAGCTGCAGACGCAGCCTCCTGGGCCGGCTCGCGGAGCCCAGGCCTGTCGGAACCACTCGCGACGCCTTCTCGCACAGAGGCCCGCTCGGCCTGCTCCGGGCTGGGGACACCGAGCGGGGCCGACCCCGGCCAGCCCTCGGGGAGCTCCCGCAGAAGCAGACAGGTCGCGTCACCCGGAGTGACCAGCACTGTCACGGGCGGGGAGCCCGAGGAGACAGAGACCCAGCCGGGCTCGGAGAAGCCTCCCAGGGGGAAGAGAGGAATGGCCTGGTCCTCGAACATGGGGAGCAAGAGAGGTGGTCCAGGAGGAGGAGCGGGGACAGCCGGGAGGCGGCGGCAGGAACGAGGGCTCCGCACTGGGCACCCGGCACCCTCATGAAAATAACCACGAGTCCTGGACTTCATGCACAAGTCTGGGCCCATGGCCACAGGCACCCCGCGTCCCAGCGCCCGGCAGGCCCTGAGCCCCCTCCGGGGGTTCTGATTCCTCTCAGTTGACCAGTGAACAGGCGGTGGCTGGCAGGCGGCCCGACAGGCGGGGGCTACCTGGCCAGGGCCGTGGGCTCCGCCCTGCTGCCCAGGCCAGGCCCGGCTTCCCCACAACCAGGAGCCTCATCAGAACGGAATTCAGACAGATGCTGGAACCCACCACCAAGGCTCCTCTTTCCCTGGCTCCGTGGAAACACGAGATTTTTCAATAATAAAGGTTGCTTCATGAGGCCAAGCCAAACAGTTTACAACATTCAGAGAGGCCGCTCAGCAAAATCAAAGCAGCCTGGAATTCCAACCCCAGCCACGGATCCTGAGCGGTCAAACCCCAGACAACCTGCCTCCCAGTACCTGGGCTGAACCTGCAGAAGCCGGCGCTGGGCTGAGCCCGCCGGAGCAGGTGGGGGAACTGAGGCCTGGGGAGGCAGAGCCGGGACATGCTCCAGTCCAGGACTCTGCTCTGTTCCTTGTTGCATCATCGTCAAGAGCCTGGGCCCAGGGCAGGGGCCCAGCTCTACCACTTCCCAGCTGTGTGACCCGGGGCAAGCTACTTAACCTCTCTGGGCCTGTTTGGTCAAATAGAAATGCCCATAAGCAACTCTTAGCATGGTTGTGAGGTTCGGGGAGCCCATCCAAATGACACCGTGGGGCACAGAGCACCCCATAAGTGAAGCCCTGCCTGGTTCCAGTTAGACATACATTTACGGAGCCGACACTCTCAGCCCAGGAAGGGAGGAGAGAGAAGGCACCCTACCCTTCCTGCCCCAAGTAGTTGTCACATTAATTAGGAAGAAAAGGTAGATGTTCATCTCAGAGGTTAGGTGACTTGCCGGGGCAGCTACCCGGAGGAGGCTCCTGTTCCGGCCTAGGCTGTCTTACCCTGGGGATTTAAAACAACCAGTCTTTAGAGCAAAGCCCCCACCCCAGCCCCCCGAGACAGAGGCTTCTGAGAAGGGGCTGCTGGGGCAGTAAAAAGAGCCCTTACGTGCGCCTCCCCAGGTTTCTGTCCCCCTACTGCCTCACAGCGGGGACCTCAGGACCTCCTGTCCGAGCTCTGGGCTGAGGGCGGCTCCCAGCCCCTCCTCCCTCCTTTTGCCAAGGTGCAGACGGGCGTGACCGGCCAGGGACCGGAGGCCTGGTGGTGTCAATTACTCTGATTGCCATTGTCGCTGTGATTACTGCCGGGCGGGCCCATGGGGATGCCGGGCTGCGTGGAAATCAGGCCTCCAGCTCGGGGTGCCTGGCACAACCTACCAATTTGCATCATATTAATTCTCGTCCTCGCTGGGTTTGAGATGCAGGGGTGACACGCGGCGAGCCCGTGGGGGCCACCAGCTGCAGCGGGACCCTAACCCGGACAGACACGGGGAAGTGGCGCTGTCATCGCGCCATAAGCCAAGGCCAGGAGGTCTGGGGTGGGGCTGAGCGCCCCCAGCTGGGGGCCCGAGGTATGGGAGCGGTCTCCCCCGACAGAACCTCTCCACCCTGCTCCTGCTGCGGATACCGAGGCTGCCGGTTCGGAGAAGAGGAAACCAACTTGCCCAAGGCCGCCAGCCGGCACCCGGGAGCCCGAATTCAAGCCGGGGGCACGCGGTGCTGGAGCCGGGGCCCCTCTCCTTCACCAGGTCTCCCACAACCCTGGAGCTGGTGACAGCCTGTCGCCTCCGTTCTCGTCTCGCCTGCGAACCTGTGGTGACACTGGGGGAGAGCACCTGTCCCATAGGCTGCACGACTTCACACACGCGCTGCACTGAGACAGACCAGAGCCTGGCGTCACCTGAGACGCGGTCTCAGTGACAGTGGACAGGGGAGGGAACTGCAGCCGGCGGAGGCCAAAGACACACTGAATCCCTGGGGACTCTTGATTGATTTTCAGCGTTGACAAGGGCAGGTGAGAGTCCCCCTAACTCCTGAGTTCCGCTGCCTCCCCCGCAGAGGTGCTGACTCCGGGACCCCGGCAGGCTCTGAGCCTCGGGGCCAGGGGCAGGCGGGTCCTCAGGGGCCGACTTCAGAGTCTCCGTCTCCCTGTCTCCCTGGGAGCCATGCCTGTTGCTAGGAGCAGCTGCCCAAGCGTGTGGCAGGATCCTCGCTGCTGGCTTTCTCCAGGCTGGCGGGACCGTGTCTTCTTCCCCTTCGGAATGTTCTCGAATGCGGAACCTTCCACTGTATGGAACATTGGCCGACAGGTCTCCGATAGCCACACAGCCAGCTCCAGGAGGCATATTCCAGGAACGAGGGCCCCCGAGAGCATGTCCTTCAGGACAGGACACCGTGAGGAGCCACAGCTCATGCCCGAAGAGGGGCCTGCTCTCTGGACAAAACTGCACACGGCACATGTGGGCAGGGCCACTCGTGGGGATGGGGCAGGGAAAGGGCTGGAACGTGGAGGGCCTTGATGCTGAACCAAGGTCTCGGACTTCTGAAGGCGCGACCACGGCAGGTCTGCAGGCAGAGGAGTGGCTGGGTCAGGGTTGAGCTGAGCAAAGACCGCCCAGGGGGTCTGTTGTGGGAAGGATGGGCTGTAAGGATCTGCACCCCATAAAAAATTAAGTAATTGGCCCGGTCAGTGTGGCTCAGTGGCTGAGCGTCAATCCTGCACCAAGAGGTCGCTGGTTCCATTCCCGGTCAGGGCACATGCCCAGGTTGTGGGCCCGATCCCCAGTGGGGGGGCACACAGGAGGTGGCCAGTCAATGTGCTCTCTCATCGATGTTTCTGTCTCTCTCTCCCTTACTCTCTCTCTAAAAATCAAGAAAGAAAGAAAAATTAAGTAATCGGCGTGAATATGTTGGTTTTTCTGCGGCTACCCAACAAATTCAGCAGCTTAAACAGCAGCTGTTTACCATCTCTCAGCCCTGGAGGTCGGAAGGCCGGGCGGGCTGGGCGAGTCCTCGGTCATCAGCCAAGCCGGGCTCCTGGGCCTCTCCAGGCCCTTCAGGGTGCGGGCAGGATGCCGTTCCTGGCGGGTGTAGGACTGAGGTCCCCACTTCATGCCGGGGGTTGCTGGGAGGGTTCTCTCACCTCCTCGTGCTGCGACCCCTCCGTCTCTGCACCAGCCTGCCCGCGGGGAAGCCCTCCCCACGCTGGCCTCTCTGACTGCCTCCTTCTGCGGCCACCGGAGAGAACTCTGTTAAAGGGCTCGTGTGATGAGGTCAGGTGGGTAGGACAATCTGTCTTAAGGTCAACTGATTCATAATCATTACATTTGCAAAGCCCTTTTGTCACTGACTGTGACATCAGGTAGCACAGGGGGAAGGCTGGGTTTGCATGTGCCTTTTGATGCAGACAGAAGCCCCGTCCCCTCTCAGCTCCAAGGACTGTGGATGTCCTGCCAGGCCTCCGGCCCGGGCTGGAATCGAAACTGTGTTCAGGTCTTGTGGTCCGGAGAAAGGCAGGGAGGGACAGGGAAGAAGCGGCTCCGCGGAGGCCCTGGGCCCGGGCAAACCACCACCACAGCGCGTCTGGCCTCCTGGGCCCAGCGACCAGCTCGTCACCTCTGGTCTCGCAAACCTCTGGAACGGATTCAAAATCAGTGGCCATGGCTGAGGCTTCCACGTACTGAACATCCACCGCGCGCCTGGCTCCGCGCAGCTGAGACCCACACCGCCCTGGGCCGGGAGAGCAGGCCCAGGCCACGGCGGGGGTGGGGTGGGTGCACGCTCAGTGCCCTGGCTCCAGACCAGTGTCCCTAACCACCGGACTTCCCTGCTGCCCATGGGACCTGACCTGCAGCCAGAGGTCCGCGATGGCTTTACTGTGACACGTGGCTCCGGTGGCCAGTGGGACAGCAGGAGCAACAGGGGAACAGGAGGCCGTGACCTAACCGGCCTCACCCCTCAGGGGCGGGGGGCTGGGGGCAGAGGCCTGGCGGCTGGTGGGCTCCTTCCGCTCTCCAGGGGACCTGGGCCCGGTCTCCCCAGCTCAGGGCCTCTCTCCTCGGGGTAAGCAGGGGTCCAAGTGGCAGCTGCAGCCTGGGTACTTCGTCCATCCCCTGTGGGTAGATCAGGAAACAAACTCCAAGAGGTGAGTGACTCTCCCACGGCCCACCCACTCCACGGGAGGGGCCGGGGGCCGGGGCGAAGCTCTGAGCCCGCCTGGCCTCAGTCTCGACGGGCGTCTGTGCCAAGGACTTTGCACACCTCTCGGGCCTGGTTCCTCATGTCCGGAGGGGGCTCAGGGCCTGCCGGGCGCTGGGATGCGGGGTGCCTGTGGCCAGCAGGAAGTGGGGGTGGGGCGGGGTTGAAACCCTAAGACTGAAGACAGAGGACGGACTTAGGGGTCCCCATCTTCTTCGAGAAGATGCCCTGGAGGCTGGAGGCCAGGGGTCGTGGCCTCTGCCCTACGCCCACCCAGGGTCCTGGCCCCCAAGAGCCTCCCTCCCTCCCACAGAGGCTCAAACGGCAGTGCTCTTGACGTGGCAGGTGATCTTCTCGGGAAGCCTGGCTTTAAATTTAGCTTCCTCCCCAGCCAGCCCTTTGAAAAGGCTGCTCTTCACCGAGTGAGTCAGCGGCAGGCTGCCCGCCCCGCCCGCCGCCCAGCCGGGGAGCAGCCAGCATGCGGGGGCGCAGGCCTCCCGAAGGCAGGGAGATAGTAAATAGGAGCGGATTAGAGGCGACAGTGGATGCGATCGGAGCTGGTAATGGTTCCCAGGACGGTCTGTGTCATCACCTGCCCCCCATCCCCCCGTTCCCCCAGCCCAGCCCAGAGTGGAGACAACATGTACCTGCTAAAGCCTCCACAGACACCAGGGCATTTGCCTGTCACCCGGATTCCGGCGCCTGCTCCACAGATGCACACAGTGTGGAGGGCCGAGGACGCTCCCGCCCTGACAGTCATCCTCCTGTCCGAATCCCTGGACCTGGGGATGCTTCCCATAGGGCAAGAAGAAATGAGCCCTGCACAGAAGCCAAGGATGTCGAGATGGGAGAACACCCCGGGTGAGCTGGCGTGCCCTCAGCGAACCACAGGTGTCCCGAGAGGCAGCCCCGGAGCCCTGCACACACAGAGGTTGGCTACGTGCAGATGGGACAGAGACACTGGACGGTGCTGGCCCTGAAGGCTGGAGTGACCGCAAGCCAAGGGTGCCCACAGCCACCAGTAGCTCGAACCTCCAAGGGAGGCGGCCCCGCTGACACCTTGGCATCAGCCCAGAGACTGATTTGGGGTTTGTGAGACAAGACACGGGTGTTGTTGAAGCCACCGTGTCTGTGGTCGCTGGTTGTGGCAGCCACAGGAAACCAGTGCACGGGGCGGGGAGGGGCGAATGAACTTGCCACGGTCACACAGCTGGTGAGTGGCCAAGCTGAGTACAGACTCCAAGTCTGACCAGTTCCAAAGGTGGGCACTTTCTCCTGCCCACCTGGGACCTCCTGGAAGAACAGAAGGGAAACTGACGTCGATCACTTCCTACTAAGTGCCAGGCGTGCATTTATTTCGGGCGAAGCAGCTGGACTGTTTTCTGTTTGATGCAGTCTTGTTGGAGGTGGGTGGAAGCTTCCCATTTTGCAGATGAGGAAACTGAGGCTCAGGGAGGCAAAGTAGCTTTGTCCAGGTGAGGGGCTGACTATAGGGCAGGTGGAGGTGCAGGACAGCCAGCCCAGCCCCAGCAGGTGCATCACGGGAGTGAGGAGTCCATGTAGGGGCCAGCTGGGCCCCCGTGACTAGCGGGCTTGGTGAGGCTCAAGTTCAGGCACCTGGCTGCAGAGCAGACTGGGAAGGCAGGCTGGGCTGCGGGGAACAGGGCCTCGGGTGCCAGGAGGGGTGACTGTGTTTCAGCCTGTAGAAAATGGGTGCTGACGGAGGTTTGACATGGCGTGTGTCACCCACCCAGGCTGTGAGCTTCTTCGGGCAGTGAGTCTCGTCTCATCTCTGGGTGTCCAGCACCCTCAAACCTGGGACAGGCACAGAGCCCTGGTCAGTGATGTGAGGGGGGGCACACATGGGGATACACACACACCACACAAACGGAACACACACCATACGTGCACACACGCACGCACGTGCGTGCGCAGTACACGGCCTCAGTGACCCCCAAACAGCCTCCACTAGCAGGGAGCTCAGAGGATGGTGCTCCTAGAGCACCGGGACCTCTGGCCTGTCTCAACCTCTCGGATCCTGTTCCCATCATGACATGGGGTGGTCGTGGTTTGCAGGGGTTGGGGGAGTGCATCACATAACCTGTCTCATTCAACCCTCACGACATCCGGTGAGGCGCTGGGCACTGCTGTGACCTTCACTTGAGAGAAGAAAAGTGACTTTGGGGAGGTTTGCGGCGCCGAGAGTCACATGGCTGGTTAGGGATAAAGTGCCGCCTTGCTTCAAATCCACAAGCCCTTGGACACCACCACCTCCCTCCACAGCCACGCCCTTGGCTGCAGCCTGGACCTCGCCGGCTAAGGGGCTCACAGGTGCCCTCTGTCCCTGGCTGAAGACGGTTCCCAGGGGCGGGGTCCATGTCTGGTCCATTGGGGTAGCTTCAACGTCCAGCCCAGAGCACCTGCTCAAACCAGATCCACTGGAGGCGAGAAGGGGCATGGATTCTCTGGTCGCAGACGGGAAACTGAGGCACCCACAGGTGCAGGTTTCCTGCAGAAGGCACCCTGGCACTGTGCCCACCCCTACCCTTCAGTTGGGTGCCTTCTTCACGTAAACACTGGAGGTCAGAGGGACATGGGGAAACTGAGGCTTACTGAGGTTGGCTCACTAGCTTGAGGCCGCAGAGTCTAGCACAGCCTTGTCCTGCAGGTGAGGGGTGAAATGGGGGGCCCACAGGAACAGGGGCTGCTGGGAGGGAGGTGAGAAGAAGGAGGCTGAATAGGAGGGGGGTCAACCAGTAGTCTCCGCTGTGGCCAGAGAAACCTTGCTTTCTGCTAGGACCATCCTAATTGATCCTCACACTGACCTCCAGCAGGGTCTTGGCTTGACAGTCACAGCTGGGGGAGGCGAAGTGCGGTGGGGCCCTCCCGGCAGGATGCAGGGGGGCTGGAGAGCGCCTGGAATCCGGCCTGGCAGGTGAGCAGGTGGTGGGCCTGGGGAGACAGAATCAAAGCCGGCCCGGGAGAGGAGGAGAGAAGAAGGGAAGGAGAGAGAAAGGAAAAATGAATGAACAAAGGAGAGAGCAGGGCAAAGGGAGGGAAAGAGGGAGGAGAGGAGGAAAAGTAGACAGGAAGGAGTGAACGAGGCCAGGCAGGAAGGAGCACAGATACTGAGGGGGACGGACAGAAGGAATGAGAAGAGAGATCGCCGAAGACGCATTAAGAGAAACAAAGGGGGAGAGAGCGCGCGCGAGGGAAGGAAAGATTCCGAAAGAAAAAAAAAATGAGAAGGGGGGCAGGCCGCCGCGCAGGAGAGGGGGAGCTGGCGGGCCGGCCGGCTGGGAGCCACGAGCTCGGAGAGGGGGCAGCAGAGAGGGCGCGAGCGAGCCAGCGAGCGACGAGCGGCAAAGAGCGAAGTGGCGGCGGCGGCGGCGGCGAGCGCAGGGCCCGGCGAGCATGAGCGCGGCGGCAGCGGGCGCGGCGCGGGGCGCGGGGCCGGCGGGCGGGCGGGCGGCGCGGGCCGCCCAGTAGCCGCGGGCGGGCGGGCGAAGGGGCATGCGGCCGGCGGCCGGACTACCAGCCGGAGCCCCAGCCCGAGCCGGAGCCCCAGCTCCGCGCCGCGCCCCGCGCGCCCAGGAGCGGGCACCTTTCCGGCGCCGGCCCGGAGCCCCCGAGTGCCCGTAGCCCCCGGAGTCTGGACAACTGTTGCGGCAGCGGCGGCACGGCGGGGGCGTGGGCGGCCCCGGGCCCCAGCAGGCGGCTCAGCCCCGCAGGCGCGGCTCCCAGTGGCGGAGCAAGGAGCGAGCGGCAGCGGGCACGAGGTGAGCCGCGCCCCGGGAGGGCCCGGCAGGGGCTACGCGGGGGAGGGGTGCGCCGGCCGGGGTCCCGGCGCTTTGAGAAAGGGGCCGGGGGGGCGGAGCTCCTGGCGGAGGAGGGTCCCAGTGAGTTGGAGGCGGGGTCTTCAGCGCCCTAGCTCCTGAGAAGGGGTGCGGGCGCCCGGAGCGGGAGGAGTGGGCGCGCTGGGAGAGGCCGGTTCGGTGCGTTGGAGGTCCGGGTGCTTTGAAAAGGGGCTGGGGACGCCCAGGAAGAGAACCTGGGCGCAGAAGCCGTGTCGGTGCCTTAGCATTGGGGTCGGCACCAGGGTTCACCGAGGTCGGGGTCGCTGAGCCTGGAGAGGACGGGGCCGGCCGGAGGAGCAGTCCGGGGCACAGCGTGTCAGGACGCGGCTGCTGGGGCTGGAATCCGCGTCCGAGGCGGGACCGGAGTCCGATGACCGAGTCCGGGAGCGCAGGGAGCTGGGAGCCGCTTGCGCGCCGGGAGCCCCGTGCGCGCCTGATAGGGTTCCGGAGCCATGCTGGAGACTCGGCGGTTCCGGGGGTCCCAGCTGGGCGGCCGGCAGGCGGCCAGCAACGCCCTTCCAAGTGCGTGCCCCTCGCTTCCCGCCCACCGGGTGGCCCCAGCGGAGCCACCGCCCCCCCGGGACCGACTCAGTATTGATCCCGTGCCGGGAGCCGGGTGGCCGGCGGCAGCCTCGGAAGCTCATTAGCTCCAGCGGTTGCCATGGCAACGAGACCCCAAGCGTCTTCAGGTTTTATTTATTCTAATTATTATTATCATTATTAGTATTAGTATTTGTTACTAGCCAGAGGGAACAAGAAAGGAGGGAAAAAAGCCAGCTCGTCCTGGCGCCTACAACTGTCATGTCTTTGGAAAGCGCCGGTGCCAGTTGTTGGGCCCACCCGGTCCGCAGCGGGTCGAAGGTCAGGTTCTCTGTGTGGGTGGCCCGGCGGCACCCTGGGGCGCCGGGGCGGGGAAGGGGAGTTATGTAATCTGCCGTTGGGAGTGTATCTGTGAGCCTCCGTGTGTGCCCTGCGTTCGCAGCCTCTCTGATCCCTTGCCTTAGTGATGGCTCCTGCCCAGGAAGCCCAGACAGGATGCCAAGGGCAGCCAGTGCCCTGCACCAGGAATCGCAGCGGGGTCCTCCAGCCCTTCTCCCCCGCTGTGCGACCTTGAGCGGCAGCTTGACCTCTCTGAGCCTCGGTTTCCCATCTGTAAATTTGCAGGGGAGCGGTTCCCACCTCAGGAGGTTGCTGTGGTCTGTGTGCGGCCGGCTGTGCGGCCCCAGGCAGCTGCCTGCCCTTCTCTGGGACTCCTAGAGTTCAGAATGAGCGCCTGGACCCCAGCGTGTCTAAGGCGTCCTTGGTCACTGGCATCCTGTGCCTCTCACTCCGACAGTGACTGAAATACTGCGCAGCCAGCAAGTTGGGCTCCGTTCAGACCCAGGCTAGGGGAGTTCCTTCGCCAGCCCTCGCTCCCTCACTTGTCGGATGGTCTGAGTGGCCAGGAAGCAGGCAGCCTGCAGGAACCCTGGGACTTTTCACCTGTGGGTACGCTGTGGGGTTTGGTGGGGAATGCTATTCAAACCCAGAATCAGAATGACCCTCGAGTCCTGGTGCCAGCCCAGGCCAGTCCGCACGATGGCCAGGGGTGCCCAGAATTTGGGGGTACCCCCCACTGTCCCCTGGGTGTGTGACTGCTCCGTCTCTCCAGAAAGGCCGTTTGCTGTGCCTGCCCTGGCGGGGGGTGGAGTGTGGAACAAGGGGTGGCCAGAAAGTTCGACGCATCCGATCGCCACTGCCCCTCACAGCTCAGGCGAGAGCCTAGGTGGGGTTTCTGCCTTTCCTTGAATGTCACCAGCACACTGAATCCCTGGCTGTGTCGCATCTGGGAAGTACTGGACTGCCTGCCTGGGAAGGGGAGGAGAAGCAGTTTGGCTTGGAGCTGTGTGTGTGTGAGAATGTGTGTGGTGTGTTTGTGTGTGAATGTCTGTCCCACCCCCACTCTCCGACCACCCAGCCTGGAGCAATGGGCAGCTGGACTGGACAGGAGGGGTGGGGGCAGGGCTCATGCCGCTCAGACCTTTGTGAGAGAGAAAGGGATAGAGGCCTGCCCCAGGGACATCAGGAGACGGCCGAGAGCCACTCCCTCGGTCTCCCACCATCTGTCCATCCATCCACTCCTTCCTTCTTGTCCCTTCAGCCAGCTCGGCGAGCCCCCAAGTCTGCAGCTGAAGGCATTAGTTCTGCCCTTGGCAGCTCGTGAAAAAATGGCCCCCAACAAGTCAGTGGGGTTGGAGCTCTGCCTTGGGGAAGCCAAGGTGGTGGGGGTGCAGGTGGGGAGCCTCTGGCCCAGAGGCGTGAGGAGGGGCTGGCGGGGAGCCTGGTCCGAGCAGGCATGGGTTAGCCAGGGTGGGAAAGGCAGAAGGAGCTCTGGGCAGAGGCCCTCCGTGGGCAAAGGGGCAGATCCGCCCGCCGGAAGGAGGGACTGTGGACCACGGGCTCTGGGAGGTGGGCTGTGGCAGGGGTGGGCTGCTGGGCCAGAGAGCAGGGGGAGATGGTGCAGCTGGAGCAGGGCCAGGGCAAGGGAGCTGAACACCTCCACCACCGGGCTAGTGAGCCTTCCGGTAGCTGGGGTGGGCAGGGACCGGGGAGGATGGTCAGGTTTGGAGCTTGGATGCTTGGACGGCCTGTGCGTGGGGTGGGTAGAGGGAGGGGTAGTTTGGACAGGACAATCTGGTTTCCAACTCTAAGACCAGCAGTCAAACTCGGGCCAGCTCCCCTCCTTTCCCGCCCTGCTGAGGGAGGGGACAGCCGCAGGGCCAGGTCCTTGCTTCGGGGCTGGGAGGTAGCCAGTGCACACCAGACCCGGCTGCTTCATTGTCTGCATGACACAAGGTTGGGCAATAGGGTTGCACTTAACGGTAAGAGCCTGGCACCCCCTCCCCCATGTGCCCGGTGTGTGCTGAACACAGCCCTGAGCCCGTTGTCTCGCGAACCCTCCCAGCAGCCCTGGGAGCTGGCGACTGCTGGTTGTCAGACAGCTGAGAAAAGGCTCAGGGGATGGAAAATAACTCAGGTAGCAACCCTCCTAACCACTGCGCCACACTGTCTAGAGCCCAGCCAGTGCCCGGTGGTGATCAAGGTGGTTCTTTAGACACAGGGCCGAGAGCCACTGCACGTCAGGACCTCTTGAGTCTCACTCCTAGTCATTGTTCTGTTTATCAGCTCTGGACAGACCCCGCTGGCCCGTCTGACACTCAGACGAAAGGGATCACCTCTCTTCTCGGGGGTGCTCCACCTCTGTTGGCTCAGCCTCTGGTGCTTCAGCTTCTCCCCAGCTGATTCACACAGAAGGTTCGTGCTGGCTTTGGAATGAACCAAGAACCCCATCCCCTGCTCCCCCAGAGAGGCTCTTCCCAGCCCAGCTGGAAATTCCTGGAACAACAGTCACCCCCTAAGAGCAGGGGGGCCTTACTTCCTAGACACTCTTTTGTGAGGTGGGGTCCGGACCCTGGCACCAGTGAAAGTGAGCAGGGTGAGCGGGTGCCCTGCCCGCCCGGAGCCATGCCCTGCTGGGGACTTCACGGTGCCTCTGTGGGGTGGCTCTTGGCCCACAGGCCTGGCAAGAGACAGTCCCATCTCCTCCTCCCTACCTCCCCCCCCCCTCCTCCCGGCACATGCACACCTGATCCCTTCTCCCTGTGTGACCCCCTTGGGGAGATAGAGGACACCCCCGGGCCCCTCAGACCTACCCCCGGGGAGCACTGGCCTAGACATGACCAGGGCTTGGGCTCTGTTTGATGACCGACCTGGCACCCCGCCTCAGTAGTGTACCCCCCCAGGTGTCAGCTTGTCCTTCCTCTTCTCCTTGGCTGTTACCAGGTTGGGAACTTGGGGGGCCCTTCTCTGAGCATCCTGTCTTCCCCACTCATCGGCAAACACTGCCCTCCGGGCCGGGCTTTTCTGTTCAGCAGCGCAGGGACTGAGAGTTTGGTGGGGAAGGCGTTGGTAGGGTTTTCGGCATGGGAGCGCCCACTCTCAGAGTTGGGGGACAAAGACAGGGACCCGAGGGGGTCGGAGGCCCGGGTACTGGGCTGTGGTGGAGGGAAGCCCAGACGGCTGCCGCCTGGCCTTGTCTGCTCACCCATATACAGACGGGGACACTGAGGCCCAGAGCCGGCTGGTGCCGCGTCAAGGTCACAGTGAACAGGGGGTCCCGGAAGACCAAGGATGTTCACCGTCAGGGTGCAGACCCGGTGGGCAACGTCCAGAGGCCTCGGGCCGCTGCCCAGGGTCGGGGGAGGGGTGCAGACACTCCTTGGACAATGCAATTTGCACCAAAACCCCCAAGGCCTCCCTTCAGAAATAAGGCTTCAGAATCCCCCCCTCCCCGGCCATCCAAGTGGAAAAGCAGAAGCCCGATGAAATGCAAATGCCTCCCGTCCCATCCTTCCCCACGTCAGACGTGAATGGAGCGCTCGCTGCGGCGCGTTCCCGGTGCGCGCTCCCGACGCCCCCCCCCCCCTGGCCGGGCGCACACCGCCCCGCCCCGCTGGCCGCACGCACAGCCCGCCGCAGCCGCTCGCTAACTCGCCCTCCAGAAATTAAGAAATAATGCACGAGTTTCCCAAATTACACCCATTTAACACTGAATTAAGTTCTGGAAGCTCTAAGAGAGCCCTGGGAGGGGATTTTTTTTTTCTTTTCGGTTCACACTTCCCTAGAAAATGAGACAAACCGTGGTCTTTCAGACGCAGCGACAGGACCGGGTTGTTCCTGCCTGGCACGCCCGCCAGGTGCCCGGAGGGCGGGGGGCGCCCTGGCTGCTTGGCTCTGGCATTGGCGTTGGGAGATCGGGCTGGGAAAGTTTGTCTCCTGCGCCAGAGCCGCAGCTCCTAGTCGAATAATGGGCTCAAAATAAAGTGCCGCTTTCTTCGATATTGGCACAAATGAAAAATAAAGGCAAATTCCTTCCATACTCCAGTGTGAGCATTTCCTCCCCGGCTCCCTGAGCGGGTTACAGAAACCGCCGTGATCTGCTTTCACTGGGGGCTCGTTCCCTGTGTCGGGGAGTCGCCTGCATGCAGCCGGATCTCCAGAGCCACAGAGAATGCATCTCGCTTCCATCCACATTCCCCAAGCACCTCCCCTGTGCGGGACACAGTGCTGGGCCCAGGGGACACCAGGGGATTAAAACAGGACCTCGCCTGGTGGGGTTTGCTTGTTATAGTATGTTTGTTATGGGCAGGAGAACGGAAGAAAACCGGATGTCCGTGAGGCCCCACCCTGCCCAAGTGGTCACGGAAGGCTTCCTGGAGGAGGGGACTTTTGGCTTGGGTCTTGAAGGGTAGATAGGAGTGTGCCAGGCAGATGAGGGCAGAGACCATGGCAAGAACAGGAGCAGCCTGAGGAAAGTCTTGAAGTGCGTTTCAGACAGGCGTGGCCTCCCAGGGGCATCTTCAGATTTGAACGTTTGCAGGTTTCTTTGTTACAAAGCCTTTCGTATCCGCGTCTCCCAGCACCCTCAGGCGCCCCGAGGGTGCTCTCCAAGGCTCCCTAAGGACAACAGAGCCCGGAGAGGAAAGCGAGGTGGCCAGGGTAGGCCAGGCAGGGCTCTGAAACCCGAGGTTCTGGATCAGAGGCTGGGGGTGGGGGCAAGTATGGAAAGTCGTTATATGGAAATTCTAAAAAAATCAAGGGACCACAGACACTGCTACCCACGTCGACAGTGTTCCCTTTCTCCCTCGCCTGCGCCCTGCTCCTTCTCGGGGGCCAGCTCTGAGCCTTGTTCTCTGCACCCAGAAAGTGGGGGGTGGGACCTCTGTCTACCCATCTGCAGGAACCCTCGCATCATCCCTGAGTCCCAGGGGCCCAGCCCGAGGTCTGCAGCCTTCAGCCCAGCGGGAGTCCAGCACACCCCCCTGGGCTTGCTTCTGAAGGTCTTTGTAGCTTAGATTTTTCAGGGAGCAGGTCAAGAGTGCGGCTGGATCTGGGTGTAACTGTCGGGAATCTGATCCCTGGGACCTGGAGGCCGCTGGGGAATGAGCTGGGCCTCTGAGCTGAGGCCCATCGTCAGGGCGACGGGCCAAGCTGGAGGCAGGCTCCTGGCACGGATCCCGGAGAGCAGCCCGGGGTCCCGGCTGTGCTCAGGGCTCCCCCCTGGACAAGTCTCCCCGCTGCTGCTTCCACACCCCGAGACCCTGGGCAGCTTATGTAACCTCTGAGCCTCAGTTGCCTCATCTGCAAAAGGGGTTATGTGTGAAGCAGATCCGCTGTTTGCCGAAGGTGCTTAGTTCCCGCACAGCGTGCGCTCAGGAACGCGTCGGCAGTCTGGGTTCTCGCGGGTCACCGTTGACAGGAACTTCGCGCGGACTCTGTTGGAATCACTCCTGCCCCTCCGGGCAGCAGCCAGGCGGGAACTGGACCTGCTCACCCCGGAACCCCCAGCGCGGGGATTCCACGACAGCGGTTGTTGATTGAATGAGGAAATGAATCAAGTGAGCCATTAGACCACAGTGGTGCCTGCCCAGTGCCATGGCAACCACAGAGCTGGTGAGACGAGTCAGCCTCAGCTGCCTGGCTTCACACCCCAGCTCCGCCTCCTACCTGCGGCCACCGTTGGGCTGCTTATTTCAGCTTCGATAATGCTGATACTAAGATGACTTACAAGGGTGGTTGTGAGGATTAGAGGTAAGGAGCGCAGCATTCCAGTCTCCTGGATCCATGACAGTGATGACCATTGTTTATTACCCCAGTCGCCACCACTAATAGCTGTGTTACCTTGGGCAAGTTACATAACCTCTCTGAGCCGCGGTTTCTTTCTTTAAAAATGGCGATAGCATCCACCTCATAGCATATTCTTTCGAGAGGTAAGTGAGTTGTTCAGGAAAGTGCTTGGTGCAGAGACTGGCACCTAGTAAGTGCTCAGTAAATGGGATTGTTACAATGATCTCCACCGCTACGTTGAGTAACAGACACCCAGGAGACGCAGAAGCAGTGTCCTCGCAGGGTGGAGGCAGCTCTGTAGCCGGCCCCCAGCCCCGGTGTCTTAGGACATGTCTGTAAACGAAGGGATGGACAGATGGATGGATGGGTGGGCGGGTGGGTGGATGGATGGATGATGGATGGATGGGTGGATGGATGGGTAGATGGATAGATGGATAGATGGGTCAGTAGGTGGATAGGCAGATGAGTGGGTGAATGAATGAATGATATCCATGAAGAAACATCGAAAGTCTAAGATCAGGGCAGCTCAGGAAGAGGGCAGAGGACTGGGCCACAGGTTGCCTTTTGAGGGCCATGAGCAATGAGGTGGGATGCATCTTACAGCCAGATATGGTCTCCTCTCTGCAGGGACATTTGTTGTCCCTATTTCAGGGATTGGGGGGGTGGCCAGTCAGGGGCCCAGGCCACCCGGTGTCTTCGATAGTCTGGCTCTGGAGCTGGACAGAGCTGAGTTCAGCCTGTGGCGTCCTCTTCGGTGCCTGAACCACAGGCCCCTCCATGGTGCCGGGGGAGGCTGCCTTCTCGGGGCCGTCGTGACGGGCAAAGATAACACGTCTGAGTGCCGTGTGTGCTCTGCGAGGTGCAGCAGGCCCCCCTTCCCTGCAGTTTCACTTTCTGTGGCTTCTGTTCCCACGGGCGACCACAGTCCGAAATAGTAAACGAAACGTTCCAGAGAGAAACAGTGGATACGTTTTAAATCGTGCGCCTTCTGAGGTGCGCGATGGAACCTCGTGTCACGCGGGACGTGACTCATCCCTTTGTCTGACACGGCCACGCCGTGGATGCTCCCGCCCGTCACTCGGTGGCTGTCTCGTTATCAGATCCACAGCAGCGGTATCATCGTGCTTGGGTTCGAGTCACCTGTAATTTATTGTTATGATTATTCTATCTTGTTCTTAGTGGTTGTTAATCTCTTACTGAGCCTAATTTAGAAATGACACGTCATCCTGGGGATGTGTGTACTGGGAAAACAGAGTATGTGCAGGGTTCGGTCCATCTGCAGTCTCAGGCATCTGCTGGGGGTCTTGGACCATCTCCCCTGAGGACAAGGGGGAGACTGTGCACTGACAGTCCAAGAGGGTGTTTGGGCTCCATATGGTGAGTGATCGGTTGCAAAGGAGCTTGGAGCAGGTGTGGTGTGGTCCAGACTGTCCGATGCCCGCCTGGGGCCCGAGGCAAGGGGCGGGAAGGAGGGCACCATCCACCAGTGGATTCGCCTGCTGAGAGCCAGAGGACAGCCCGGGGATGGGGGCAGTATGTCCCAGCCCCCTGGGAGCCCTGCCTGCTGGGGAGACCCCCTCCTCTCCTTGCTGAAGCCCCGTTCTGGGTGCAGGCAAACACCTGGCTTACGTCCTGCCCGAGGCTCAGAGAAGGGACATGACTTCCCCACAGCACACAGCTGCTAATTGGCAAAGCCAGGCGTCAGCTCTTCCCTCTGGGGGAGCTGGGATACCCCCGTGCTCACACCCCACTACCGTGTGGCCGCACCCAGCCACCTCGGCACTCTCTGCCTCAGTTTGTCCTCTGTAAAATGGGGTTCACAGCAGGCCCCCCTATGTCGCATCTGCGCGAGGCTTACTGAGGCAGTGTTCTGGGAGGGGCCCTCCACAGGGTCTCCCTTGTCCTGGGGAGAGATGGGGGTAGCAGGCCTTTGTGAAGGGGTGGGCCTGGGAGGCGCCAGTGAGCAGCTGCACTGGGGTGGTCCCAGCTTGTCTGGGCCCAGAGGTCAAGGGTGGCAGGGTCTTTAACACCCAGAGTCTGGGTTCTGCTGCTGCTCCTCAGAGGGGGCCAGGTGTCAGACGGGAGTGGGCGAGCCATTTGTGGGGTGCGGCCATGCGATACTCCTGAGGTGCCCAGGGCTGCCTTGGCGAGCTCGTGGTCTGCAGGAAGACTGGGCACAGCTGCCTTTTCTGCCCTGGGTGTGGGTCCTGCGTAAGGGACTTCACAGGTGTGGGTCATAACAGAACGGGGAGCAATTCTGCCTGGGGTGAAGGGGCGGAGCATCAAGGAGGCCTTCCCGGAGGAGGCGGCACCCAAGGAGGCAGAAAGTAACAAGGCAGGGGACACTGAGGCGGAGGGAGCACTGCACGGGCAGCCTGGGACCTCCGGTCCGTGGCATGGCTGTCCCCTGGCATCTGGAAAGCTGAGCAGGTGACGCAGTGGGGGTTGGCACTGGACTGACCCCTGGGGACTCAGGGAAGTTGAGGCGATACGTGGCCTAAGTGCCACCCCGGCCACTGCTGTCTGGGGCAGACATCACTAACCAACCCCTCACAGCAGGAGCCGATGTCCCTGGGCCCAGCTGCCCTGGGCAGCCCCGCGCGGTCAATCCTGTCGGCGTCCGAAATGACATGTTTGCCCTGCGGCTGTGGGCCCAGGGAGGATGACCGTCCCTCCTGCTGTGGAGGTCGTGTGGCTCACCCAGCACCACAGCACTTAGCTGATGGGAGAGGGGGGCAGGCTGCAGCCCCTACTGCACTGGGCCTTCGGGCTCCCACGTGGCCACCCCCACAGTGCCCAGGGAGTGCCGTCCTTCATGGGGCGCGCAGCCCGGCCTTCCAGACCAGTGCCAGTGGTGTGGGCACGAGCAGCGCGGGGAGAGCAGACGCCCCCACCGGGAGCCCGGCTGACCCCTGCAGGCCCCTGGGCCGGCGAGGCAGCAGGGACACCTGACCGTCCAGCCAGGGCCCGGCAGCAGCGCGGGGTCACGGTGGAGAGCCAGGGCCCGGCAGGATTCTGAGCAGGACTAGGGAAAGATTAGGAGACTTTTCTCTCGAAATTCAAACAATTGGACAATCTGTTCTGGATCGATTTAGAAGCAGTGAAATGAAAAAAAAATAAAAAGAAACTATCGTGTGAAAGCTATTTTCTGTCCCTCGCAGTTGGGAAGAGGGACGAGCTGGAGTGTATTTGCGGACTGTCCGAGGCCGTGGCTGGGGCCTCACCTCCTCGCTGCCCCCCGCCCCCCGCCTGGACCCACTCAGCCCTCCACCCCCTGCCCCCTCCTCCTCGTGCCCAGTGCTGGGCTGGCAGCCAGGGGCCTCAGAGGGGCATCAGCTCTGGCTCCAGCCTGGGGAAGCCATCAGTCTGCAGGGGCCTGGCACGTGGGCGTAGCCAAGACAGGTACCCCGAGGGTGGTCCTTCCCCCGAGGGTGGTCCTTCCCCCGAGGGTGGTCCTTCCCGGGCAGACAGGGTGGGAGGCGAGGGGGTCTGTCCTTCCCTCCAGACCGCAGCATCTCCATGCCAAGGACAAGAGTGTTTGTCTAGTTAGGTTTGTGCCCTCAGGGTCTAGAGTTGGGGCTGGCAGGTAGTATGTGCTCAGTAAAGCCTCCTGCCTGAGCGATGGGCGGAAGACAGACAGACAGACAGGGAGGGGGGGCAGAAAGGAAACAAAGGCTTTGAATGAAGTGACCTACCTGCTCACGGTCACACGTCTGGTAGTCACCAAGGCGGGACTGAGACCGGCTCTGCACCCCAAGACTGGACGTCCCCCACCACACCTGTCCGTGGGGCCAGGCATATGTCTGAGATAGTTAGGGGCCTCCCACAGTAGTGACCCCTCTTTTCCCAGGCGTGGTCCAGCCCACTCCTGACACAACTCCTACGTTTATTTATTCATGACTTGAGCCAAATGCTGATTGTTTTAAAATAAGCTTGTTCAACGTGAGGCCAGACCAGCTCAGGGGGAGGGGCGGGGCAGGTCCACCCCCAGCTTCTCCCAGTCTGGAAGGGTCTCCGGGTGCTGGGAGCACGCCTGACGGGGCAGGACAGGTGAGCAGTGGGACCAGCCCACTGCAAACATGGTCTTCTTTTTGGGGTGCAGGCTTTGGGGGAGTCCCACGGTTTGGTTTTGGGAGTGGCAGCTCTCTGCCCACCACCCCTTCCCCGCCAAATGCCCAAGGCCAAGAGCCTGAGACCTGAAAAGAACCTGGACTTGGGAAGGAGACCGACTTCAGCCCAAGTCCCGGAGCTCAGCCGCTTGTGACCTTGGGCAGGTAGCACAACCTCTCTGAGTCTGGGTGCTCTCATCTGCAGACTGGGGGCAGTGGTCCTGCTGGTTTTTGAAAGTGGAAGGAGACACCGTTGGCCGCGGGCCCACCTCGGGCTGGACACACAGGAGGTGCTCAGGGGTCTCTCCTGCTTCTGCTGTGCGGGAGGCCAGTTACGACACCCGGGCGGGTCCCGCCTCTGCAGCCTGTGGGCTCCGGTCCAGAGCGGGTCCGTCCCCCAGTGGACACCCCTGCAGTGCACATGGCTAAGAGCCCACCTGGAGAGGCGTGGATGACGCTGGGTGTGCCGGCGTGGAGGGCGCCCTGAGCTGCCACCAGGAAGGAAGGAGGGGGAAGCCTGTGTGCTGACCGCCTCCTGACCGCCAGCACCGTCCAGTACGGTCTCACTTACTCCTCACGCTGCCCACGTGAGCTGACGTTAGCACCCCACGTTACAGGGAGAGGCCCAGAGAGGCTGTCACATGTCCAGGGTCGTAGGGCAACTGCGTCCCCTCCCCCGGGCCAGCCTGCCCGGTCCTCTGTCCAGCCCCGGTGCAGCCCTCCGCCCAGTGTTTCTGGGGGGCATGCAGGACAGGGGTCTCCCTCTCCCGGCCCCGCCTCCACACCCACCCAGTAGCTCACCGCTCACTCACTCTTCCTTGAGATTGGCCATGGGAGGGGCCAGCGGAGGGGGGCAGCAAAGCCAAGTGGGGGACCTTGGGCTGAGGATGACTGAGTTCAATTTGGGGTGCAACAAATTGGGGTGCCTGGGCCTCAGAAGTGGAGGTGAGCGGATGAGGCCGTTGTCCAGGTCTGGACCCTGAGAGGGGTGAGCAAGGGTTTGCAAATGCTCAGGAGATGGCCCGGCGCCACTTCCTGCCACCTTTGGAAGTGTCCTGCTTGTCCTGCTCCCCTGGCCGTCCGGCCCCTGCCGCCAGAGCCCTCGTGGGTGTGGAGTGTCGGGAGGCCAGGCCCGGTCAGTGCGGCCGTGTGGCGACCCAGAGGGACACGGTTCAGACGTGCGTCCTGTCCCTGCCCGGCTCTCGCCAGTCGCTGGCTCACCTCCCACTCGGCAGCTTTGGTGCCAGTTACAGAGAGTGTGGGTGGGAGGCTTGTTAACCCCAGAAGTGGCGCCGTGTCCAGGTGTGGCGCATGGACGGGCCCCCCAGGCCAGCCGGGGGTGTTGGAGGTGCCAGGCCGGGTGGGAGACCATCCCTGTGGTCTCTGCAGCCCTGTTTGCTTAGGGTTGGAGTTGATCGGTCTGAGGGCAGCTTCCCGTAGTCCCAGGTGCCGTCTGTGCTTGTGGCAGCAGCTGGCCCCTTGGTGCCCTGGTTCGGTATCCCTCGATTGGCAGACCCTCCCCCGCTCCTGCACCCAGGCCCCCAGCAGACCAGAGGGAGCCTGCAGGGCCTGTCAGCTGCCTGGAGGACCTGCTGCCTCGGTGCCGCCCACTCCAGGGCTTCTCGGACCGGCCGGCGCCCGGGCGCCCAGCCTCTGACCTGCAGTGGGCGGCCCAGGAGCCTGATTTCCGTCCAGACCCCAGCAGGTGCCTGGGATGCTCGGCTGTCGACTCTACTTTGGGAGCCAAGGCTCTAACACAGGGGTTCGAAAACTGGGGCTGCCTGGTTGTGTTAATAAAGTTTTATGGGAACAACCTCAGCCACGAATCAGCGTTGTCTCCAGCTACGTTCTCCCTATAACCGCAGAACTGAGTTGTTGCACGAGACCTGGTGGCCCCGTCTGGTACCTGCTGCCTGGCCCTTTCCAGAGAAAGCCCCCCGACCCCTGCTCCAGCACAGTGGCTCTCAAATTGAGGGGGAATCGGAATCCTCTGGGCAGCCGGGAAGGTGCCCGGTTCGAATCCACAGGCCAAGGGGCCTGAGAACCCACGGTTCTGACCAGCTCCCAGCTGGAGTGCAGGCCCACGCTTCAGGCAGCCCCGGCCCAGAACCTCCCACGACAGTCTCCATGCATCTCATCCCGCCCTGAACACCGTCCCCGTGAGATAGAAGAGGAAACGGAGGGTCTGAGAGGTGCTTCAGTCTCCCAAGGCCCGGAGCTGATAAGCTGTGGCTCTTCCCCACCCCGTGCTGCACCCTGACCCAGGTACCTCACCCCAGGGTGCAGCACATCCGGGTACCACACGCTCTGGGTACGGCACACCTTAGGTGTAACACACCCAGGGCACAGCACGCCCGGTACCACACGCTCTGGGTACGGCACACCTTAGATGCAACACACCCAGGGCGCAGCACGCCCAGCGGGGTTACCTGTCCTGCTCTGTTCCGTGCCTGGTTCCACACTGGTCCTGCTGAGAGCGGTAGCGACACCTCAGCAAGTGGCAGAATGTCATCGTCCACGGAGTGTTGGGGGAGCTCAGGTGTCAAGGGCACGGCCGAGACAACTTATCCCCAGCGGGCTTGCTGTCACCCCCTGATAGCGGCAGGTGCGTTCCGTTAGCAGCGTGTGCTCGGTGTCCGCCCGCCTCAGGCAGAGACCCGTCCTGGCACCCCCGAATCCCCTGACATCACCGTGCCCAGCACGCTGCCATCTCTCTCAACCTCCCGTGGCCTGGAGAACGGAGCGGCTGGGCACCCACGTACCGAGGGAGAAGGAGCGGCGGGCGCCGGGTCCCCTGCCCAGGCAGGTCAGGGGCGGCAGTGGGCTCTGCGCCTGGACCACGCCAAGGTCCACCCGGGGCGGTCAGTTCGCTGTTACAGGACGGTGCTTCGTGATCTGGCACCCCAGTTTACAGATGAGGAAACTGAGGCCCGGGGCAAAGGGGCAGGTGTCTGGGACTCCGCAGGCGGAGGCCAGGGGTCAGTGTGGAGACATCTTTACTGGAATCGGACAACCCCAGCACCCAGGGTCAGCCTCCTCGAACCCAGCACCCAATGTGAGGCCCGAACACGGGCCGTGTGCCCTCCCGCACCCGTCCCCCCAGGACCACCGCCCCGACCCACTGCCCCGTGCCCTGGCACAGCTGCCGCGTTCCCCGGAAGCCCACAGTTCTCCAGCTCGCTCTAGCCTCAGGCGGTCAGACCGTGTGATGGGGACAGGCTTCCCCCTCGGCCGCGTGGCTGTGCTCACTCGGGCGGTAGACGGTCCGGCGGTAGACGGTCCAGCTGTGTTTTCCCATCTGCCCGTTCGGGGCGTCTCCAGCGTTTTCCTCCCACAAACAGTGCTTCTGAGAACATCCTCGTACCCGGTGCAGCGGGCCAGCAGGGCCCGCCGAGCCCAGGAGGGGGCGGTGCCGGGCAGCACAGCCCCGCGGGCACCTGCCCCGGCCTCCCTGAGCTCGCTGTGGGCTGAGCCCCTCCAGTGCCCTCGCCCGGCAGGCCTGGGGGAGGGAGGGAACGCGTGCGTGCCGGGTGCCCACGAAGAGCAGGCTCCAGCTGCACAGTCGAAGTCACAGGTGCCCGGGGGGCCGCTTTGACTGTAACTTAGCAACAGTGAGGCAGGGGGACATCTGTCGTACTTTCAACAATAAGGTGCATTAAAAAAAAATAAAAAATAAAACACACATAAAGAACAGAGAGGCAGACCGGGCTCAGAGAGGTGAAGGGACTCGCCTGGGGGCGCACAGCCGAGAAGTGGCAGAGCCCGGGGTTCAGGCCGCAGGCTCGGAGCCCTTCCTCCGGGTCTGCGCAGGCCAGAGGTGTGGGGGGCCTTCCCTGTGAGCGCTCGCGAACACCTGCTGGATCCAGGCGCTGAACGCACGCTCCCTGTCCCTTGTGTCCCTCGGTCCCTCTGCTGGGAACACTCCCTCAGGAGTCCAGTCCCAGCCCCTACAGACGGGCTGTGTGCCTGTGACTCCTCTGCCTCGGCGCTCTGTGTGCCGTGAGCAGAGCACTGGCCTCTTCACGGGACAGGAAGGGGGTCTGTCTCTGGCCCAGCTCAGGACAGGCAGGCTGGTGGCACTGGGAAGGGAGCTGGCCTCCTCCGGGGCCTGGCCTTCAGTGCCTCCATGGCACCGGCCGGGGCAGAATGCTGACTGAGGGCATGGCCTGGATGTGGGGTGGGAGGGGGCAGGGTGGTGCCCAGGACGTGTGGCCACAGAGGATAGCAGGCCCCCTGGCCGTGTCCAAAGGGCCGTGGAAACCACCAGTGTGTTTGCAGCAGCCGCCGGCGTGGGCAGCCCTCCCGGCAGAGAGGTTGTGTGCTGCTGGGTGGGGGTGGCCCCGGGGAACATGGGCGCGGGGCAGCCAGGGGGTCAGTCAACTTTAGAGTCAGGCGGACATTGCCCCGGCTGCCGGGGTCTCTGTGTCTCGGTTTCCCCAGAGGCCGATGTGGGGACTGAAGACGCTCAAGTACGCACGTTGCCTGGGCAGGGCCTGGCACGGAGGAGGGCAGGGGCCGTGGTGTCACTAACCCACATTTGACCGGCCGAGCGTGAGGTCCCAGGGAAGGAATCACACAAGTCTGGAAGCGTTCGTATGGAAGCTTCCTCAGGGGCACCCCCACCCAGACCAGGATGCCCAGAGTCACGGCATTCGGGTGTTAGGGTGGCTTCGTGGGGGTGGGGTGGTCTGTTCAGCCCACCACAGAGTGTAAAGTCCCCAGCCCTGTGCCCACCCAGCATCACAGTGTGGAATGAATGAATGAACGAGTGAGTGAATGAGAAATGAGTGAATGAACGAGTGAATGAATGAAGAATGAATGAATGAATGAATGAATGAATGCCAGCCTCCATTACCTCCTTGGCCTCTGCCAACACCCCATCAGGGGGTGTGTTATCCCCACTGACGCATGGGAAACAGGCTCAGCAGTCTCCCGCCCAAGGAGGGTTGGGGCCAGGACGCCTGGCGTGGAGGGGCCGGGATAGAGACCCACGCGTCGGAAGGAGCCGGGCGCCCTCCGCCAGGCCCCGGGCATGTGTCTTTCCTCCTTCTGCTGACACTTGAAGTGATTCATTCTTCACGAGGTGTTTCTGTTTCTCCAGTGGGAGAAACGCGCCGCTGGGATTTCCAGGGTTGTTTCATCTCACGATGCAGCCAAGTAATTCAGGACAGCGGAGCGAGGCAGAGATGGGCTGAGTGGCCAAGGGCCCGTGATGGTCTGGGCTGAGCCATCCCTTCACCGGAACGGGCTGGCGAGGAGCCGGGGCTGAGGCCTGCGGCCGGGGAGCAGGGCGTTTGTCCCGCCGGGGCCTCAGCGGACGGACATTTCCAGCTCAGCTCCTTCCGCTGTGTCCTCGGCCAGACCTGTCCTCTCCTGGGCCTCGGCTCCCTCACCTGTGAAGTGGGGAGAACACCGGTCCCACCTCGAAGAGTCAAGAAAGTAATGTACGCAAAGGACTTGCGGGCAGAGCTGGCCCAGGGCGAGGGTGCGAGGCAGGGAGCCATGGAAACGAGCCAGGGTTAGAACTTGAACCCAGAGCCCAGCCTGCAGGCGGGGAGCCTGTGGGGGTGTCGCTGAGGGAAGAAGGCCCAGACAGGGAGAGTTGGTGGTAACCTGTGCACTGACCCAACTATAACACCCATGCCGGCCCCGCCCCCACGCTGCCGTCTGAGGGGCACCCTTCTCCCTCCCTCCCGCGCTGACCCTGCAGTGGCCCGAGGAGCGAGGCTGACAGCCCACCTGACACGGGACAGTGGGGCTCAGGTGCGGTCAGTTTCTCCCAGGCCTGGGTCTGGAGATGGCTCTTCGCAGCACAGTGAAGCTGGCGTTTAGGCCAGAGAGTGTTGGAGGAGCTCCGCTCTCCGGCGGCCAACGCTGCTTCAGCCCTGCCCTGTCGCAGCCTGGGGGGCCAGGGGCCCGCAGGCCGCCTGGGGGCTTGTACCCGGCAGGGAGGCCCACACGGCCAGAAAGGAGACCTGCACAGGCAGGCGTGGTGCTCAGACTCCTGCGTTTGCTAAGGGCACGCGGGACCTCAGCTCCCTGAGCCGTCGGCAGGGGACACAGCGGCTCCAGAGAAGAGTCCTGTGCGGGGCCCGGGCTCCATGAGCCGCGTGCCCTGCTGGCTCTTCCGGACTTTTCCAGTTTCTTCGGCGCCCCAGCAGGGTGAGGACACCGAGGCCGCGAAGCAGCCCTCCCAGGTCGCCCCGCCGCCCAGGTCGCCCCGCCGCCCAGGTCGCCCCGCAGTAAGCGGCAGAGCCGGGAGTCCAGGCCGGCCCGAGCTCGGTTAGCGCGTCGCTGCCTAGGAACAACGCTTCGCCGTTTCTGAGCAGAGGGCCTCGCATTTGTCATTTTGTGCCGGACCCTGCAAATGACCCCGCCAGCCCTCGGTCCCAGCCCTTGTCCAGTCTGCAGGCTCGTGGAGGGGACAGACCTGCCCAGGGAGCCTGTGCCGAGCAGGGGGCACCTCTCCTCCGCCATCTGCGGTCGGAGAGCTGCGGAGAGCCCGGGGCGGGCCGACTGTGCAGGGGGCAGGGAGGCCCCTGGGAGGCACAGGCTCTGCGAGCTGTGTCCGATCTGCAGACGACGGGAAGGCACAGCGCGGTGGGGAGGGGACACGGGGAAGGGGCTGGAGGGCGGCCAGTGTGGCCAGAGGGCCGGAGTCTGGTGCCCACCCTGATGCCTAGAGAGGCCCTTGGAGGGTTTTAATGGGGAGGGGGCGATGTGATGGGATGTGCATTTTGAAAGCTGCTTCAGGGGAGGGCCCCACGGGACTGGGGCAGTTCTGGGAGACCTCCCTGGAGCTGGGTGATGGGGGGATGGCGGAGTCAGGAAGGGGACTTGCAGGTCCTCGGGGAGCGGTGTGGGCCATGGAGATGGGACGGCAGGGCCTCATGAGGGGCAACGAGACCACGTGGGGACGGGGCTGACGCAGGGCTGGGCGCTGCTGGCCGAGACCCTGTCGCTCTCGCCCGGCTCTGTCCTCCGTGCGTGTACCTAGCACCCGCGGGCACAGTGACGGTGCCCGCCGCTCCCTGCCCGCCGCTCCCTGCTGCGGGCACCCGGTCTCGCTTCATGTGGCTGCTGCGCGCCCCGGAGGGTTCATCCCAGGACTTCACGTTTCAGAGGGAGACCTTACGGCCCCGCGGTGGCGGTTGTCCTGCAGACAGACGTTGGCAGACTTGGGATCAGGTTGGCCCCGCCAGGGACAGGCCCTGGGAACTGGGGGACTTGCTGGAGGTCACACCTTGCCGCCAGTGCCCTGCGCGCTCAAACGCATGTGCACGTGCCATGTGTGCTGCTGGGGTGCGGATACGCTCATCACTCAGTGTAGAAGGGACGCGGGCACAGTTTGAACCCCGGCTCTGCCCCTCACGCTCCACCTGCACTGTTGGGCGCCTGCTTGTGAGGCCCCAGGGCGCTGCCCTTGTTCAGTGACCGCCTCGTAGCCCTCATGCTAGCACTCGTGAGAAGAAGGAGAATGTCCCAACCATGTGTGTAGCACGTGCAAAGGCCCAGCGGACAGGCAGATCCCGGAGGGCTGAACTGGAGGCAGCGGCGCCAGGACCACACGGGGGTCTCGGGAGTGAGTGTGGGCTTGAACTCGGAGCCACCGAGACTCCCAGAGAGGCAGGTGGGTGGTCAGAGAGCAGGCCCTGGGGCTCACCTAGCACCTGGTTGATGGGCAAAGCTTGGGCAGAGATAGCGGGCACTCACCGTGGGGCACCCACGGCACGCTAGCCTGCCCCAAATGCTTTGATGCATCATTTTATTCGAGTGTCACAGGGAATTAGATACTATTTTTGTCTCCATTCTAGGGCCAAGGACACTGAGACTTGCCCCAGGTCACATGGGGTGTGGTTGCAAAAGGTCGAGCCAGGACTCAGCCCTAAGCCATGGGGCCCATGCCCAGGGGCCCAGCTTCTGGGGGGGGGGGGTTGCTGCGCTGGACTTGGTCCAGCCAAGAGGTGATGATGGGCTGGGCCGCACCCAGGGAGGGCTCGGTAGGCTGAGCACGGTGGGCGGATGCTGAGCATCTCCAGGTATTAGGCCCGGGGCTGATGTCAGGCCTGGGGTGTCCACGGCAGCCCCCTTCCACCCAGGGCCACGGCCCTGCCCCCCGCCCCCCTCCCTTCTCCCGCCTAGCCTGTCCCACCGAAACAGATCTTCTGTTCCCGCCAGGACTTAATTCATCTTCCCCGGCTCTGTTTCTCGTCATACGGCCTCCTTCCTCTCCTCTCGGCCTCGCCAAATTCGATGTTTAAAAATAATCCTCAAATATGGGAACAGCAGTCCCGGCTGACCGGGGGGCCGACCGCAGAGATGCCTGCCTGACTCGTGATTGCGGATGCGGTCAGAGCTCAGGAGAGTCCCCGCTCATCCGGAATGTTCCTACAGCTATTTGAGTTTTATTGTCGGCCACGAGCAACCGATGTGGGCAGCTTACTGATTTTCAGAGAAATAGAACCTGGATGATACATCGAGTCTGCCTGTGGTGCGTGTGCCTTCTGGGGGCCTCGGGAGGCCCCGGGACCCCTGCCTTCTGGGAGGGAGAGTACATTTGGAGGCGGGGTGGCCTCCTGCCGGAGCTGCTGAGTGCTGTGTGACCTTGAGCAAGTCACTTCGCCTCTCTGAGCCTCCGTTTCCTTCTTCAGGAGATGGGGGTTTGATGACCCCTCCCTGGCTGAGGGGGGTGGCCTGAGGCCACTGGTAAAATCCAGAGCCCAGTTCCCGGGAAGAACTCAGCCACCGAAAGCCAGACCCCAGGCAGCAGTCCTTGAAGAAGCAGAGCCTGGGGGTGGGGCAAGGTGAGCTGCTCACCCTGTAGCCCACGTGCCCGCTACTGCTGGAGCAGCTTCCTGTACCTGTCACCTCGGGGTGTCCCAGGTGGGGGTACCTGACAGCTTGACACGCCCTCCCCACCGATCTCGGCAGCCCGAGCAGTGGCCAAGGAGACGGAGCAATCACAGGAGTGAGGCGCCACTGGGAACAGACGCGGCCACCCTGCGCAGTGTGGGGTACACCTGCCGTGTGCGGGGCCCAAATGCCCACAAGCCAGGGTAGCCCTACTACAGGCCCTGAGGCTGCTGTTCTGTCCCCCCAGACAGTCCCAAGGGCCCGGGGCTGGTGTCAGTTGGCTGGACTTTGGAGCCCAAGCCCTGTGGCCATGATCCCCTGCTGGCCAGGCCCTGGCCCAGGACGCTCCTGGGCTGATAGAGTAGGGCATGGGGGCCGATCACCCAAGGTATACTGGTGGGCATCCTCGTCCAGTGCACCTGAGGGCAGGGACTCCCTTCCTCCCTGTCCCTAGAACCCAGCTCAGGTCCCTTTCAACAGTCAGTGGTCAGTGAGCAGATGTTGAGAGAATAAATGAATTAATACATGAATGAAAGAAGAAATGGAATATGATAGGCTTCAGTGGAGAGACTGAGATTTGTCTCAGTGGAGAATCAAGGCAGTCTTCCTGGAGGAGGTGTTACTGGAACAGCTTCCAAGGTTGTACAGGATTTATTCACAGGAATGAGTGGGGGCACCCCAGGTGTGAGTGACAGCCTCCCCCAGTATATGCAGGGCTTTGCGGGGAGTGTGAGCCGCAGGAGAGAGGCCTGGGCACTTGGCAGAGGTGGACACGCCTCCCCCCTGGCATTCACTGAACAAAACCACCAGCTCTCAGACGAGAAGAGCCTGGAGACTGGAGTCTCATCTTTGCCCTCAGCGAACCTCGGCTTCCCCATCTGTAGACTGGGGCCACGTTGGAGGGGGAGTCATCTCAGAGGACCTGTCCCTCCCCACCCCACCCTCACCCCCACCCCACTGGAGCATTTTCCGCCGATCTCTAGGTTCCCCAGCAGAAATCCTTTCCTAAGCACTTTCAAATGCTTTAATCTCCTTCATCCTCCCAGGGCCCAGAGGGAGGCGGAGGACTCTGAGGCTCAGAGCAATTAAGCGGCTTACAGCCCTCAGGGCAGAGCGGGCTCGGGAGCCCAGGGGCCTGTCCTGCCGGAGAGGCGGGGGCCTTCCCCAGGCGTGGACACAGGGTCACAGGAGTAATCACTGTGGCAAAGCACTTCAGCTCCATCCTTGGGTCTTGCCACCCTCCCTTCTTGTATTCTGGCTCAGACTTCAGAAGGCCCCTGCCACCTCCCTGCTGCCACACTGTCTGCTGCTGGCCGAGAGGCGAACAGGTCAGGGCTGGGTCCTGAGCCTCCTGCGCTTGGCCTTGGGCCTGGCCCTGTCTCCTTGCTCTGAACGAGGCCGCCGGCCCCTGGGTCGCCCGGTGGCCTGCAGCTCTGTCTGCCTCTGAGCAGGACCCAGCTGCCCCAGGGCCGGCTGCTGTCCCTGCAGGGTCCCTGCCCGAGCTGCCAGCTTACTGGTGACCCGGAGCCCAGCCTGTAGCTGGGCCTGAGCAGGTGCCCAGGACAGTCGGGCAGTCAGAGGGCCCCTCCTGCGGGCAGCGTGCGGCCCTGCTGTTTCTGCTTCCAGAACCGTGGTCCCCGACAGCGGATCTCACCATGCACGTCTCCGGGACCACGCCCAGGGGCCGGAGGCCTCACCAGGGGAACGGGGCGGCACTAACATCAGAACCGGGGTGGAACAGGGCAGGGAGCCCACGGGGACCTGCTCTGCAGCTGGGGCACAGCCTGGCCGGGAGGGCCCACAGGGTCCCCACCCAGGTGGGCGCCACCCAGCTCACCAGGTGTCCACCGCGCACATCAGGGCCTGCTCCCAGGTGAGCGGGTGAGCATCCTGCCCCCTTCCGGAGGCTGCCGGAACAGGCCTGCAGACGGGCTCACACGCAGAACGGGCTCACAGAGGCCAGCATCCCGGATTGAGGCGTCTGCAGGGCTGGCTCCTGTGGGAGCCCTCAGGGCGACTGTCCAGGCCTCACCCCTAGTTTCTGGGAGTTTGGGGGTGATCCTTAGGGTTTGCTGACTTGTAGGCTCATCAGCTCAGCTTTTCCTGTGTGTGCATCTGTGTCCAAATTCCCTCTTTATAAGGACACCAGTCATGTTGGGTTAGGGCCCACCCTACTCCCGTATGACCTCATCTTAACTAATTACATCGTCATCAACCTTAATTCCCATAAGGGCCCATTCTGAGTAACTGGGGATTAAGACTTTAACGTGAACTTTGAGGGGACACAATTCATACATCATAATGGGGTACCATTAGGGAAGAGGGTGCCACTAGGGCCTCCTTTGGCCCAGAGCCTGACACATAAGTAGGCGCTCAACACATTCATCCCATCCTGCCTCTCTGCCTCTCCCCCCACCCCCACCACTGGCCACACTGGCCTCCCGGTGCTGCCACCCCAGGGCCTTTGCACTGGCTGCAGCCCGGTCTGCAGCTCTCTTCCGAGAGCCACGGCGCTGGTGCCGGCCTCGCTCAGTTCTGCTCCTCCTGAGGCCCCAAACCACCTGTCAAAGCAGCTCCCAGGCGGCTCTCTACACCCCCACACCCGGCTTTATTTCCCCAACTAGCTTTCTCTATTGTAAAATACACGAAGCGTAACACTTACCATTTGAACCATTTGTAAGTGTCCAGTGGCCTTAGGTACATACACTTTGCTGTGCCGCCATCACCACCCATCTCTAGAACTTTCTCATCTGCCCAAACCGAACCGGTTCCGTGGGACACGAACGCCCCGTCCCTCCTCCCGCAGGCCCCGGCGCCCACCCTTCCGCTTCCTGTCTGTGAAGCCGACTCCCCCGGGGCCCCCCTAAAGTGGAACCACACGAGTCAGCATCATGTCCTCAGATCATCCATATGGACAGGGTGGCCTTCCTCTGTAAGGCCGAACTATATCTCACAGTCAGGAGAGACCCCCATTCATCCGTCGATGGACCCCTGGGCTGTTTCCACCCTTCAGCTACTGTGACTTGTGTGCTGTGAACACGGGTGGACAAGTGCCTGTTCGACTCCCTGCTTCCTGCCCTTCGGGGTGCACCCCCGAGGCCTCGGGCATGTTGTGTGCGGTCCGTGCGCCGGCGGGGCCCGGGCCAGGGCTGGGACAGTTTGTACTTCATTCTACTTTGTCAGCTTAATTCACTAAGTGGCCCCAGTGCCCGGAAGGTGCCCGGCCCAGTGCACACCTGTGGAGGGGTTAAGGGGAGTCAGGGTTCTCGGCCCAGCAGGAGACCCGGGGCCACGAGCTCCGGAGGTCAGGAGCTGTCCCCGCGGGTCAGCCAGCCACTGTCATCCCCGCGCGCTCGCCCCGGCCGCCGCCTCACCCGCCCCCCCCCCCCCCCCCCCGGTTATTTCCGCCACCTGAGCCACTGTTCTTTGATTAAGTCTCGTTTTGCTGGGAAGAGAAAAGGAGGTGACAGTTGACTGGTGGGGGGAAGGTCAAGTGTCCCGGAGAGGAAATTGGATGGCGCGTCTCCACCCGCCACGGCCCGGCCCCTGCCCCCGGCGAACTCCCTGCGCTGCCTGTGCCACGGCCCCCGCTGTGGGCAGCGCAGCCGGGTCTGTCCCGCCGCCCGCGCAGCCCACACCAACCTCTCCGGATCTCGTTGCACAGGCAGCTCCGGACGGACCCATGCCAGCCAAACGATGACCAGTTGTGGCCAGCAGTCCCTGAACGCGCTCGCCGTCCTCTCGCTGCTGATTTCGGCAGGTAGAGCCTCCGCGGGTGCTCGGCGGGAGGGGAGGGCGAGGGGGCAGGGAGCCCCTTCCCGGGTCAGGGCCAGCGGGCCGGGTTCCGGGGGTGCCCCTATTGTCTCTCCCCTGCCCCACTGGTACCCCCTCGTGAGGAGCTGCTGTTTGACACTGTGCAGTGACAACCTGCTGTGTGCTGTGCCCCACACACCTGCCCTGGAGCTCAGCTGAGACCTTCTCTCGGACGCTGGGGGGTCACGGTGGCTGCCAGCCAGCCTGCGGGGGGCCTGGCTTGAATTCTCTCCCCTGCCTCTGCAAGTGAAAGGCAGGTGATGTGGTAGGCATCCCACTGTGTGGATGAAGACACTGAGGCCGGCTAGCCTGAGCCGACACAGCTAGTGAGGCTGGGGTTCGAACCCCGGGACCTCCTGGGACCCACCGGCTCCAAGGCTGTCCCGTGACGCCAGCCGGGGTCGCAGGGGGCTCTCACGCTCCTGTTGATGAAGATGGGCAGAAACCAAGTCCTGCTTCTCCGGAGTAGAGCTGGCTGACCAGACAAGCCGCCCTGACCCTGACTGCAAGGAAGCCCGAGAAGGCCCTGAGGCTCAGCCTTGGTCTGCGCCAGGCCCGGCTCTCCGGCTGTCTCTACCCCTGTCTCTCTGTCTCTGCCCCTGTCTCTCTGTCTCTCCCTCTGTCTCTCTGTCTGTCTCTCCTTCTCTCTCTGTCTCTCCCGCTGTCTCTCTGTATCTGTCTCTCCCTCTGTCTCTGTCTATCTCTCTCTCTGTCTCTCTGTCTGTCTCTCTCGGTTCCCCCCAACCCCCCGTGACCATTGCCCCTCCAGCGTGTCGTGCCCTAGGCCAGGGGCCCCAGACGCAAGCCCATCAGCATCACCTTCAGGGTTTTCCCACCCCTCCCCCAGTCAGGGCTTCTGATTCGGAAAGTCTGCGAAGGGCCTGAGAACCTGCATTTCTGACCAGTCCTCAGGATTGTCCAATGCGGCAGTCTGTACGCTACGACCACGGTTCCAGGCCTTGGTCCCTTTGCACAGTGGGCGTCCACAGGGTTCACCGAGAAGGCGTGTCCTCCTGGGCCATACTTAGTGACCCCCGCGTCCCACGAGAGGTGTTCTGTGTCCCAAGGTGCCGGCTGAGAAAGGGCCTGGAGCTCCCTGTGTCCTGAACGCTGGGACCCTCCCCCTGCAGGGGTCGTGCCCCTGTCCGCGGAAGAGGTGCTGGACTTCGGGCAGGGCAGGGGATTTCCCAAGGCCGCCCGGGCCGCCCACGGGCCAGCGAGGCCAGCGGGGACGCCCCCGGGCAGCCCGGCAGGTGCGGGGGCAGGGGCTGCGTCCCGACCACCCGCACGGAGCCCGAGCTTTGCGGGAGGAGCCTGTGCCCAGCGGAGCCTGTGTGGTGGGAGCGACGTTCAGCCAGCGAGGGCCCCTTTCAGCCGTACAAATTAGATACAGCGATCCCTTTTATGAAGACACTAATTAAGCCCGAGACAGCGGCTCCAGGTTTTTTCCATTGTTATATTTGTTCAGGCTCTCCCTCCTGTTTATCACCACGGGCCCGACTGGTAAATGCTGTCCTGGGCTGGCAGCAGCTTTGTGGCTAAACAGGCGCCTCTCTCCTCGACCAGGGCAGCTGGCACTGGGTGGGGGGGGGCCACCGGGACAGGCTCCTGGGGACCTGCTAGGCGCTGCTTTAGTAGAAACCAAGCTACGAATGGGGACGCCCTGTCTCCACGAGGGGGCCCACTTCTTGTGCCCAGGCTGCTCACCCCCAGGCCAGCCTGGGCTTGTCAGCAGGTCCCCCAGACCCCACAGCAGCGGAGATTATTAAAGCCAGGGATGGGGGCGTGGAGGGGGTCCCGTATCTGGGCAGGCCCGGTGGCTTCCAGCTCCCCCACCGCTGACCCGCTCAGGCAGGTCGCCGTAGCCTCTGAGCCTCAGTTGCTGCATCTGTAGAGGGGACCTCACACCCCCTGCCCGAGGAGCCAGGTGTTGAATGGGGCCGAGCTGGTGAGGCTCAGCGGATGCTCCTAGCTGAGTGCCTGCTGTGTGCGGAGCGGCTGCGGAGGACCGCGGGAGCCTCCGGTCGGGGGGACACGGTGTGAGCAGTGCTGTCGTCGAAGGGAGGTGATGGGAGCCTAGAGGGGCCTTCCTGACCGGTGGAGCTGGCGCTGGCCCCCCTGGGAGAGATGAGGCAGGCAGGACCCCGGGACAGACCCATCGGGCCCCACCCCAGTGCTCGTGGCTTGGTGAGGGGCCCCACCGAGCCCGGCGACTCTGTTTTCCAGTCTTGTCCGCGCATTTCCGGGTCTGTGAGCCGTACACGGACCACAAAGGCCACTACCACTTCGGCTTCCACTGCCCCCGGCTCTCGGACAACAAAACCTTCACCCTCTGCTGTCACCATAACAACACGGTTTTCAAATACTGCTGCAACGAGACAGAGTTCCAGGCGGTGATGCAGGTGAACCTCACGGCCGGCTCCGAGGGCTACATGCACAAGTAAGTGCCATGCAGGGGCCGCACACACCCCGCGTCGGGCCCCGCCAAGGCAGGGTGCCACCAAACGCCCAACCCCCCAGGGCAGCTGCTGGGTGGGAGGGATGGGGGGAGGGCCTGGAAGGGATCTGGGAGAGCTCAGGAGACCAGGCTTCATGGCCCGTTCTGTCCTCTGAGCTCTAGTCCTTCCATCTGAGAAATGGGCACATAATGCCTACCTCTCAGGGCTGCTGCAAAAATGAGGTCAAGTACATGGTAGGCTTTTAGGCAGAAAGTGCGTGGGCCTGGAATCCACGGGCCCCAGGTGCCTTCCTTCATTATTTGTTCAACAAATATTAATCGATCCTTTGACCCAGAGATTAATCCTACACAGCTTCTTTCCTTCAGGTGATTAAAACACGTGAGGCCAGGGCCCTGGTGGAGGGGACCATGGTGAGTGTAAGGAAAGGGGAGGGGTTCCCGGGAAAGCAGTCGGAGTGTGCTGAGGGGGGAACAGCACGCGTTTATCTCACTACGAGTTAAACTAAGCATCTTTTCACGTTTGTGAGCCATTCGCTTTTATTTTATTTTATTGCTTTTGCTGTGAGCTAGCTGTTTATGTCCTTTGTCATTTTCCTATTGAATTTTTGGCCACTTTCTTGTTTATTTACAGGAGCTCTTTATATATGAAGGAAATACTCATTACAGATCTGTTTTTAGTGCGTCTTTGAATTTGTGATGCTTTCTTTTTATGCTTAATTTTTAATTGTTATGTAATCAAATGGTAGCTAATTTTTTTTTAATGTCTTCTTGGGTTTTGTATCATACTGAGGAAGGCGTTCTCTACTCTGAAATCGTTAAATTTTTTTTTTTTTTTTTTACTTTTTTTAATGTTTTAATTTTTTGCCTTCAAATCTTTGTCAGAAATTTAGTTGGATGAAGGCTTCGAGGTAGGAATCAAACCTTATTGTTTTACAAATGATAGGCAGTTGTCCCAACTCCATCCACTGAATTGTTCATCTTTTCCCCCCTGGTGAGAAATGCAAGCTTAGCATATACTAAATTTGAGTATTAAGTGTGAAATGGATTCATTGGTCTTTCTGTCCATATGCTAGCACTAGACTATGTTCACTATTACAGCTGTGCCTCTGATGTGTTTTGGGTTTTTTTTTTTTAATCCTTACCCGAGGATGTTTTTATTGATTTTTAGAGAGAGGAAGGGAGAGAGGGAGCTAGAGGTAGAAACACTGACATGAGAGAGAAACAGTAATCAGTTGCTTCTTGTACGTGGCCCGACTAGGGATCAAACCTGCAACCTGGGTATGTGCCTTGACCGGGAATTAAGCCCACAACCGTTTGGTGTACGAGATGACACTCCAACCAACATGTCTTAAAGTCTTCCTGGTATATTCCCCATGGCTCTTTTGTTGTAGGAACTCTAGAATTAGCTTGTGTAGTACTCCTGCCCCTCTAAAAATCCAGTTAGTATTTTCTACTGAGAGTGTGTTGAATTCATAGATTAATTAAAACAGAATTAACTTTTTATGAAGCTAAATATTTCTATCTAAGAACATGGTATGTCTTCCCATTTGTTCAGAATTTCTTTCATAGTATTTTGGAGTTTTCTTCATATAGATATTATATATATATCTTTTGCATTTATTCTTGCATATTTATGTTTGTACTGTTACAAATAGGACCTTTTCTTCCACTACAACTTCTAAGCAACTGTTGTTTAGATGATAAGACCTGATGATTTCTACAGATGAATTTTATACTCAGCCACCTTACTGAAATTCCTTGTCTTTGTAATACTTTTTCAGTTGTTTCTCTTAGCTTTACTTATGCCATTTGCAAACAATGACAACTATTTCCTGCTTTCCAGTTCTGTTTTTCTTGTCCAATCATGTTGGCGAGTACCTCTAAAACAGTCTTTAAAATTGTTAGGCATTCTTTCTCACTTTAATGGGGATGCTTAGAATATTTTCCTAATAATTCTGAGGCTGATTCTTGGGGTGAATATATTTTTTTCATGATAAGGAAAAATCTACTTGGAAGGCATCTTTGTTGAGTGCCCATTGAAGGGCTCAGTGGTACCACTGGGAGGTAGTCGGGTGGAGGTCTAAGTCCCAGTCTCTGATATTGGGCTTGAGTACTTTGCCGTCATGCCATGCTCACTTGGGGAAGCCACCTCTTCCCTTCGGTCAGGCAGGAGATTTAACTCTCCTCCAATCTTCCCTCCTCCCATCGAGGCCAGCTCCCCAGCCCTCCTTCCTCAAATGCATGGGTGAATGTCTTCCCATCTGCTCAGGCCTTAGAATAATCCTGTGTGTGAAGTCATTCAGCAAGGCCTGTCCATCACTAGGGCTGGAATCAGACCTGGAATCTGACCCAAGCCTTTTATAAGACCACCAACTGATTCCCCGAGGGAAGAGGGCGGTGCCAGGACTGGGGTGGGGACCCCAAAGTGTGGTAGTTACCAGCCAGAAGCCAGGAGCTTGGCCAGACAGCCAGACTTCTCCCAGGCCCTGGTGTCGGGGGTCGGATCCTCGTTGGAAGCCCACGATTTCTGTCATGCGCACATCCACGTGGGATCTCACGCAGACCACTCCATCATCTCAGCACAGTGGGCCCGGCTGCGCGGAGGAGGAGCTGGACCACGAAACAGAGGCCTTCCCTCGGGAGGAGCAGAAGTACCGAGGACCAGAGTTTCTCTCTGTTCTTCTTGAAGTGCAGACGGCGTGGCGGAGCGTGCAGCCGGGGCCGGCTCTGCTGCGCTATCTCCGCCTCTGAAGGCACCCATCCTTCGCCCGTTTGACAGGCGAGGAAGATGAGGCGTGGAGAGGCCGAGCAGCTTGTCTGATGGAGGCGGACGGCCGGTCAGTGGTGGGCCGAGAGCCAGCCCAGGTCTGGAGGAGGCAGATCCGAGCAGGAGACGCCAAAAGTGGGGATCCCACCGCAACGCCATCGGCACCTGGGCTGGATCCTCCCTGTCGGGGCTGCCTGTGCGTTCCTGCCCCCCAGGACCCTGGATGTGACAATCAGCCATGTTTCCTGATGACGTCCAGCGTGGGCACAGGGTCGTCCCCTGGTCAGAGCTGCCGCTCTGGAGGGGTTCCTCCTCCTTGTTCTCCACTGAGCCCCCCACCTCCCTGCCCACGGGCGTGGACGGAGGCCCAGGGCGCCTGGGCTGTCTTGTCACAGAGCCCCATGTGCCCGGGAGGGGCGTGTGCTTGGTCCGTGCATCTGAGATCCTGCGGAGGGGGGCCACGTGCTCCAGAGGATCGAGCATTTCCAGGCAGATTCCCTGCTGCCTGAGGGTCAAGAGCGGGGACTGTGGGACAGGCCGCGGGGTCTGGGGGGCCATGGGGAGGGCCGGGGGTGCTTAGACTTTCTCCTGAGGGCAGCGAGGCCCTGAGGCCCTTGGGCTAGGACTGTGTTCCGAACAGTGCACGGGGCAAGGGCCTCGGACACCACAGAAGCCGTGATGGTGAGGGGCAAGGCTAGGGCCCTGCTGAGTCGGGATTTCAGTTTAAATCAGGCCCTGGAAGCCCCCACCCAGCTGCCTCCTCTCGGGGACCCTGGGGAGGAGGCCTGAGCCCAGAGCTGGGCCAGGGCCTGAGTCTAGCAGAGCAGGTGGCAGAGAGGGGACTGGAGATGAGCTGTGTGGAGTGGAGACAGGGTGAGCCCGAGCTCTGGCCGGGAGGGGTCAGTGAACCCGGTGGGCCAGGCCTGCGGGGCTGGGGACCCTAGATGGCCCTGGGCGTGCGAGGGGAGCCAGGTAGATGCCTCCTCCGGGACTTTTCTGCTCTTTGGGACTCTGGATGGGACATCTCCTGGGTGAGACACCTGTGTGGTGTCCTTAATCCTCACAGCTACTCAGGGGGAGAAGGAAGGGCAGGGCCCAGGCTGGTGTGGTCACCTGTTCTAGCAGCAGCCAAGGCCTGAGGGACACTGGGCCCTTGTCCTGGCCACTGGCTCTGCCACCCGCGGTGCATTCAGAAAGCCAGGACTTGTCTGGGGGACACACCAGATCTCAGCCAAGAGGCCGATGTTCCAGCATCCCAGACATCTACAGCGCCAGGTCCGGGCTTTATGTAGATGCCCGGGGTCCATTAGCAGCAAAACTGCTGGGCGCCCGCCTGCCCTGCCCACCCTGCCCGCCCCGCCTGTGAATCAGCCAGGAGGCAGGGAAGAGGACAGCACTTCTGATAACTTATCTGTGTTTCTATGGAGGAACAGAAGGGCTTGCTTTGGTCCGGGCTGTCTGGCAGGACCGCAGGCCGCCCCACCAGGCCCACTTCCACCCGCACGGCCGAGGGGCCCTTGGTGTTCGGACACGGGTACTGCACACCTTCCCGTGTTGGTTTCAGTCGGGAAGATGGCAGCAGCCGCCACCCAGGGCCCTGCACAAGCAGAGGGAACATCTGTCCCATCTGTCCCGGACACGGGGGGACAGGGCCTGACTGGGGACGAGGGGTCAGTGGTCAGCTCTCTGGGGACAGGGAATGTCTGTGGCACAGGTGGCACGGAGTGGAGCCTTGTGCAGTGCGTGGATGTTCCTTCGCCCGGCAGATGGGCATCGGGGGCGGGCAAGTGGGAGAGGGTTTCTAGGGCTACAGAGAATCCTCGGGAGCCAGAGGGTGGGAGGCTCCCCCGTCTGGCCATGAAACCTCTTCCCTGAAGCTGCCCTTTCCCAGGGCCCAGAAGTATCCAGCCACGCGGGTGGCCAGCGGGGGGCAGTCAGCTGGCCTGGGGCCTTGAGAACGCCGTGCTCTGGGTCCCCTCCCCCGGGCCAGTCCTGCGGGGCTGGCACCACCACCCGGCACGCCCAGGCTCTGAGTCCAGCCCGAGTGGGGTCAGCAGCTTCGGATGTTCTGGTCAGTTGCTCAACCCAGACAGCCCCGTGAGGCACAAAACTACGCACCTGGCGGCGTGGTAAAGGCTGAGGGGGGCTGGGGTCCACGCTTCCCGTCTGAACAGCCCCCCAGCGCTGGGAGGGAGGCAGGCGAGCAGTCCCGAGCACTGGGGGACCGCGAGGGGCCTGCCAGTGACGCCGTCCTCCGCGTAGGGATGTTCTCTATAAAGGAGCTCCCCCTGAGGTCAGAGAGGGCGGGAACTTGCCTGCAGTCGCACAGCGCTGGAGTGAGGGCGGGGTTCGAGGCGGGTGTGTCTGTCCGCAGGGCTCCGTTAGGCTGTGATAAGAGCAGCCCCGGCGTCCCTGGGCTCCAGACCCAAAGCTTATTTCTGGCGCACACCCCGGCTCTCTCTGCGGTCACTCTGCGACGCAGGCTGATCAAGCGGTCCCCATCCTGGGCAGGATGTCCCCACAGCGGAGGGAAAAGCGTGATGGTAAAACCACAGGGTGACTCCCACTCAGAAGCGTCAGAAGCCGCGACGCTGCTGCTCGTGTTTCCCTTGGCCAGAGCACAGCACACGGCCACACCTGTTACCAGCCGGGCGGGAGAGGCAGAGGGCGGATCCCGGGGGCACCCTGGGCCTGCAGGGAGGGGCGTGAGTACCGTGGGCTCTGCTTCACGGGCCCCAGCCCATGCTCCTCCAGGGCACTGGGCAGCCTCAGTCCTGCTGTGTGACCCTGGGCAAGTCACTTTGCCTCTCTGGGCCTAGATCATTGAGCACGCCATCCATGCCTTAGTCTCCTCCCGGCCCCGTCATCTCATTAAGCCTCACAATCACACCCACACCTAGGGAGCATCGCTGTCCCCATTTTACAGATGAGGAAAGTAAGGCCTGGTTTCCCAGGGACACGGAGAGAGCATTTACGCAGCCCTGACTTCCCGGGTTAGCCCGTGGCACTGACCTGCAGGCCGCCTCGCGGGAGGGCTCGACGCTGGGATATTAGGTGGCGTGGGCCGAGCCGACGTTTCTCCCTGACCCGCGGCTTCAGGGGCTCGCCCCCTCCGTCCTCCCTGGACAGCCTGAGGGGTGGGCTGCGGCTTCCATCTGCTGGCAGCTGCCCCTCGGCTGACCCTGGAAGGTGCTCCGCGAGATCCCCCATCCGCGAAGGCGCCTTTTGTTGCTTGGGAAGCAGCAAAAGAATCTGCATCAGTAAATGTCCCCAAACAGAATGAACCGCAGCTTTGACTGGCTTCACACCTTGCCCCAGAAAACAGCCTCGATGTTAACTTCTGCCCTTTAAAAAGCATGCACTCAGAAGAGACCCCTGGCCCTGGCCAGTTTGGCTCAGCGGTTGGAGCGTCGGCCTGCGGTCCAGAGAGACCCAGGTTCGGTTCCCGCTAAGGGCGCGTACCTCGGTTGCAGTTTGTCCCCGGCCCTGGTTGAGTTGTGCAGGTGGCAGCCACTCGATGTGTCCCTTTCACGTCGATGTTTCTCTCTCTCTCTCCCTCTCTCTCCTTCCCACTCTATCTAAACAAAAATGGGAAAATGTCCTCGGGTGAGGATAAAAAAAAAGAGAGAGAGAGAGACCCCTGCATCTGGATGGAATTAATTTCCAGATCACATTTACAAAATTAAATTTAACAAATCAAGATGCTCCCAGCCAGCCACGGAGAGCGCTGGTCTTGGAAGGCAGAACTGCCCAGGCACGGTGTCCGTGGCCCGGGCTCCCAGCGGGCTGCCACCTCCAGGGTGGTCTCAGTGAAGGTGGCACCTCCTGCAGGTGTGCCCCTGCCTTGTCTGAGCTGGGAGGGTGGTAAGATCCGAGCCAATCACAGCAAGCCAGCCGCTGAGCCCGCGGGCCCAGCAGCACCCATGCCCACGAGGACATGACGCAATGACGTGCTGGGCAGGGGAACAGAAACCCGTCCTCAGTTCTGGGTGGAGGGTGAGCCAGAACAGGTGGGCACACCACACAGAGGCGGGCAGCCTCCTGGACTTTTGTCCTGGGCTTGATCTTGGGGTTCAGCACAGTCTGAGGTCAGAGGGGCTTGGGCCCAGATCCCAGGACAGCCACTTCCCAGCTCTGTGGCTTTGGACCAGTGACGGCCTCGCTGGTTTCATCTCGCATGTGCACGCTGGGGGACTGCTTCTGACCCCCGGGACCACTGCGGGCTTGGAAGCGTGGGCTCCGGTGTGTTGGAATCGCTGCTGCGACCGCTGACCCTTAGTGACCGTGCACAGAGAAGAGACAGTTTGGCGACCAAGTTACCATCAAGGTCACTGTGGCCACCAGTGTGCCGTGAGCACTCTGTGCGTTAGCTTAAGTAACATCAGAACCGGCCCGGTGCTGAGCTCTGGGCTCGTCAAGATAAGTTGGACCCCAGTCTGAGTCCAAACTGCCTCCGGGCAGACAGTCCTATAGAACAGCAAAGACTACACAGTGTATTCAGGGAAACCCAGTGGCTTAGGGAGCCCTTGGGATGGGTTAGACCCAGCACAGGACATCAAGGAAGGCTTCCTGGAGGAGGTGATAGCAATACTAAAACATGGGGGTAGGGGAAGTTGTTGTGTTGGGGAGGAGGCCCTCCTCCTCTGTCCTCAGGGACATCTGCCCAGGACTCCTGCCTCAGCATGCCAGACAGGCTGCCGGCCTCTGTCCCATGGCAGGAATTCCATATCCAGACGTCTCCAGGTGAATGTAGCTTCCCCTTGCAATAAGGCTGTTAGTCATTCACACCTTAGTCTAAACAAGCTGCCGAGACTTCTGCAGGCCTTAGAGAGGTGGTGGCTGGAGATGGGGCTGCGGGAGAGTGGCTGTGATAGAAATTGTCTGGTTACTCATTCTTCAAGCAGGCACTGAGCCCCGAGCACCTGCCAGTGACCGCTCCATGCTTCATACTCGGACATACCGAGGCCTCTCCCTCTCTCGAGGGCCACCAGCGGGGGGAGGGAAAGCAGAGGGCAAATGTGAGCAAAAGTGAGCATCCCTGGCCTGGGCCCAGCCCCAGCAGGGGGCCGGAGGAATCCAAGGAGGGCAGCCCCAGTCACTGCTGAGGCCAAGGCTGGGCCAAGGGTGAACTGAGCTGGGAAGGTCCAGAGTCTGGAAACTGAGGCCGGGGGGCCTGCACACCATCTCCTCTGGGCCCAGAGACACGCAGGGATTCTCCAGACCACGCCCGGCTCAGGAGGAGCCAGAACCAGGCCGGCTCCGGGCCAGCTCCCTGGCTCCAGACAGGGTCTAGAGAGGAAGCTGCTGTGAGGACCCAGGACCCAGGGGGCCCCGTCTGGCCAGAGCTGGGGCGGGTCCCTCCTGTGGGATGTGCGGTGGCGAGGCTCTGCTTCTCAGGGTGCCTCCTCTGCCCCCCGCCAGCGCACACCCACCTGAACAGATGCCCGCCGCAGGGAGCAGATGGAGGTGGCATTTGAGTGATTGATAAATCAATTCCTTTAAACAGCCGCAGTCCCTGGTCAGCGCTGCTTGGAGCACAGCGCCGCAGCCGCAGCCACAAGCCCAGGAAGTGGCCCTCCCTGGGCACAGGGGCACTTTGACCTGGGTGGGAGGGTATGCACCACCATGGGGGCCGCTGGGCTTGAGGGGCTCTCCAGCCAGAGGAGGAGCGTGACCCACCCTTGTAGGAGGAGCAGCGTGTCTGGTCTCAGAGGCTGGGGTAGGAGTCAGGCAGGGGGCGGAGGTGGAGAAACAGGAGAGGCTGCCCGGGCAGAAGGCACAGCCTGTGCAAAGGCCCAGTGTTGGAGCCAGCAGGGCCTGCTCCTCAGGGAAGAGAGCCGGATAGGGACCAGGCTTCAGGAAGGGCTGGGAGCATTTGCAGCCTACAGCCCCCGTCAGCCCTGGCCGGTGTGGCTCAGTTGGTTGCGCATCGTCCCGTGCGCCGAGAGATTCCCGGTGAGGGCACATGCCCGGGTTGCGGGTTTGATCCCCGGTAGGGAGCGTGCAGGAGGCGGCTGGTCGATGTTTGTCTCTCATCCATATTTCTCTCTCTCCCTCTCCCTTCTTCCTCTCTCTCACAAATCAGTAGAAACATATTTAAAACAAACAAAAACTTTGAGGGGATAAACTTCCTCTCCATGACAAGAGTAGGCCCTGTGCCTCCTTCCTTTTTAAAAAATGGAAAAAAAAGCCCTCCATCATTTCTGCTTCTGGAGGGCGGAGCAGTCTTTGGTGGGAAATGTGAATAAATAAGAAAAAATGATGTTGGGGGTGGGGGGGCTGAGACCCGAGGCCCACACAGTCTGGAGTTGCCTGGTGAAGGGGACCGAATGGTGGAGGGGACAGAGGGAGGGTCTGAGAGGCAGGGAGGGTGCAACAGCCAACTGGTGACTATGGTGTGGGACGCGGGGACGCGGCTGAGCCGATGCCAGTTCCTGGGCTCCTGAGAACAGGGAGACTTGGAGCAGGCTGGAACGGAGCTGGGGTGCCCCAGCTGAGTTCCCCAGCATGTGGGGGTGTGAGGTAGCCCAGTGTGGATGCGGAGGGGCAGGGGGTTACAGCTCTGGAGCTTGGGTCGGTCTGTCTTAAGATAACAGACTTCCTGCATTTGCCCTGGGCCCAGGAAGATGGGGAGGAGCTGGCAGCCCAGTGGCGGCGACAGCATAAGCAAAGGCCCTGGGTTGGGTGAGCAGGGGCACCTACGGGAGACCGCCGGCAGGTCTGTGAGTAGCACCAACATGGGCATGAGGGTGAAGGTGGGGCCCATCACATCTTAGAGACCCAAATGCCCACTTCAGAATTCCTCCCAAAAGGGAAAATTGGTGGCTTCCCGAGTTTCAACGGTCTGGTCAAAGGCTTAAGAGTGCCCCGCTCCCAGGACCCCGCCCAAGGACTCAGGGGTGGGGGAGATGCTCAGGCCAGGCCAGGGCCCAGGGCCGGGGATTTCAGGGTCTGGGGGGAGGCAGACACCGCAGCGGGGGGGAGGGGGGAGGAGGTGGCAGGTGGGCGTAGGAGCGGGAGCCAGGACCCCTCGCCCGCCCTCCTCTCAGCCTCTCTGTTTCCCCAGCAATTACACCGCCTTGCTGGGAGTGTGGATCTACGGCTTCTTCGTGCTGACGCTGCTGGTCCTGGACCTTTTGTATTACTCGGCAATGAACTACGACATTTGCAAGGTTTACCTGACGCGGTGGGGCATCCACGGACGGTGGATGACACAGGACCCCCAGCGGTGGGGGAACCCTGTCCGGGGGGCCCGGCCGGGGCAGCTGGCCCCGCAGCCCCAGCCCCCCCCAGGCCCCGCGCCACAGGCCCCCCAGGCCACGCACTCGCTGCAGGGAGACACGCACAGCCCGCCGCTGGTGACCTTCCAGAGTTCGTCTGCCTGGTGAGTTGCCGCCGCTGCGTCTCAGGCTGCCCGGGTCACTTGACAAGCAAGCTTGAAAGGACCAGATCAGGATTGCCACTGCTGACCTGTGGCTCACCTGCTCATTTGCCCAGAAAGATTTGAAGTCTGGTGGTAGCAACAGGTGCGTGGGCAGGAAAGGCCACGCGAGGGGGGAGGGGCGCCGGAAGCACAGCTCGCAGGTTTGTGGCACAGAGAGCCTGGTGTGCGAGACAGTGCCGCCAGGGGGCAGCGGAGTCGTGAGTTCCCTGGCTGCCAAGGCAAAGGGGGGAAGTGGCTGGCGGTCCAGGTTTTCACCGCCTGGTGGGAGGAAACGCATCAGTCTGTGAGGGGCTGGGGGGGAGATTTTCAGAACGAAGTTGGGAAATGAGCGTGTTGCTGGGTTCACTGTGCGTTTGCTGAGTCACAGAGACATCTGAGGTCACGCCATGCAGGCGGGCTGCTGGGGAGGCCTCGGGAGACGGGAAGGAACCAGCAAGGGGGTGGGACCTCAGGGCACTGGCCTGGTAGGTGGCCGCCCAGCAGAGCCTGTTCACCCTGCCCAGGGAGTGTGTTCCAGTCTGGCCTCTTCTACTGTGACCCGTGTCAGTCCAGTCCCGGCGGATGGGACGTGGGGAATAACCTAATCTGGGGTCCCCGGGCAGTGCAGCCTTGAGAGGGGAGAGGAGGGTCTGTCCCCTCGGAGCAGGGGCCCACTACAACTAGCAGGGGTCAGCCCCTGGCAGGAGCCAGGCTAAATGCAGATGCCCCAAGTAAGGGGTGGGGTGAGGGGTTCCAATGCTGCAGTCGTGGGCACAGCACCTCAGGACCTCACCATGTGGAGCACGGCTCAGGTGCAAACACCTACGGCTCAGGTGCAAACACCTACGGCACAGTCGTCACTGCCAACCCCTGAGCTTTGCAAGCAACCTCCCCTGGTTCAAGTCCCACCTCTGCCCTTTACCAGCCCGTAGCTCCAGGCAAGTTACTTCACCCCCCCCCCCCCTTAGCCTTCCAATCCCGTGAAGAAGGCCCCCGACCTGGGCTCGTCCCAAGGATTAAACACCTGGCACGTCACAGATGCCCAGGTCACCGCGGCTGCATCCTCACAGGAGACGCAGCCCGGCTGGCGGATGACCATTTAAACAGCTAACGGGTAGTGACCTTTTCAATAATGAGCGACTTCAATAATTAATGAGGTGCACTTGCATCAGCTGGTGCTTATCGATCAAATAATGGCCCCATCGATCACGCAGCAGACAGAGACCTGGCCTCGCTCAGCGGAGTTTGACAAGTGTCCACCGAGCAGGTCCTCTGGGCCGGCCCTTGGGGGCCCCTGGTGATGAGGAGACGATGGGGGCGGGGAAGACCCACGGAAAGCGACGGACCACGAAACGTCTGCGGGCCTGGCCCGGTGGCGAGGTTTTCTGACATGCGGGTCCGCGGGGTCTGTTTATCACCAAGAGCCTGTCACAGCCTGAAAGTTGTGTCAGGAGATGCCAGAGCGGGTGGGCGAGGCCGGGGCGCTCTGCGATGCCCCTCAGACTCCTCCAAAGGCCTCTCTTCCCACCGTCCCCCTCGGGAGCCTCCCGCAGACGCCGCTGCGCCCCGCGTGTCCCTGCTGCCCCACTTTCTGCTCTCCCCCCCAGAATTCCTCAGCCTCCTGGCCTCTCTCTCCCCAGCCAGCCCTGTTATGTGGGTGAGCCCGGCCTCTCCACGCCCCGTCCCCCTCACACAGGGAGCGGGAGCAAAGACCACGGTGACCCTCGAAATCACGTGACCTTTGCAGATTTCATGTGGCCTAAGGGACACCCAGACCCTCAGCCTTGCCGTTCGGGGACCCCTCAGCCTTGACGAGAATACCCTGTAGCTCTTTGCAGAACTCATCCGTGCCTCCCTCGAGGTCTCCCCAGCCCAGAACCTTCTTCCTGATGAGGCTGAGGTGTCACTTTCTTCCCGGCAGTGTGGCCGGGCCCTTGGTGTCTGGTTTCTGTGGGGAGCACACGAGCCGACAGCGAGAAGGTCCTCGAGAATGTGGACAAATGACAAGGGAGATCGAAGACCTCCTGTCCCCGGCATCACATCCAATTCCCAGGCCTCCAGACTGGAATCTGGGCGGCAGGAGATGTGCTGAGTCGGGCTGGAGTTTCAGATCCTGGGCTTCCAGCTGGATCGGGAAGCCCTGGGCCTGCCCCCATCCCTGACCTTCTGGCTGGGCCTGGCCTCCTTCCGCCCAGCCTTGTTTACAAGAAGGCCCAGCTCTCTCTTTTCATCTGGTTCCCAGGCTGTGGCGAATCCCAGGGACGGTGTTTGTTTCTTATTGCTGCTCCATGACCAGCGAGCACCATGGGGCAGGGTGACAGAACCCAGGGCCTGACGTGCTGAGAGTCCTCCAAGCAGTTGCTGGCCCTCTGAGTGTCAGGGCCTCCCCTGGACAATGGCGACAGAGGCAGAGGCGGCACATGGAAGGGTCCGGCCCAGTGCTGAGCCCACAGTAGGGCCGAGGGGACATGGACTTCTCCCAGGGAACACCCCTTCGTCCCTCACCAGCTGGCCTGTCCCTCCTTCCGGGAGGCAGGGGAGGACGCTCACGGAGCCAGACTTCTCTGAAGAGAGCCGGAGGCTTGGCCCACGGAGGGCTGCAGGGTCGGTGCTGGGAGCGGATGTGAAATAACAGCCAGCCCTTGACTGCGTGCGCCGTGCCGAGCCGTCGGGCCGGCCACGTCCCTGCCCGGGCCGCTGGGACACGGGTGAGGGTTCCCTCCGCTTGGCGCGAGGCCCGTCCCCACTGTCAGACTCTTATTTGACGAGTCTCCGTTTTACAGACGAAGAAAGCGAGGCACAGAGAAGTTAGGTCATTGGTCCCGGGTCACCCAGCTGGTCACCAGCTGGTCACCAGCAGACCCAGCTTTTGGCTGCAGGCAGGCTGCTCCAGCCGCTTGGAGGCCTGCTGGGTCTGTACCCTGGTCCCTCAGCCAGGAGTCGACAGGAGAAGGTAGACGGGAGTCAGGAGACGGAGCCAGAGGTCCCCAGAGGCTGCTGGAGCCTCGGGCAGGTACCAGCTTCCGGCAGCGGGCTCGCCAGGTCAGGATGGAGGGCAGAGGAGGGACAGTTTCAGGGGCCTGAGGGGGGACAGGGTGTAGGTTGAATTCTGGTCCCGAAAGGAACTGGGAGCCGATCTTCTCCACTCCTAGGCCAGGCCCTGAGCTGGGCACCTGGACATACACTTGGCCTAACTCAAGTGCAGATAATGACAATGAACGATCAGCAATGATGAGACATCTGCCTAGCCTGGGCATCAGGGCGGGCTTCCTGGAGGAGGTGCCGGTTAGAATGATCTTCAAGGATGAGTCGGATGCCCTGGCTGAGCGATAGAGCATCCGCCCACGAACCAATGAGTCCTTGGTTTGATTCTGGCCAAGGGGACATACTTCGGTTGCAGTTCGTCCTCAGCCCTGGCCAGGGCCATGCAGGAGGCGGCCAGTCGATGTGTCCCTCTCACATCGATGTTTCTCTCTCTCTCCCTTTCTCTCTACCTGACAATAAATAGAAAAATAGCCTCAGGTGAGGATTAAAAAAAAAAAGGACGAGTAGGAGTTAGGACAAACGATGCAGGAGACAGCATTTGCAGAGGCCTGGGTGAGGGGTTGGGCCCATGGGGTCCCCATAGGGAGTGGCTGACCAGGAACAGAGTATCTCGGGGTCCTTTTCCTGAGACCCCGACTCTGCTTCTGGTGAAAACCCCTGTACTGACTATTCCATGAGAGGCCAGGATGCCCCCAGAAAGTCTACAGCAGCAGGTCTCCACCTTCCTGGTGCCGCGCCCCTTTAATCCAGCTCCTGGTGTTGTCTGTGGGCGTAGCTGCGTGTGGGCGGACCCGCGCGGAGACGGCAGAGGAGCCCTGTCTGGGTTCCTAAGTCCATCGGAAATGTGTTTTCTGATGGTCTTAGGTGACCCCTGTGAGAGGGTCGTTTGACCCCCAGAGGGGTCGCGACCCACAGGTTGAGAACTGCTGGTCTCCAGGGTTCAGGGCCTCCTCCCTCCTTCTGTTCTTCCCCTGCCCCAAGGGCCACCATAAACCTGGCAGAGACCCAACCCAGCCCGTGAAGGAAGCAGTCTGGGTGCCGAGGACACCCCGGCACTCGGGGTCCAGAAAAGGACCAGGAGACCTTCAAAGTGACCCTGGTCTGTGCTGGTGGGCTTCCCGCTTACACCACTGCGTAGACTCTGATGCTGGGGAAGCCGTGGGCAGTGCAGAGTTCGAATCCCTCCGAGTCTCTGGACCCGGGCAGGTCCCACGACGTCTCCACCCTCCCCGCCCCAAGGCTCAGGGGTCGGCCGGAGGGGGGATGCGATTTGGGGAGAGAGGCCCGGAGAGAGAGGCCCGGCACCCGGAGCCAGGGTCGGAGGTCCTGATAGCAGGTCTGATTGTCCTTTTCCTGCGTCGGCCACTTCCTCCCCCGGGCCCCACCAGGGAACCGTCCTCTCTTCTTTTTCTGCCTAGTTCTCTTCATAGAAGTGCCCGTGCTCCCCGAGAGCAGGACAGTGGGCAGCAAAGGGCCTCGGGCCGGGCACCACCCCTGCCCTCGGCCCCGCCCTCACCCCCGCCCGCTGCCCCTCGCTGCTGGCTGGCTCGCCCACTCTGTGCTCAGTGCCAGCTGCACATAAAAGTGTGTGTCTGGGGCTTTTAATTTGACACCGGGTCCTGGCCAGCTTCCGCCCAGAAGCTCCCGCAACCATGCTTCAGCGGCTGCGTTAATTGTCCAGCGAGAGATGACGGCCCGTCACTCGGTGACCCAGTTTCCTGGCTCGGGCCACCTGGAGGCGTCTACCCCCACCTGCCTGGGCCTCCTCCCAGAACATCGCTGGGTCTGGGAGCAGAGGGTTCCGATGTCAGCCTGGAGCCCCCGAGCCCCCTGCCCGCCGCCTGTGACCCGGCCCTCACTCCCTCTGGAAGCCGAGCACCTACATTTGAACGGCTCTGCCTGCTACCAAGCTCTGTATTTTTAAAATATGTTTTTATTGATTTTTTTAGAGAGAGAGAAAGGGGGAGAGAGAGAAACATCGATCAGCTGCCTCCTGCACGCCCCCTACTGGGGATGGAGCTCGAAACCCGGGCATGTGCCCTGACCGGGAATCGAACCAGGACCTCTCAGTCCAGGGGACGACGCTCAGACCACTGAGCCACCCCGGCTGGGCTAAAGCTCAATTTGTTTTTACAGGCTGGAAGTAGCATGGGTAGGTGCAAAGGCTCTTAGAGGCTGATGGCCCTGAGTTCAGATCTCGCTCCCCTGTTTTTTGATTCCTGGAGGAGCTCCAGCAGGTGACTTAGCCAACTCCCCTCAACTGGGAAGCAGGGTGATGGGCTCAGCCTCACGAGGTGCTGTCTGCTTAGAGGAGAGGAGATGTGTGAAGACCCTCATCTCGCCCAGGATTCGTCAGGGTGCTTTCTGATACTGAAGTCAGCAGTCCGCTGTCCCTGGGTCCCTAGCCCTCTGGGCGGAGTACCATCTGGCCAGGGAACAGTCGACACCCAAAAAGGGTTTCAGTGGGTGAGTAGGAGTTTTCTGGAAGCGGAGGATGGGCAAACTGGGCAGAGAGCAGCTCAGGCTCCCTCCTTCACGTCTACGAGAGCCTGCTCAGACATTACCTGACCGGTTTATAAAATAGCAACAGACTTCCAACCTGCCACCCCTGCCTACTCCCTCCTCTGTTTCCTCGCGGTGCTCACCACCTGCCCCTGGGCTCATTGTGTTGTCTGCTATCTTCTCCACTGTAAGGAGCCCCGAGAGCGCGGGGCTGGTCTGTCTCGTGCTGCCCACACCCCGGGACCTGGTCGTAGGTGCTCAGTGAACAGGCACGGAGGGAATGGACGGCGTCGTCCTCTGCCCAGTGCCTGGCACGTGGTGGCACCCAGAGGTGTCAGATCAGTGGGTGAACGGCACCATTCTTGTTGACGACAGTGTCTCCCATTTATTGAGGGACTCCTGAGCTAAGCAGCTGCCACAGACGGAGCCATCCACGTCCCCGACAGCACCGCAGCTCGGTCTCCCTGAGCGCCCTGTGCGGAGGAGGAGACTGAGGGGCAGAGAGTTAGCACCTGGCCCAGAGCTGCACGGCGTCTGAGCCGGAATCCAGATGGGCTGGCCGACTCCAGAGCCCGTTCTCCCAGCGGGGTGCAGTCTCTGCCTGTACCCCTGCGGTGAGCGCTGAACACTGAGGTGGTGCTCACGCAGCAATGGGCCCCATGTCCGACCCAGTGAGGGGGACCCCTGTGCAGGTCAGGTCTTCCCAGCCCTGGGGGGGGGACCTCCAGGGACCCTCAGTACATGAGCTCTGGGGCTCACCAAGTTCTCTCCGGCCTGGGCCCAGTATCGACCCGAAACACGCTGTGGGTTCCCACCCGGTACTGGCTCCATCCCGCCCACCAGGTGCGTGGGGTTGGGTTGCGTGGTTGGTTAGGTTTGGTTTTGGGGTCGTCATCCTATCCATCTGTGAACGTCTTTCCCAGCTCCCAGAATCTTTCTGGAACCCCGAGGAGGAGCCAGGGCAGCCCGGTGTCCCCGTCCATCCGGCTGGCAGCGGGCCACCTGCCTCCTTCCTCCGGAAGCCCCGCCCCACCAGAGGAGGGCCCGCAGCTGGGCAGAGGGAGCGCCACTCACAGGCTGTTTCAATGGCTGCGCTCCAGCAACCCAAAGAGGGCCTGGGGTCAGAGCGGGATTCACTCTCCCCGGCACATCATTTAACTGCTCCGAGCCTCAGTTTCCCCATCAGCAAAACGGGGAGGGGGTGATTGTGAGCTTTAGAACAGGGCCGGGGTGACAAGCGCCTCGGTGGGAGCTCATTGTGGTTATTTTGACTATTAGTGCGAGAGCGACGAGGAGTTAGCCGTGCCCCCTGCAGGGGGGTATTTCTGCCGCTGACCATTGTTTATTTACTTTTTTACGATGTCAAATAGTGTTGCAGGGGAGCCGCGCAGGGGCGGCAACAGACACCTGTACAGGCCGCTGGTTCTCCCCTTTAGAATGATTGCCTCGGGATGGATTCCAGGCCGGGGAAATTACTGAGTCGAGGGGCGTGATAGTTTTATGGCTCTTTCCGCCTGTGCCAGCCTCCTTCCCTAAGGGACCGTCACAGCCCCGCCCCACAGGAGCTGCTGTTTCTTTCCTCGTTGAGCACCTGTCCTTTTGTCTGTTAATTAATTGTGTCTCCTCTCTTGCTGGTGCCCATTTATTTTACTGTGCCCCCAAGACAGGTGGTAACTGAAGTGATTTCCATAAAGCCACGTTTATTTCCCAGACTGCGGTTCCTAGGGGTGCCTCTTGTGTGCAGTTCCTGGGGGTGCCTCTTGTGTGCAGTTCTTAGGGGTGCCTCTTGTGTGTGTAATTCCCTCCCCCGGACTGTTTCCTCCGCCTGTTTCCAATTCACTCTAAATCACGCCACCTTTTGAGAAAACTCCGATGCGCTTTAAGCAATCATAGCTTTGGTTGAAGAGTTATAGTTTCCCAAATGCACACAAACCCGAAAAGGCACCCAAGGTGTGCTGGGGCCCCCTCGCCCTGGCCCACAGGAGCCGCTGGTCAATTTGCAGGAGTTTGGGGAGCCCCTTGTTAAACACAGCCACTGACGACCATGAAATGATACAAACTTACAATTAATGAATTCTATTAAACACACAGGTAATAGACACTTCACTTCCTAATTGTTTTGCCACATTTGCCTGAGTTTCTGCAACTGTTGTATCCGTGTGGTGCAAACCTGTCGCGTGGCGGCTCCCCACACCTCTCCCCACCTCTGAGCTCAGTGACATCACGGTGGCAGCATCTACACCGTGAAAACGGGCAGCAAATGCTACAAATGAGGGCTCCTCCCCGTGGAGACCCAGTTGTTAAACGTTTGCCTAGCACGGCCCCAACGCTACTCTTTTCGGACCTCGAAGGGCCGGCCTCCCCGTGGCCTGTGCGCCGCACTGTGGGGAAGTGCGCGTGTTTCACGCACGCAGGAAAGCGGAGCCCAGCGTTGCCAGGGACACCCAGAGACGGGCAGCGGTAGCCGGGACCAGAGGCAAGGGGGTTCTGGGAGGTCCATCCACCCTCTGCAGCTCCTGGTCCTTCCGAGGGGAGACAGGAAGCGGGGAACGTGGCCAGGACTGCCCACCACACACAGCCCTGGGCCCCGCGGCACCGCCTCAGGCCGCCAGCCCCTTTGCCAAGGCTCCAGCTCCACCTTGCTCCCTCCTCAGACAGCCCACCGAGAGGACGAGAGGACGCAGTCCGGACACCGAGTCCCTTCAATGCATCAACAGGCACTTGGTGAGGACTGGCTGTGCCCTGTGCTACGTGCTGAGAGGAGGGGAGAATCAGCGTATTCACCACAAGGGCGATAGGCCTCCGAGAAGGTGCACTTCTAAGATAAACCCGACCCAGCGCAGCTACACAGCCCCTCTCCAGCCGAGGCCCCCGCGTCTGCGCTCGGCGCGGTGGGCGCGCGAGGGCCTGGGGTCCGGCCAACCGAGTCCGCGGGCCCCGCGACCTGGGGCAAGTCCAGAGCCTGCTGGCCTGAGAGGACAGCGGCATCAGGAGGATGGACGTAGGCTCATTAGGAGCCTGGCACAGCGGTGGTGCTCAGCCACGTGACACTCCTATTCCCAGGGACACGCGCCAGGCGCGCCTGGTCCTCAGAGGGGGCTCCTGCTGTCCTGCCCTCGCACCTGCCCGCCCAGCCCCCGGGAGACCCGCCTGCCCACCCCGCGCAGCCTTGGGAAGTTAATTAAGATTCCCTAACCTGGTAACTGCAGCCCGGTTAGTGTAAACAAAGATGCCAGTTTGCCTGAGCAATTAGCACGGAGCTGTTTCCAGGAAGACTGTGGGCTCATTAACTCCCTGCAGAGAGGAGGACGCTCCTGCGTCCCTTTGCCAGGAGGTCCAGATAATTGCCCTGGGGGAGGCGAGGCCACCGGGCGGAGGCTGTTATGTCCCCCACACCGTTTCGTCCAGGACTCGTAAAAGGCCGGCTCCGCAGCAGCACCGCAGGGCGAGGCGGAAGGAAACTGTCTCCATCCTCGTGGGTCAGGGAAGACCTCGGAATCTTCCCTTCATTATTCCCCTGCCATGGGAGCTCTGGCCTTAACTGCTAAAATATTTGCTTCTAAGAATAGATGCGTGTTGGTGCAGCAAATGTCTCCAACGTGGGCTGTCTGTCGGCTCCTGTCAGGGTGATGGAAACCAACGCTTGCCCGGGGCCGAGAGGGCGCCGCGCCTCAGCAACGCCCTCCCCGCCCTCCCGAGTCGCCTTCCTGTTGTTCCTAAGGCGCCCGAGCGAGCGAGCGCGCTGGGGGCTCCCTGCCAGATGCTTTGGCCTTGAGCCCCGAGAGTGGCCCCGGCACACCCATCGCTGGACGCTGCGGCCCGTAGGTGGCAACAGTCAGGCCTCTAGGCCCTGTGCCAGGCCTCCAGGCTCAGTGCTGCCCAGCTGTGTGTCTTTGGGCAACTGCTGCACCTCTCTGAGCAAGACGTCGGCGGGGAGTCAGTAACCCCCACCCGGCAGGGGAGTCATGGGGACGGAGTCCAAGAGGACCTAGTCCAGCACCCACTCACAGGAAGGGCCCCCAGGTACCCCTCGCCCTCTGTCCAGTCGTCAGAGGGGAAAGGGTCCCTGCCCAGCGCCTCCCCTCCCCCAGTTGGAGTTTGCCGCGGGCTACGCAGCTCGATTGTGCTGTTCTCGGTTTGGTTACCCTGGGTCTTTGTGTCCCAGAATGTACTTCCCCGGTGAGGCTGGCTGGGGGTGTCCGAGGTCCAGGAGGTGGGAACAGCCATCGCTGGGCCTGGGTGCCTCCGAGCCGGGGAGGCTGGGCTGCAGAGGCGCTGGGCCGGGGTGGCCGACTCTCCTTCCTAACTGCTCGCCCCGCAGACATGTCGAAGGCAAGAGCCTTCCCCGACTCTAGGCCCCTCCAGACGGCCCGCCCCGCCCTCCTGTCCAGCGTGGGGACCCTCCTCTGCGCCTCGGATGCCCTTTCTGCTCCTGCCCTGCCCACAAGTATAATAAATACCTTAATCCAGTGTCCCTGCCTGGGCCCTGATGGATGCCATCACTTACGCGGCTGTGAGGAGACATCTGTCACTCGCAAGGCCTCTGACATCCACGTGAGTCTCCGCCAACGTGCACCAGGGACAGAGGGCCCCTTGCTCCAGCCCCGAAAGCCCCAACTGAGGCCGAGGTGCCGCTCACAGCTGGCGCCACGGGGGAGGGGACACAGGACTTCACTGCTCGGCCATCGCGGTGGGGACAGCGTGTCCCCCAGTGTAAGGACACCGTGGGGCTGGCAAAGTGCTTGGAGCAGCTAGTGGTGGTCAGGTGGGAGTTTTGGTGACCGCTCCCCGAAGGAACCATAGCTGTTGTGGGGGAGGGTGACGGGCAGAAATGACTGATTTGGAAGTATTTTGAGGTGGAGGAGACAGGACCTACAGAGAGAGTGGCTTGGGCGTGGGGGCAGAGGGAAAGGGTCACCAAGGCCAACAGGACGATGCGGAGTGGCCGCAGGCTGGGAAGGTCACCTGGAGGGGAAGCGGGGCAGGGGCTGCAGGCAGAGCACGGTGGGCTCCTTGTCACTGACTTGGGGGGACCCTGGGCTGTGGCCCGGGCAGGGGAGGAGCAAAGCATGGGCATGCGTCCTAGGGCCAGGCAGTGTCGGGGAGGCAGGGGTGGAGAGATGCCAGGAGGTGCGGGTGTGCTGGCTGGGCAGAGGGAGGCCCCGAGGGATGGTGGGCTTGGGACACTGCCTGTGATGGATGGCCTCCTCCCAGGTGATGTGTGGGGGGCTGTGTGTGTGTGTGGGGTTTGTGCACATGGATGCATGTTGTGTGCACACTCACATGTGGGGGCGTCCTGGCTCCAGACTCGGCCTCTCCTGCCCGGAGGGAGGGCCCTGCAGAGGGCATGGGGAGTGGGCCAGGCTCGGCCTCTCCTGCCCGGAGGGAGGGCCCTGCAGAGGGCATGGGGAGTGGGCCAGGCTCGGCCTCTCCTGCCCGGAGGGAGGGCCCTGCAGAGGGCATGGGAGTGGGCCAGGCTCGGCCTCTCCTGCCCGGAGGGAGGGCCCTGCAGAGGGCATGGGGAGTGGGCCAGGCTCGGCCTCTCCTGCCCGGAGGGAGGGCCCTGCAGAGGGCATGGGGAGTGGGCCAGGCTCGGCCTCTCCTGCCCGGAGGGAGGGCCCTGCAGAGGGCATGGGGAGTGGGCCAGGCTCGGCCTCTCCTGCCCGGAGGGAAGGCCCTGCAGAGGGCATGGGGAGTGGGCCAGGGCGTCGGAAGCACGCCAGGGCTGCAGTAACATAGGAACAGGACCAGATCTGCGCCCAGACGGGAGGGAGCATAGCGATTCGGACGGTGCTGGGACCAGGAGCGCCGGAGCTGTGCACGGTGGGGAGCAAGGTGTAAACACCCCAGAGCAAGGAGCGCATGCGTCTCACAGGGGTTTACAAAGTGGGGACCAACCTGGGCCCAGGCTCAGCTAGGGACACAGGATGGGTCAGACTCGGTCTCTGCCCGTGAGACGCTCACCCGAGCCCGGTCACCTCACTGGCTTCCCCATGAACTCCTACTCATCCGTCAAAGCCTTGCTCCGGTCACTTTCCTCCCCCAGGCCTCCTCCCTGCCTCTGGAGAACGTCTCTCCCTGCTGCCCACTCCAGCGTGGCCTGTGGTCACGTCTGTGGCCACTGGGCTGGGTGAAGCGGGGACAGTGTGAGTCCTCCCCGAGATCCCAGGGCTGGCAGCCGAGCCCTGGGCTGCGGGTCAGCCTGCCTGCTCTCCGCCTCCGCCCCTGGTGCTGTGTAACCTCGGGCTTCGCTTTCCCCTTGTGAAGGACGAGGGGAGGGACGAGATGCCCCTACCGCGTCTTTCAAGTCAAAGCCTCCCTGTACTTCTGTGTGGCTGATGGAGACGCCGGTCGGGGGCTAGAAAGGATGTGGAAAGTGCTTTGAAAAATTCATAGCAGGAGGCGAGGGAGAGGGTATTTTTGTGGCGCCCGAGGAGGGGGTCAGGGACAGAGGCTCCGGCGGAAAAGGGCAGAGTCTTAAGCGCTTTGTGCCATTTAATGTCGAACTCAGATCTCCCGGAAAGGCGAGCGCATCAAATATTTACCGAAGCGGCATTAAAAATTAATCTTCAGGATGTCGATGTTTAAAGACCCTGAGCTCCGGGGAAATGTCCAAAAGTCAGGAGGGTAAAGAGAAAGGATGGCAGACTACATGCAGGGTGTGAAGAATGAAGCCCCCAGAGCCCGGGACAGCTCCCCATGGACCCCTGCCCCCACCATCGCCGGGGCAGCCTCTGCCGACGCTCGGGCCATCCTCCTGGGCCAGCAGCCCCTGTGGACCCCCTGCGGGCCCCCACAGCCCCTGCGGACCCCCCACAGCCCCTGCGGACTCCCTGCGGACCCCCACAGCCCCTGCAGACCCCCCACAGCCCCTGCGGACCCCCCACAGCCCCTGCGGACCCCTGCAGACCCTGCAGCCCGGTGCCTGCTCTGCTGTGCTGCTCAGGGCCAGGCCGCCCTCCCGTCTCCCTCACTCGGGGGCTGCCTGCCTTCCCACCAGCTGCTGCAGCCCACGGGGACAGGCGTCTCTGGGGGCCGGTTTGCTGCCCTACCCCAGACCCGAGAAGTCGGGGACGCGCACCTTCTCTGACTCTGAGCCGCCTGCCCTCTCGCAGGGACCCTGTGATTACCCTCGGCCCACGGACAGCCAGGGCCATCCCCTCGAGGCCTCCGTCTGTTCACACCAGCAGCATCTCTCTACCACCCGAGATTATATTCATGACTTCTCGGGACCTGGCAGGGACCTAGCTGGGGCGTTAACTGGGCCAGGCCTATGTGTAGGCTCACGGGATAGGGTGACGCTCAGCTTTAGGACGTACTGCCAGCCGGTTCTCCACAGGGGCCAAACATTTCACCCCCCACCCCACCCCCTCACCCCGCAGGAACCGCTGGGAGTTCCCGTGGCCCCAGCCCCACCCGGGCACGTGGGGTGCTCAGTCTTCTTTATCTCAGTCGGTGGTCCAGTGGCCCTGTAGGGGCAGCTCTTGCAGTTGTACGTGCCATTCACCCAGTATGTGCGTTTCACTTTATCATCACGACACAAACACACCTCCTCCAGGCAGCCCCCCCTGGACCACACCTTTAGTGGGGATTCTGCCCCCACCTCCGCCGCCCTCTTCGCTCTGCTCCTGGGTAAGAGGTGGGACCGGTGTCTCCACCTCTCCGTGCTGCCGTGAGAATGCGGTAGAAACACGCCCCTGGCCCCACGCCTGGCACGAGCCGGCACTAAATCACTGCCGGTGGTCTCACTGCTGGGCGCTTGGCTGCCTCCACCTGGCAGTCGGCCCTGCTGTGCCTCCGGACTCCTGCCTCCGGCCCACCGTCAGGACTGCGCCCTGGGCATCACTGCCAGTCCAGGCCAGGTGCTCTCTCTTAGCATCCCGATTCGGGTGGGGTGCAGCCAGCTGGGGGGTGCTCCTGGCCCCTCCCCCACCCCGGGCCCCACCCGGCATTGACTAGATACTGTGTGACCCTGGCAAAGTGACATGACCTCCTTGAGCATCAGTTTCCTCATCTGTGAATGGGGGAGATCCCAGGACTCGGCAGCACTGACTCTGCCCTTATTAGAATCGAGAAGGACCCTCCTCGTCTGCCCCCCAGGATCGTCCAGATGCCTTCGCCGGGCAGGTGAAATGCTCCGCCGCCGCCACTCACCCCTGCAGGGACACCTCGTGTCGCCGCTGGGACCCTGTGAGTAGCCCTGGCTCAGACGGCGCTCCTCCTGGGGTGCCTTCCCGTCTCCCTGCCCCACTCTGCCCGGGCCCAGCTGAGCGTTTTCCCTGACCCCCACCTCTGCCCCCATTCCAGGCCATGCTCCCAGGCCCCCAGGCCCCCACATTGCTGCTGCCTCAGCGCCGATCTGCCGCTGTGTTGTGGGTCCCCAAGGGCAGGGTTCACGCCTGACTCCAGTCTGGACCCCCAGCCCAGGTGTCAGAGGCCCAGCGGGAGGCAGTCACACTGATGCGTGTCCTGGGCCTGGTGGGCGGTGAGGTGCCGGGAGACCCGGAAAGTGCCCGGGAGGACGGGTGCCCCGGGACCCGGGCGGGGGGCTCTTGGTGACCGGAGCCGGCGGCTGCATAAGGAAGGACAGCGTCCTGACTGCTCAGGGCCTGCAGCTTCCTGGTGGCCGAGGCGTGGTCGCCACGAGAGCAGAACAGAAGTGGACATCTGCTGAAGCTTTGTCCTGGAAGGCTGTGCAGGGCTAAGCGGTCCCAAGGCACACGGGACACAGAGGGGCGATGGGCGGGGCCGTGCCCAGGTACCAGCACAGAGCTCCCCCCGCCATCGGTGAGGGTGCTCCTACACGACTCGGGTGGCATCAGGTGGGACTGACACCCACAGAAGTCAAGGGACTTGCCCCGGGGCACACAGCTCGTGCGGGGCAAAGCCAGGCTCTGAGCCCAGGCCTGGGTGACTGACACAGTGGTGGTGCCTGTCCTCAGGCCCTCTGCTGGCCACATGGTGCAGACGGTCGGTCACAAAGGCCTGTGGGCGTCGCACAAGCTGCGTGGGAGGAATACCCAGTGAGCTGGGTTTTGAAGGATGTTTAGGAGTTTGTCAAACAGAGAAAGTGGTTCCCGGCTTGTGGGCGAGCAGGGAGCGCCTCGGCCACTCTGCAAAGAGCCCTCGGAGGGGGGCACAAGGGCAGAAAGAGCGATAGATGCCCAGCAGTAAGAAGCCCCGGGTGCCCAGCCACGGCATCAACTGTCACCCTCTCAGAAACCACACAGAATTGTTTAACACTATTGATTTTGGACTATTTCATGTTATACGCAATATATATAAAATGTATATGTAATGCATAAAAAATAATGAAACCAACTCTACGTGCCCACTGCCCAGCTGAGACATGTCAGTGCCACAGGGGCCCTCAGCACGCCCCCTCCCTGTGCCCACCAGCCTGGATTTTGTGCCTGTCACCCCCAAGCATAGGCGTCTCCCTAGGGAGAGACTGGCGCAGCTTCTCCCCGAGAACTCATTCTGGGGCACGCAGAGGCTCCTGGACGTGGGGCCCAGGAGCAGGGCCAGAGCTTGGAGGCCTTGGCCAAGGCCAGGGCGCTGTCGCCTCCTCTGGGACAAGGAGGCGCCTCTTTCCATGTCAGCCTGGAACAGCACCGATGAGTAAGAGGGACACTGTCTGCTGCCCCGTGTCTCAGAGGGGCCTCTAGGGGCAGGCGGGGTGGGGGCGCGGACTGACCACGGGAGAGAATTTCACCCACATTATAAAAGTTTTCCAGCTCACTGAGCCGCTGACAGGGCAATGGGCTGTGAGGTAGTGAGCCCACTGTCCCTGGGGGAAGCCAAGCAAAAGCTAGACATCCACCCGGACTTCCTCCATGAGCCTCCCTGACGTTCTGCCCCTCCTCCCTCGGCCCTGGGGCGCCCTGTCTCAGCATGCACCATGATGGGACAGTCTGCGCCTCCCGATGGGTTCTCCAAGGCTAGAGTCTGAATCTTCTACTTCATCCCCCACCCCAGTTCTCAGGGCTGGGGTAGAGCAGCAGACGGCACCGCAGGCCTGCCCGCATGGAGCGGATGGGCTGGGGGGCAGGCAGACAGCACTCCAGTTTAGGAGACAGTCCAGCAGCCCGTAGGCAGTGCCCAGCGAGCAGGGCAGCAGGGGCTGGAGGGCAGCAGGGGCTGGAGGGCAGCAGGGTCAGGAAGACCTCTCTGAATACCCATCTGCACCAAGACCTGAGGTTGCTGAGAAAATGAGCCACACACGGACACTCGGGAGAGCAGGCTTGGCGCAGGGGAACAGCAAGTGCAAAGGCCCTGAGGCAGGAATACCCAGGAATGTCGGAGGAATAGCAAAGTGACTCATGTGGCTGGAGAGGAGTGACAGAGGGCATGAGAGGGAACCACCTCCGGAAGGTACCCTAGGGCCAGCATAAGGGTCACCAGGGCCTTGGTGATGAGAAGCCACTCAAGGCTTTTAAGCAGAAGAAATCTAATTTATATATGTATTTCAAAGCACAGGAAACTCTGGCTTCTGGGTGGAGAATATACTGTAGGGAGGTGCAGGCAGAGAATCGGTTACAAGTATAGAAAACACCCCAGGGAGAGGGGCGGCTCAGACCGAGGTTGTGAGGGCGGAAGTGGCGAGAGTCTGTCCGCTCTGAGCAGGTGGGGCTGGCTGGACTGGACTCGGGGTGGGGGAAGGGCGTTGCAGACCTCCGAGGCTTCGCCCTGGGCGCTGGAAGGCAGGAGCTGCCGTCAGCCCAGACGGGGGCCACGGAAGCGTGCGTTTAGAGGGGGCACGTTCTTTCTGGGGCACGTTAAGAACGAGATGCCGTGGGCGTGCCGGGGGATCTCCAGGGGTGTTGGAATTCAAGTCTAAAGTTCAGGGGAGAGGCCGCTGGATGACAGCTCCAGGATGGAGATCAGAGAGTGGGGTGTCTGAGGGGGGCATCCGGCCAACAGACGGGGCCCCTGGACAGCTGCGTGGCCCTCTCTGCTGTGCGCAACGTTCTTCATCGTATGGGGAGCCACTGCCGATGGACCCCAATCGCCCACGCTCACTCACGTGGCTGCCGTAAGCTCGCACGCGTGTGCCCGCAGGAGCCCGTTTGCAGGATACTCGTTAAGTGGACTCGCTGGGTCAGAGGCCGTGTGCCTCTTCCACTTGGCTGCGTGTCACACTGCCTTCCGCAGAAGGGACCCCGTTGTCCCTCCTCCCAGCCACGCAGCGAAGCGTCTCCCCACAAACCAGCAGACACTTGGCGCTCACGAGCGTCTGACCTTGGCCGATGGGATGAGTGAAAGAACACGACCGCTTCCTCTGGTCTGCGCCTGGATCACGTCCACTGGGCTTCTCATTGGCGTTTCTCTCATTTCAGACTTTGAGTTTGCAGTTGGCCCGTTTCTCTTTCCTCTTGGCGGTGGGCCTGTGCATCTCTTCTCGGGTGCTTGGGGTAACTCCTGTTTTCCTGGAAACGCACCCATTTCATCGAGGCTCTCCGAGCGGCTTGGACGGAGTTGAGTGCTAGGCTCTCGTTAGCTGTCTGCTCTCATCTTGACTGCGCCTGCTCCGGGCCCGGCACGGTCACGGCCCTGGGGACGTAGGAGTGGGCCAACACCGAGGAGGGGCCCTGCTTTTAACGAGGCTACGGGCAATTTAAAAAAGACGTGTGTAAATAAATGGACCGTCAGCTGGTGATGGTGCAGGGGAGAAAAACAGTGAGCAGCCAGGAATTTCAATGCATTTTGAGTAGGATGGTCTGAGAGGGTCCCCGGAACAGGGGACTTGCAGGAGATGAGGTTAAGCTGTGTCTTTATCTGGGAGAAGAGACGGGGCCTGCTGGTGCGGGCTGGGGATCAGTCCGGCTTCTGCGCAGAACCAGAACTGATAAGATGTACACATATGAAGAGATTTACTCTAAGGACTTGGCTCCGGCAGGGATGGAGTCAGCCAGGCCGAGGTCTGCCGTCAGCAGGCTGGAAACCCAATGAGCTGATGGTGTCGGTTCTGGTCGGAGTGTGAAGGCCTGAGAAGCAGGAGAAACAAGAGGGTCAGTTCCAGCCCCAGTGCAAGTGTGAAGGCAGGAGAGACCGACGTCCTGGCTCAGACACAGCCAGGCCGAGAGGCACACGCCCCCTCCACCAGCTCCTTCTATTCCCGCCACCCTCAGGACGCGGGGCCCCCGCACCCCCGGGACGGCCGTGGCTGGACGCAGCCTACCCATTCCAATCTGAATCACATCTAGAAACACCCTCACGGACATCGTTTAGCCCAGTGTCGGGCCCCGTGGCCCCGTCAAGTTGACGTGTACAATGAGCCTCCACGTTGGAGGAGAGGGAGCCAAAGGGAGGATCTGATCGGAGAGGACAGACAGGTTTTGGCTTTCACTCCGAGTGAGCTGGGAGCCATGGAGGGTTTGGAGCAGAGACATGCTCTGAGGTGGGTTTGCACGGGACCCCTCTGGCTGCTGCGTGGGGGGTAGACGGGAGCGGCTGCCCATGAGGAGGCCACAGCAAGGCTGCTGCCGGCTTGGACCACATGGAGGCCACAGCGGCAGCAGGAAGTGTGAGGTTTATGGATGTGTCCGAAGGAAGGGGCAGTGGGGTCCACTAATGGATCTGATATGGGTGTGAGGGGAAGAGAGGGGGGGGCCAGAGATGCGCTGAGACTCCCAGGTGAGCCCCTGGAAGGATGGAGGTGCATTTGCGGAAGTCGGGGAAATTGCAGAGAACAGCCTCAATTTTAGTTTGGGGCATATTGAGTCGAGATGTCTGTTGAACATCCAGTTGGTGATGTCAGGTAGACGGTCTGGAGATAGGAGCCTGGAGTTCAGGTGAGAACTTGAGACTGGAGAGTCCTCAGTGGACAACGTTTCAGTCCCTGGGAGGAGAGGACATCCTCGGGAATGAGGAGAGATGGGCAGGAGGAAGGGAGGCTGGGAAGCTGGGAAGGGGCCTGAACAGGAGCCTGAGCAGCCGGAGACAACCGAGAGAGGCCGGAGCGTCCCGGGAGCAAGAGTGAGCACCCGCGTCGGCTCTGCCAGAAAGACAAGCAAAAGGGGGACCGAGAAAGTGACCTCTGGATGCAGCAACATGGAGGTCTTTGGTGACCTTGACAAGGGCAAATTCTGCAGAACAGTTGGGACAAAAGCTTATCTGGAGAGGTTAAGGGGCAGTGGGGAAGTGGAATTGTGGAGCAACAGTAAGATAGTTTCCAAGTGGTCACTTCCTCCCTCTGCTTACTAGATTCGTCAGCAGTTAGTATGTTTTATTGTTTTCAAAAAGAACCATAAGTTGGATTTACATATTCATTCCTTTCCTTTACTGTTTTTAACTTCATTTCGGTCTTAATTTATCAATTGCTATCTGAAGCCTTCCTTGGGTTTGTCTTGTCTTTCTTTTCTGACTTTTTGAGTGGGATAGTTAGTTCCTGTTTTCTTGTTTATTAATATCAATATCTAAAGCTATAAATTTTCCTCTGAGCATTGCCTTGGCTGCATCCCACACAAGTTCTGAACTTTAACATTTTTTTATTTTTATATTTAATTTTATTTAAGCTTTACTTTTTTTTGCTCTCTCTTTGACTCAAGGGTTATTTTAAAGAGTTTTTAAATTGATTGATAGAGTTTATTTTGTTTGTGGTTTTGTTATTAATATTTTCAAATTCTAGTATATTGTGATGAGAGAATTTTATCTGTTTGGTTTACTTTCTTTGTGGCCTGATGGTCATTTTGTGTGTGTGCATTTTTTTTTTTTTTATCCTCACCCGAGGACATTTTTTTCCATTTTTTGCACAGATAGAGTGGGAGGGAGAGAGAGTAAGAGAGAGAGAGAGAGAGAGAGAAACATCGACGTGAAAGGGACACATCGAGTGGCTGCCACCTGCACGACCAACCAGGGCCGGGGACAAACTGCAACCGAGGTACATGCCCTTAGCGGGAACCGAACCCGGGTCTCTCCGGCCCGCAGGCCGATGCTCTAACCGCTGAGCCAAACCGGCCAGGGCTGTGTGTGTGCATTTTCAAGAGTATTTGAACAGAAGGTAGATTGTGTTTCTCTCTCTCTCTCTCTCTCTCTCTCTCTCTCTCTCTCTCTCTCGTTATTAATTTGATTATTTGGCTCCATAGATCCTTATTTATGTTTTTGCCACCTTTATCTGTAATGGACCGAGAGAGGTGAATTAAAATGCACTAATACTAGAATATTCTGTCTTTTGATTTCTATATTTCCATCAGTTCTTGCTTGATGAATGCTGAAGCTATGTTACTTGGTGCATAGATACTCATTACCTTAGACCCATGTGGTGACTCTCATTCTTGATCCCCAAATAGTGCCCTTTTCCCCCCTTCATTCAGTATTTGTTGCCCTGACGTTAGCTTTATTTAATATTCAGATAAAGACCCTTGGTTTCTCTTGGTTTGCATTTGTTTGTTATGTTTCTGCCCACTGTATTTTTATTTTTATTTTATAAAACACATAACATAAAATTTACCATTTTAAGTGACTGCTTGGTGGCAGTCAGTACATTTTGATTGTTGTGTGACCATCACCAGAACTTTTTTGTCATCTATTTTTTTATATTAAACCTTTCTGAATCGTTCTACCTTCAGTGGATTTTGTTTGTAACCTAGTCTGAGAGTCTTTTTTAAGAAAGCAAGTACGTGTGGTTTATTAACATTTACTGGTATGGCAGAAACAGTTGGTCTTAGTTCTGTCTCACAGTTTATGATACGCTGTCTGCTTTCGTAGCTTTTGTGGGGGTTGTCAATTTTCACCGCAGGGCCTCTGTTTTCTTTTTCTATGTGTGTGTGTGTGTGTCTTCTGACGATTTGGAAAGCTATGTTTTTGATGCCATGCTTATCTTCACGATTATCCTGTGATACGCCAGCCTTAATCATCTATATTCTTTAGACAATGTTTATTTTCTCCTTACTGGGAACACTAAGTTAAAATGTGCTCCTTTTCCTCCAAAAAGTTTTAGCTGGTTATATTATTTATATATATTTCTGTTTACCTTTGCACCTCTAATGTTACTTACACCTCTAAAGGATTCTTTAGATCTCCAACCATAAATGCATAAGACATACTTTATCTCTCCTTCTCACCTCTACATTTTCTGTTTATGTCAGTCTCTGTTTCCTCTTTCATTCTTTTCTATAACCGTCGCGTCCTCAGAGTTGTTGCAGACACAGCCCTCCGGATAGCTAGGTTCCCACAGCCGGTGCTCTCGCGTTGCTCTGTCTACCCCAGGTCTGTCCTCTAGGAATGTGTATGAGCAGGGCTCGTGGGAACTGTAATTCACAGATATGTTCAAAAACTTTTCTGTTGACTTTATCCTTAAAAGATGGTTCATCTGGGCTTTAAATGCTTTGTTCATTTATTCATCCCCTGAACAAATATTTATGCAGTCCCTATAAATGCCAGTTACTGTTCTGAACCCTGGCGATGCAAAAATAAACACAACACTCAAACGCCTTGGACGTCTTGTGGCTTGGGAGGGGGGGATAAACAATAAGCTAGACCAGTAAGCAGAATACAAAGTGTGCTGGTTAGAGATCTGTGCTGGGGAGAACGGCAGAGCGGGCGAGGGAGACTGGGACCTGGCTTTGTTCTGTGGAGCAGAGAAGGCTCTATGGAATCTGTCACCCTGAGCCCATACATGTCCCCAGAGGTGCAGAGTTGTGGGTTTGGCTCAGCCCCTTGAAGTGTTACTCACTCCGGGAAGATGGGTTGTGCTGGCTTCATCAGAGTCCCACCCCCACCCCACCCCTCTTTCCCAGGAAAACATGCACTGGAACTTGGTTGAATGTGTTTTATCAGTTAAGAGCTGTAATAAAATGCAAGCAGCCCTGGCTGGTGTGGCTCGGTTAGTTGGCCATCATCTCGTGCACCAAAAGGTCACTGGTTTGATTCCCGGTCAGGGCACATGCCCAGGGTATGGGCTTGATCCCCGGTAGGGGGTGTGCAGGAGGCAGCCGACTGGTGTTTTACTTTCACATTGATGTTTCTCTTTTTCTCTTCCTTCCTTTCTTTAAAAATCAATAAAACATCTTTTTAAAAAAAATATGCAAGTAGCAGAAACCCAGGCACACTGGTGTGGGGGGAGGCAGTTTGGGGCCACCACCAGAACCAGGTTTTTCCCTGCTTTCCATTTCACTCATATTAGTGAGGGCCCTTCATTCTCGGGCTCTTACAAGGTTTGTGTCCCGCCCAGCCAGTGTGGCTCAGTGGTTGAGCATCAATCCATGCACCAAGAGGTCGCCAGTTCGATTCCTGGTCAGGGCACATGCCCAGGTTGTGGACCCAATCCCCAGTGGGGGGCGTGCAGGAGGCGGCCAATTGATGTTCTCTCTCATCGATGTTTCTATCTCTCTCTCCCTCTCCCTAAAAATCAGTAAAGAAAAAATTTTTTAAAAAGAGATGTGTGTCCCCTTTGCAGTAGACTTCCACTTCCAAGGCATTGGCCAGACTGGGTCATGTGATCTCCCCTCTCTGCAAGGGAGTCTGGGAATGTGAGTATTTGTGACTGGGTGATTGCCATACAAATGGATATAAGAAAAGAAATTCAGTGTTTCCCACAGATGGAGTTTGTGTTTCTGTTCCTCATTGTCCTTGTTTGGAAGTGATTTTGAGAGGAGAAAGGACTAAAGCAAGTCAACTCTGCCAACCAAAGCTGTAAATGCCCCGTCCCTGTGCCAGGAGTGCCCTGGTTTCGTCTCCATGACTGTGTATGATGTGGTCATATGCAAGGGTGACCATAGAGTTTTTTATCAAAATCAGAAAACTTTTGAGTGTGAAAGGGGAAAAATATTAAAAATTATGTCAGAACAACAGGTGTTAACTGGGACTGTCCCAAGCCAAGACATATTTTTGCTGTAGATGAATTCTGTTGGTTTTGTAAGTTGATCCGGTGTCTCACAGATTGAAAATTATATTTTTATATCTGTGCTCTCTGTTTTAATAATTAGCCTGTTGATTTTCTTGGATTGTCTATGTGTATTATCTACAAATAATTGTTATTTAGGATCTTCTCTTCCCTCCTGACACTCTGTGCTTTTTTCTTGTCTTATTGCATGGGGCAGGGGTGCCAGTACTGTATGGAACCTTGGTGTCAACAGGCTTGCTTGTCTTGCTTCCAATCTAAAGTCAAACAGTTCTTAAAATCCAGAAGACGAAGACAAAGGCAGGTCATGGGCTTAGAGAAAAACTGACTTCTCCTGTCATTGAGGCCCAAGAGAAATGTCCCCAGTGTGTCCCAATGGAGGAGACACCATGTGATATTTTGTTTCCTTCTGCTTCCTCAGAAAACCCTTTTGCCGTGCCTCAGGATGGGGGAGGTGAGACCTGAAGCGCCCGGCGCAGCCTCCAAGAACAACTTCAACAGAGACACCCGGGAGAGCCGAGGGGCCGTGGTGGTGGCAGAGGAGGAAATACTGCCTGTGCCCAAGGCCCCTTTCTGCGGACTTCTGAGACTAGGAGCAAACTCAGGGGTGGGGACCCGGAGGTTCAGGGGAGGGGGTTCTGAGCCGCCCGTCCGCAAGCAATAGTCCCATTTTGGGCTGGTGGCTTTTGAGAGGTGACGCATTGTAGACTCAAGATGACCAACACAAAGCTGCTCTGGCCCACCCAGGCCGGAAGGATTGAGGCCCATGCGTCGTATCTGTGGTTCCCGTGCCTCTGTTCCCTCCAGTAGTGGCTCGTGGGCCTATGTGCCAGAATATTGAATTTATGAGAGTGTGTGTGTGTGCGTGTGTGTGTGTGTGCACGTGTGATTTGGGTGTTCTTTTTGTTTGGTTGGTTGGTTTTCACTGGGTCCCTCCAGGTTCTCTAATGGGCATGGGACACCACTTGGGGCTCCTCGCCAGCCCCTGGGTTCGAGCGTTGCTGTAGCTTGCAGGATGTGCCAGGCAGAGCAGAGAGATGGAGCCTGGCCCGGCTGTGTTGGGGGTGCTAGGGTTCTGAAAGTCGTTGAGGGCTCGTTGTTAAGGAAGTCATTCTCATAACAACAGTAATAACAAGGGACATGTCTCTGACCATCCACGGGGCAGGCACTAGGTTCATGCACACCGTCTATCACCACTGGTGGGGGTGTGATGAGCCCCCTGCAGAAATGTCTCCGAGAGGGGAAGGTGCCCAGGGTCACAAAGCCCTCAGTTTGATGTCAGGGGTGTAGGAAGCCAACGTCTAAGCCGCTAACCCAGAACACCCTCAGCATCGTCTGGGGGCATCTTCCAGCCCCTTCACAGTGGACGGGCCATCGCTCCAGGTCTCCGCCATCACTGTCCCAGACCCCGGTTCACACAGCACATTCTGCTGACACTCTGCTGTGTGCCCGCCCCATGTTGGACAGTGCTGGGCACAGGAAATGAGTCTGGAAGTCCTCATCCCTGCCCAGGGGAGCTGCCATCTGGTAGGAGGGACAGACACACACCTTTCCTGGACAGGGTGACAAGCAGTATGGAAACCCAGAGGGGAAGTTTCTAGAAACCCTTCCATCTTAAGATGGGACTTCCACTCTGACCTGGATGCCTGTGACATTCATCCACAGGGCTCACCGCCGCCTGCGCCCACCCCGCTGCCCTGGGCACACAGGAGAGGTGTTGCCCAGGATTGAGCTGTCAGTCCGAAGGGTCACGCTGCCAAGGGAGACACACTCCCCCACTGGTGTCAGTGAGGCTGAAGTGGCCCCCCGCTTAGCTCGGTGGGCCCTGCTCAGTCGGCGCGTGTCCCCTCGGACCGCGTGCCCAGTGTCCTCGTGCCCACCTGCTGTCCGTCAGGTGCAGCTGTGAGCAGGCAGGCCCCTGCTCGCTGCCCACGGTGCTGGTTCTGTAGCGGGGCGGAGGGAGCAGAGAAGGACGGTGGTGAACACAGAAGGCCGCAGTAGTGGAGAGCACTCTGCTGGGGATTCAGTCAGCAATATGTGCGTGTGGGTCGTGCTGAGTCTGGGCCGCTGGGGACGGCCTTTCTCTGGACTGGACCGCAGGCCGACGCTCTAACCGCTGAGCCAAACCGGCCCGGGCGGGAAGGCCTTTCTAAGCCCAGATCTGAATGATGAACAGCAGCCAGCCATGGGATAGGGGAAGAGCATTCCCGGCAGAAGGAATAGCTAGTGCAAAGGCCCTGAGGCAGCCGCAGGCTCAGTGGGTTCAGCGCATCAGGGTGGCTGGGACCCAGAGGGAGTGCAGAGTGAGCGGTGAGGGTGAGTGAGCCTCTGTGGTTCGCTGGGCACCAAGCCCCACCCTTTGAACTTTCCGGGGAGTGAAATCAATTCAGGGTGGGCGTGGCCTCCTTTCCCTTGGATGCAAGTCATCCCAGGATGTGCCAGGCCTTGTCCATGTGGAGAAGCAGTTGCCATGGAGACTGCTCAGCGGCCGTTCGGTCCAGGTGCATCAGCCCACACCTGCATCCCATGTGCGCAAACGCGGAAGTCAGGGGGCCCTAAGGGGGAGGCTGAGGGGAGAAGTGGGCACGGGACCTGGACTCTGCCATCGGCTGGGCGTTAAGAGTGGTGTGACCTTGGGCGAGTCCCATGCCCTCCCTGCCCTCATTTCCCTCTCCGGAAGAGGAGGAGTCAGATCAGGCATTTGGGGGAAGGTTGACCTTCCTGTGGTTTCAGGTGACATTCATGCAACCACTCATGCCCCTTCTCTGCCAGAGAGGAGATGGTGGCCTTGCCTCCCTGCCCTGGAGGCCTGGGGCCAGAGGTCACTGTCATGACCAGCCAGGGCTAGGGTTCTCCTGTTCCGGGGCCTGAGACTGACAACTTGCAGGATGCGAAACATTCAGGATGCTGGAGATACAGGCCTGGGGTGCGGAGACCACTGCACCGCCCCTCCCAGCTGGTGGCCTTGGGCAGATCACTTCCTCTCCAGCCTGTTTCTCACCTGTCGGGTGGGGGTGGCGCAGGAGGAAGGTAGCAGCTGCCTCATGCTGTGGGGAGGGGGTGAGGACAGTGTGGGTGTGAGCACCCGTGTAGAAGGCAAGTGTATGCAGCTCGGTCCCGATGCCAAGGGCTCCCCAAAACCCTGCGGGACCCCGGCTCACCCCCACAAAAACCCGTCCCTGTCCTACTGCGGTGGGTGGACGTGTCAGTTAGTAGTGTCCCTAAGAATACGATGCAGGGTAGTGACCAGTTCAAGTAGAGGTTTAGAGAGTTAGCGAATTTTAGTGACCCCCAGCCTGTGTTCCAGCCGCCTCTGTTTACCTTTTCCTGTGAGCTCTGGCTGTCACCTCGTTGTCTGTAAGAATAATAACAATAATACAAACAGGAGACGAGCAGAGAAAGGAGAGGAACTGGTGTTCGATGCTGGTTTGGAACCGCTCCCCGTATGTAAGGACTTCTTCCCGCTGGGAACTGTGTTGTTCGTGAGCAGTTTTATGCTTTTCCCATCCGACTGTGGTGTCGCTGTGGTGCGTTTGGTTTCTCTGTTCAGCACCGGCTGGCAGCACCCACGGGCCTCCCGCCCCCACCTTAACCTCTGAAATCACCCCTGCACCCGAGGAGCAGCCTGCTCCTGCGGACACGCCTGGGGCCGCCAGCTGCCCGGCCAACATCTGGCACTGACCAGGACCCACGTGAAACAGGCCTTAATTGAAAACACACATGCACGCACACACACACAGGCGCACACACACACACACATGCACACGTGTACACACGCGATTCTGCAGGTAGACCCCATCCCTCCTGCTGCCTCCGTCGCTTTAGGAAAGTGGCAGGTGGGCAGCTAGCTGGGGTGGGTGGCATTTCCCCTCCTCATTCAGAAACCTCTCCGGCAAATTTGGGCCCCAGGACTGGAATGAAGGACTTGGGGTAGCAGGCAAAACACGGCCAGACATGAGGGTCACAGACTTCTGCTGAGCTCACCGAGTCCAAAGCTCCATTTCGGTCGTTTCAATCACGAGACTATGGGGGTGGCCGTGCTCAGCACTGTCCCCCACGCTCCCGACAGAGCTCGCAGACCCCTGTCCACACCTGGAAGGGGCCTGACCTTCCCCATCTCTCCACCCACTGTTCCTGCCGCAGCCCCGCCCCCGGCCCAGCTGACCCGCTCGCCGTGTCCACAGGAGGTCACGCCCTAGGACCTTTCCCAGGCTCACAGGCTTTTCGAGCCGGTTGTTGGCTTATTTCAGTGTCCCCCCACTTGGCTGATGGCTCCCCACCAGCAGGAGGGGTCCTGCCCTAGGCGGCCTTCAGAGGACTTTGCAGAGGCCTCGAGCAGAGTCCCCGTCCCCGTGGAGCTGCGGGCGGCAGTTCTCGCCAGTGTTGAGAGGCAGCACGTCATTGCAGGGGGACATCTATGTGGGCCCCTCATCCGCTATGCAAATCGGGTTGGCCTCATACAGGCAGCGCTAGGGGATTCTCGATCTTACTGCTCACCTGGCAAGCATCAGAGGGTATCTGCCTGGTCCCCGCAGACCATCTGAAAGGTCAGAGGGGCAGCCGACCACCCGATAAGTGGGTGACACTGTGGTCACGGCCGTCTGCAGCCCTGGAGCACATCACCAGGCTGGGTGATGCCCTGTGCCCTCCAGACAACACTCACTGCACACCCGCCAGAGCCTCCTGGGCTGCCAGCCCCCCCTGGTGGCGCAGACACAGCCCCAGGTGCAGAGTGAGTGTATGCACCTTTGGGGCCAGAGGCCTGAGAAACAGACACGGAAGTGGGGCAGCCAGGCCAGACGGACGGTTCTGGAAAGGCCGTTTGCTCACACATGCATCCATTCATCCGTTCAACAGACATTCGCCCGGCTCGGAGCCGCGCTCACCTGGGAGCAGTTCCTGCGGTAGGTGGGGACGTCGGGAATCTGCCGTGTCCGAGGGAGAGGCTGGGATCGCCTACGGAATGACTCGCCGTGCCTAACAGTTAGGAATGCTAGGGTTCGCAAAGCGAGTAGGGAGCCCGTACCTAGCCCGTCCACAAAAGTGACCTTGGAGGTAGCATTGCCCCCCGCCCCCAAATTTCTAGTTCTAGACGCTGCCAGAAAGCTGGTGCTAGATAGACGCTTGGTGAGTCAGTGGCTGTGACCATTAGTCACACTGTTCCTAAAACTCCTATCTTCATGTCAAAGCCCTGACCCATTTGCCCTTGACAGACTGAAATTCAGGGCTGCTGCAGTGCTCACCTCCAGGGGGCACCATTCACAGTGCTGTCACAGACATGGCAGTGGGCCCCCAGGGCACGTTTCTATAGACTGCGCTGTGGACAGTGGCTCCTGGGTTTGTGCAATGCGGGGCCCAGTTGAATTGCCCGACCTCTACCCCTGAACATATAGGCCCCGTCAGTCAGACGAGCCCTGGGGAGGCTCTCTGTGCCCATGATGGGCAGCGACAGATCGCACAGCCCCCATGCACATTGTGATCACAGCCAGAACCAAACTGGAGACTCGAGAGAATCTCTTCTCAGCACCTCAGCTCAGTTTCTCACCTGCGGTTTCTTCTGATCTCCCCGTTTTCTCTGCGAAAGCTAGTGGGGTGCATCACGTCGAACACCGAGCAGGCAGAGCCTGGGTGATGTGCAATAACTAAGCGGGGAATAAGGGTGGGGCTCAGTCCCCCTCACAAGGCAGGACCCCCCGGTTGTCCTCCCCGGGGTCAGCGGGACAAGGGCACATGGCTGCCGGTGGGTCAGAAACGTCTTCCCTCCCCTGTGAACCCCGACTTCGCGTGAACAGGCACAGGGGCTCTCTGAGAGCTGCTAACCGGGAAAACCAAAAACCAATAATATTCCTAATATTATTAATAACAATAATAATAATATAATGTAACAACAATAACGTGTTTTACACTGACCGCTGTTGCACTGCTTTTGTCTTTATATACAGTCGTTTTTATAAAGATGTCCTTAGGTTTTAATAAAGGAGTGTCATGTCAGCTGTTCCGTGTTCGGGAACTTGCCTTCATGTTTCCCAGTGCTTCACGGGAGCCCGTGCTAACGCTCTGTCGCTCTGTCAGGGAGGGTGGGGACCAGGGCTGGGTCTCGGCTGAGGAGCTAAGGTGACGTGAGGGGCAGCTGGTCCCAGGAGTCCATCCTGAAGGCCCCAGGGGTCCAGCATCAAGAACGGAGCCGCGAAGGGCGCTGGCAGTCACGGAGGAACAGAGTGGGCAGACGAGGTGGGGACCGAGGTGGGGACGGTTGGCGCAGCTGGTCTCCTCGGCAGTGGCCCCGGCTGCCTCATTATCATAATCCTCACACCTGGAGCTGGCGCTGGGGCGCAGCTTCCCGAGAGGGTGTATTTCAATACCTGCTCCGCAGATGGCTGAGCGCCAACTCCAGCCGGTGAGTTTGCAGAGAAGGACCAGACCCGGTACTGGAGGACATGCTTGCTGGGCCAATGGGGTTATGTGTCCCCAAGAACTGCCGCCCACAGGGGCCACGTTGGGCCCGCTTTCCACCCGGGTCTCAACCTCACTAAGGATTTGGCCAGAGCTGTATCACCCCATAAGCACAGGGACCGGGTCCCGTTCAGTTTCAATTCGAATGCTGTTCAAAGCTCCTCCTCCCACCCCACTGGACTTGATTCTCATAGGAGGGCCCAATGGGTGGGTTGGCTCTCAGCGCACCCTCCTCCTCCTCAGCCCAATCAGCATCAGGGCTGGGAGACAGGAAAAGGGCGAGGTCAGGCGGCAAGATTACTGTCACTGTTTTCTGCTATGGGCATGTTCTTGGGGGCAAATTGAGGCTGTTTTGGAGACCCCCATGGGGGTCTTCTCGTGCCCTTATAAAACTTAGATTCATAAAAAACCTGTACCCCCAAACTGGACACTATCCAAATGCCCTTCAGCTGGTGAAGGGTTAATCAAACTGTGTCCATCCTTCCACGGAATAGGACTCGGCAGTGAAAAAGAATGAGCTATTCACTGATATATGCAACATGGGGAAAAGCCAATCTCAAATGGTTACACACTGTATGATTCCATTTACATTTAACATTCTTAAAATGACACAGCTATAGAAACAGAGAACAGATTAGTGATTGTCAGGGATTCAAGAGGGTGGGGCAGGAGGCCAGTGGTTGTAGATATAAAAGGGGCACAGGAGGGATCCTTGTGATGGTGGAAATATTATATAGCTTGATAGTTCCGATCTCACTACCCTGGATGTAATACTGTACTACAGCTTTTGCAAGATGTCACCATTGGGGGAAACTGGGTAAAGGGCTCTCTCTCTGCACCACTTCTTACAATTACATGTGAAGATACAATTTCCTTGAAAGGAAACAGTTTCATTTTAAAAAGCAGATGAGACACAACTGAATAAAAAATGAATGAACCCGAAGCTATGTCAAAAGAAAATATCCGAATGAAGACCACGGAGACAAAAGGATGAAAGGCATTTAATAGTCATAGGACACATGGAACTGTAGTTCCAAAGGAGAGGAGAAAGAGAGTGGAGAAGAAATGTATTTGGAGAGATAAAAGGCTGAGACGTTTTCACAAATGATTAAAGACACCAAGCCACAGATTCCGGAATCTTTACTTCTTAACATTTCCATCACCGCAAGGATCCCTCCTGTTGCCCTTTTATAGCTACACCCACTTCCATCACCTTCCTTCACCCCTGCTAATCACTAATGTGTTCTCCATTTCTATAACTGTGTCATTTCAAGAATGTTATTTAGCCCTGGCCAGTTTGGCTCAGTGGTTAGAGCGTCGGCCTGCAGTCTGGAGAGACCCGGGTTCGGTTCCCGCTAAGGGCACGTACTTCGGTTGCAGTTTGTCCCCGGCCCTGGTTGGTCGTGCGGGTGGCAGCCACTCGATGTGTCCCTTCACGTTGATGTTTCTCTCTCTCTCTCCCTCCCATTCTATCTGTACAAAAAATGGAAAAATATCCTCAGGTGAGGATAAAAAAAAAAAAAAAGAATGTTATTTAAATGGAATCATGCACCATGTAACCTTTCGGGATTGAGGTACAGCTGCTTCAAGCAATAACCTTCCTTCAAGAAGCAGAAAACAAAGAGAAAATCTTTTTTTGTTTGTTTTAATCCTCACCTGAGGACATTTTTCCATTTATCTTCAGAGAGAGGGGGAGAGAGAGCGAGAGAGAAACATGCATGTGAGAGAGACATATTCAGTTGTGTCTAATCTGCCACACAACCCAACCAGGGCTGGGGACCGAACCACAAATGAGGTATGTGCCCTTGACCAAAATCGAACCGTGACTGTCTGTTCTGCAGGCCAACGCTCTAACCCCTGAGCAAACTGGCCAGGGCGAAAGAGAAAATCTTAAAAGCAGCTAGAAGAGGGGTGGGGGAAGAGAAAGTACCTTCAAAGGAGCACACTTAGACCACAGACTTTACAACAGAAATATTGGAAAACAGAAGACAATAGGATAATATTTTAGATTTGCTCAAAGAAAGTAACTGCCAACCTAGAATTCTAAACCCAGCAAAAATATCCTCCAAGAATGAAGGTAAAATAAGATCAATTTTTATAAGAATAAAATTGAAAAGAATTCCACACTAGTAAATCCCAACTGAAACAAAATCCTCAAGGGTCTTCTTTGGGCAGAAAGAAAGTGACTCCAGGCAGAAGCTAATGACAGGAAGGAGCAAAGGGCAAGAGGAGGGGTGAATACGTGGGTCAGTCGGAAACACCAGTCCTGAGTTCGGTGCTGGGTAACGTCTTGTGGGTTTTTAAATACATGACAACTTCCCAGAAGGACAGGAAGGGCCCAGATGCAGTTGTGAAGTCCTTGGACTGTTCGGGAAGAAAGAAAGTACCAAATAAAATGATTAGATGAAATGGAGAACATAGTCTGTCATCTCCAGAGTAATCAGTAGTAATAGTAAACAAAGACATAACTTCCAAGCTAATAGAAAGGGGAACATGGAATGACAAAATGTATTTATCCAAAGAGGGCATGACAACAGCAGAAATATGAGAAGAAAGGAGAGGAAAGAAGAATATAAAACAAGCAGAGGGAGGGGGAAAAAAGCACATAATATTATTTAACACCAAGTATTTTATTTATTTATTTCTTAAAGTTTTTTTAGAGAGAGAGTGAAACATGACTGGCTGCCTGCTGCACACCCCCAACCAGGGATCGAGCCTGCAACCCGGGCATGTGCCCTGACTGGGAATCAAACCCGTGACCTTTCGGTGCACAGGACGACGCCCAACCAACTGAGCCACACCAGCCAGGGCAACACCAAATATTTTAGTAATCACATTAATATAAGTGAATGAAGTGCTCTAAAATTAAGATTGTCAGATTGGATTTTTAAAAATCAATTATAGGTTTCTTATAAGAGACATTTACAACATTAGGAGACAGAAAAAAACGAAAGTGAAAGAATGATAAAAGACACGATGTGAGCACTAAACCCCAGAAGTTGGTGTATCTATGGTGACATCAGATAAAGTATTGGGATTGAAGGAGGGCTACTTAAAGAGGAGAAGTATTAGCAAAGATACATAATAACATTTCAGAATGTTAGTAATGATAAAGGCCGATTCAAGAGGAAAATGTAACAATCTTAAATCTGTAAGCACCTAATAACACATGGTTTCAAAATAGGTAAAGCAAAAGCTGACAAGGAGAAATGCACAAAACCACCGTCCCCAAGAGAGATTTCAACACATCTTGCTTTATAACAGGTAGAAAATCAAATGAAAAACCAGGAAGACTATGGAAGACTTGAATATAATTAAGAAAACTACCCAGTGGACATACTTAGAACAATGCATTCTACAAATAATAAATTTTTTTCCAAGCAGACACAGAACCTTTATGAAAAGTTCCCATATAATGGATAATTAAGCAAGTCTCAACCAACTTCAGAAGACATGTTTTGACCAGAATGCCATTAAGATAGAAATCTATGAAGAAAAAAAAAGAAAAGATAACTAGGCAATTCCAATTTGTTTGGGAAATAAGAAATAAAATTAGAAAATATTTGAGTATAAAAGACATGGTACATATTAAGACGTACGTGAGGGGACTTAGAGCTTCAAAGCACATGTTGGCTAAAAAAAATCAAAGATCTAAATGAATGAAGAGACCTACTGTGTCCCTGGATTAGAAGCCAATATAGTGAAGGTGGCAGTTGTCCCCAAACTGACACACAAGCTTAACTGACTGCAAACTAATGAATCAGCCATACCCTTCACAAAGTAAAAATAGAGTAATCAAATAAACACAAACAAGGAAAGGAATGAAGATAAATGCAAAACAAACAAAGAGGAAACTAACATCACATAGACACGTCAAAGACAAGTGCTAATTCTTTGAAAAAATTAGAATTAAGCCCGGCTGGTGTGGCTCAGTGGTTGAGGGTCGACCCTGCACCAAGAGGTCGCTGGTTCGATTCCCGGTCAGGGCACATGCCCAGGTTGTGGGCCCGATCCCCAGTGGGGGGCGTGCAGGAGGCGGCCAGTCGATGTTCTCTCTCAACGATGTTTCTATCTCTCTCTCCCTCTCCCTTCCTCTCTCTCTAAAATCAATAAAGAAAAATAATTTTGTTTAAAAAAGAAAAAACTAGAGTGTAAAGCCTTGGCACACTCGTCAAGAAGAAAGAGAAGCGAGAACTCCCAGTATCAGGAATTGAAAAGAAGATCCCACTGTGCATCCAGCCAACACAGGGCAGGCTCGGCCGATGAAACGCAAAGGGTCACTGGTCAGGCGTGCAAGGACTCCGCCAGGCAATGCCCCGGGAGAGTCCCCTCCATAAAGTGACCCTGGGATCCAACTGCTTTCGTCTTGTGTCTCCACAGTCTAACACAGAGCTTCCCCGTGGACATGCCACTAACCGGGAAGAGAGAGGAAGGAGAAACAGAAACAGTGTTACAGACTGAGCTCCTACAACCCCCGAGGAAAACATGCTGTGAACACACTGATCACACCAGACGCTGTAGACGGGAGAACGGACACAGGAGGTCGGCACACAGAAAGAGGTGGAGTGGATCGAGCATTTAATGTAGCAAAGGTAGTGTTTCAGTTCAGTGGGGAATTGTTCTTTTTCTTTTATACTTAAAAACAACTTTTTTTTCTTTATTGATTTTAGAGAGAGAGAAAGAGAGAAGGAGATAGAGATAGAACATCGATGAGAGAGAACTTTGATTGGCTGCCTCCCGCATGCCCCCCACTGGGGATCAGGCCCACAACCTGGGCACGTGCCCTGACCGGGAATCAAACCGGCGACCTCTTGGTGCCTAGGTCGACCCTCAGCCACTGAGCCACACTGGCCGGATGGGGATTGCTCATGAATACATCATTAGTATTGTTTCACAAATGTTTACAAGTGATGCTGGCATGACTGGCTACCCACCCAGGAGAAAATAAAACTGTCCCCCAATTTCAGCCATAAGTGAAAATAAACTTTATATTAAAGAGCTGAATAAAACAATAAAAATTCAGCGAGAGAGTCTCAAGGGCTCTAGGAACACTCGGTAGAGACACATCCTGGTGAAGACCCGCCCAGCCGCTGGAGGGGACCCGCTACACATCAGGCAATTTTCCAGCGAAATGTACGAGAAACGGAAACGCAGATGTGAACGAGAGATTCGAGCTCAGAGAACACAGATAGGGCTCACATTTAATTTACAGAGGGTTTGGGCACATTGACAGGAAGGGAATAAAGCACCCCGACCTCTAGGAAGAGAGACAGGGATGTCAACAGGCCATTCACGGACACAGCGAAATGACAGGTGTAGAAGAGGACTTTCCAACGCCCTGGTCTGGAAGGGAGCGACGTGAAATAATGAGATGCCATTAATGATACCGGTCAGACTGGCGGAAAATAAATCTAGGAATCTGTTGTTAGCAGCTGTGTGAGAAAAGGGTACTCATGCACTGCAGCTAGAAATAAGACTTAGTGTAACCCTTGTGGAAAGCAATCTGAAAATATCTATTAAAGCTGAAAATACATAACCCAGTGTGGATGGTGTAGAGTAGAATCCCCTGTTGGAATGGAAATGAAAGGATGCTAGACAAGTAGCTCTCCAGAAAAACAAAAGTGTTCATAAATGTACAGGCATAGGTGTACACACATAGGTGCACACGCATAAGTGCACATGCATAGGTGCACACGCATAGGTGCACAGGCACAGTTGTGCAGGCACAGGTGCATAGGCATGGGTATACGTGCATACGTGCACACGCATAGGTGCACACACATAGTGCGCAGGCATAGGTGCACAGGCGTAGGTGCACAGGCACAGTTGTGCAGGCACAGGTGCACAGGCATGGGTATACGTGCATACGTGCACATGCATAGGTGTTCATGCATTAGGTGCACATGCCTGCGTTTATTGCCACGTGTGTTGACATAAAGGGAGTGTGGCCCAAAGTTGACAAATAGTAATGCAGTGTGTAATACTCTTCACTGTAGATTTTGTATGGTCACCTGATTCTCAAAGAAGGTTTATTGAGCCCAATGAACACGTGTAGTCCACATAAACGTTCTCGGACAGTTTCATTGTTGTTCAAGAGGAAGGTGAAAATGAACCGAAGAAGACATGTTGACACGTCACTCATCCTCCAGGGCAGGAACGTCCTCTCTGTTGGACTGAATCAAACCCTAAGCGACCAGTTCCTCGACGTTCTGAGCCATTCCCAACGCCATCGCTGTGGGCGTGACATGCTTTTAAGGGGCACCTGCATTATTAATGCTGTTTCCTAAGTCCAGACGACCGACAAGACACTAAATCAAGTCTGATTTGTGATGTGTTCCAGCTTCCGTAGTGGGCCGGCTCTCTCCGCACCCCCCTTTCAACTGCCCCCGTGACATGTCTGGTCACAGTTAGGAAGAGAGGCCCAGGAGGGTGCAGTTACATAGCACAGTAGAGTATTTATTACCCCGGTTCTCAGTGCATTTAATTATAAGTTTAGATAATTTTTTACTGGCTGCATTTATTAACTGGCTCACAAAATTAACAACAGGCTGTCACGAGCCAGGTGCGCAGCCACCAGCACACCCCTGTGAATACCTGACCAGGTGGAAAGGCCACTCTGTGGAAATATATGCAGCTAGTCAAAGGAGTGAATTCTCTGGGGTTTGGAGGGAATGTCAGATCAGAAGAGCACAGACCAGGGAATACAGCATTGATCGCATTTTTACAACATAATGCCCGCTTCCCCCCCCCGAAGCCTGTCTGTGCACATTAATCCATGACTGCATGCGTGTTCAGAGCAATAAGGCCACGTGATCTGGGGATGCAGGGCCACGTGTGGGAAGGAGAAAAGGGAGCCAAGCAAAATAGGAAAACGGACACAAGGGCGCCAACAGAACCAGCGGCACCTACGCTCACACGGTGCGTCCTTCGTGCATAAACGGATGCATGTGTGTCTTCGCGTCATTGAACTACACTGTCACGCCAAGCCCTCCGCTGACAGTTGTTTAGGTTATTTATTGTTGTATAACAAACCACCCCAAACTTAGCAGCTTAAAACACCCACAGCCATTTGCTGTGACAATTCTGTGGGGTGAGCATGCGGGTTCTCCACTTTGTGTGGGCTGGGCTGGGGCCCCGGGATGGCTGGGGGGCTCAGCACGACCTGCCTCACTCGGCTGGTTGATGCTGGTGACAAGCTGGGAGCCCAGCTGGGGCTGTTGGTGGGGACCTCAGTTCTCCCCCGCATGGGCCTCTCCACATGGCTGCTTGGGCTTCCTCACAGCATGGCGACTGGAGCGAGCAGAGGAGCCAGCAGAGGAAGCCATGCCAGAGACGGTACCAGAGTCCAATTAACCCCTGTGAGGACCTCAGCTGGGTCTTCGGGTGAAAAATAGGAGCCTCTGCAAGGTGCACACAAGGCCCGGCCTGAGTACGTGGAACACGGGCTGCTGCCCGTCGAGAGGGGAGGCTGGGAGGCGATCGGGAGTTCAGTGCACGGGCGGGGCCGCGGAACAGGTGGCTCTGACATCCAGTGGAACTGTCCCAGACGCCGTTGGGAACCTGGATGGAAGTCAGAACAGAGGCCCAGGCTAGAGGTATAACGGGGGTGTTACTGGCATCTCGGCGGTGTTTAAAGCCACGAGACTGGATCGCTAGGGCGGGTTATATTAAGAGACATAGTCAAGGGCTGAGTTCTAGGACGCTCCAGCAAGTTCAGGGTCGAGGGATAGGAAGAACCAGCACGGAGTCGGGAGGCACTGGCGGTGTGTGCCAGGGTCCTGGGAGCCGGGTGCCAGGTCGATGCTGCAGACCCTCTGATAGGTCAGGAAGCCCAGGTCTGGCCAAGGACTGTGGATCTCAGGTTAGGGGTCAGTGGCTTCATTCAGAGCAGTTTTAGGGAACCCATGGGGCACAGAACTTGCTTAGGGGATCAAGGGGAAGTAAAATAGATGGGGATTTGCTTTCAAGGGGCTTGGATATCAAGAGGGGAAAGGACACAGAGCCCGAGGGCCAAAGAAGTCTTTCATGGAGACGGGGACCAGCTGCTGCGTGAATGCCGATGCTCAGAGCCGATGACAGGGAAGGTGGCTAACACCTGTCCGAGTTGGCACTGAAGGCGCGGGCCAGCGCACGACCGGACGGAAGCAGGTGTGCCCTGCCCGGGCAGCCTCGGCTTCCGTGGGCCTTTCCCGCCAGAGGGCACCGCACCCTCCCCTCGCTTCCCTGGCTCTGCCCTGCAGCCCCATCGCGAGAGGGGTGCGAGCCCCTCACCCACACAGAGGCTCAGCGCTCAGAAGGGTCCTTGTCCAGAGCAGCATGAGCACCCTGACTGCTGTCGGACACCCCACCTTTTTGTTAATTGCTTCAGAAAATAGCCGAGTGGCTGGCAGATATCCGAGCCCAGCCCCAGTGGGGGGAGGGGGGGCAGCGAGATGTGACCGCACAAGGGATTTGCAGCCTGAGCCCGAGAGGCAGGACCAGACAGGCTCCCGTTAGGAAGGTCTATTTGTGGCTCCCTGTCTAATTTCTGAACATGACAAGGAATAAATATTGGTCTTTCCTTCTGCAAACGTTTCCATCTGGGTGGTTCAACCAAATAGATGTTGTCACCTCTTGTTTTCTAGAACTGTGGAGAGATGGGGGCCCCACACAGGGGAAGAGCATCACCCCACATTTCACAGAGAGATGGTAGCAGGACAGGGAGGGGAGCTGGGCTTGCCCTAGCTTGAGCTCTACCTCCTGCTTTTGTTCCTCCATTGCACCCTGACGAGTGCTCATCCAACTACTGCTTACTTACCACTAGTGATGGGAAGCTCACTATCACTAAGCAGTTCATTTGATTGTTTGATGGTTCAGAATATTAAAAAGTTCTTCCCTTTGCAAAACTTCGTTTCTGAATGCCTATCACATGCTGAGCACTGATAGATGGGGCTGCAGTGACTCAGACCCACAAGATCCCTGCCCTCTGTGGTCAGACAGACAGGAGGACTAAGATGACAACCAGGTCAGGAAGGAGCCAGCGAACATCAGCAAGGACAGCCGTCTGGACACATAGCGTGGGGATGTGGCTAGCCTCTGAAGATGGGGGACCCCCCTCTGCCCCGAGACGGGCAGCCATCCTCCATGTCCTCATCCAGGAGCAGAAACTGGACCGGGTGATTGAGCATCTGGCCTCAGGGCATGGTGCCCCCCCCCGCCCCTGCTCAAGCCTGGAGGGCACCATGTGGATCTGGGTGTTTGCTACCCCAGGCAGGTCCCTCCCCCTCCCATCCCCGCCCCTACCCAGCCTCGGTCTCTGTGACCTGCCCTGCTCTGAGCGGTGCTGGGAGGAGGGTGTTCTGGATCCTGAGGGCAGTGGGCAGAGCATCTGAGGGGTCTCTTTTTTCTTAATTCTCACCCGAGGATATTTTTCCATTTTTATTCAGATAGAGTAGGAGGCAGGGAGAGAGAGGGAGAGAGAGAAACACTGATGTGAGAGAGACACATCGACTGTCGCCACCACACGACCCCAACCAGGGCTGGGGACGAACCGCAACTGAGGTACGTGCCCTTGACCGGCATCAAACCGGTGGCTTATCAGGCCGATGCTCTAACCCCTGAACCAAACTGGCCAGGGCAATTGAGGCCACAGCAAGTCGGGTTGGAGGGCCTGGCTGCCCCCCAGCCCTGGAGGTCCTCCTTCCCGCCAGCTGTGGGCTGGGCTGAGGATGCTCACTGGGCTCTATGGCAGCTCCACCCATCTCCCCCGGCCCAGCCCTCGGGGACCACACACCTACGTCCCTGGCTTGGGGACAGCCCCACAGGGACCTGAAGGAGGCTTCTTTAAGATTGCAGTTGGTTGAAGAGTCCCCCAAAAGATATGTCTAACGCCCAGGACCTGTGAATTTGGATAGAGTCTTTTAGATGTAATTAAGATGATGTCATCTTGGCTCCAATGACTGGTGTCCTGATAAGACAGAGGAGAGGGAGATTTGAGACACAGTCACAGGAGCGACCCGAGGGAAACCCATGTGAGGACAGAGGCAGAGCCAGAGAGATGCCGCCGGGGCCACCAAAGGCTGCCGGGGCCGCCAGGCGCTGGGAGAGAGGCCTGGACACATTGTCCTCAGCCCTGCCGACACCTCTGCCTGTCATATCAGAGCCTCCTAGTGTGTGTGGTGACTCATTCCAGCAGCCCCAGGACACTCCTGCAAAGACGGACACGCGTTCCGGTGACGAGTGGCCATGACGGTCAGCGGGATGCGTGAGGGACGGTCCGAGGCACGGTGGCAGCCCTCGCCTGGCGCTGCTCTTCCTGCTGACACGGCAAGGTCATGTCCCCTCCACACCTGGTTCCAGCCCCCAAGGCTCAGCCCTGCGCCGTCACACTTGCGTCTCCCAGCCCCGCTGGGTCGTGTGCTGTGTGGCCCACAGCAAGTTATCAGCCTCTCTGGGCCCCTGTCGAAGGAGCGTGCGAAAGCTCCCGTTGAAGGTATCGCGAGGATTCAAACAGTATTTACAACGCACACAGCCGGGAGTCAGCACTCAGTAGACCAAGTGCCCTTGGCCGAAACAGTAAGTCTCCAAAATGACGAGTGCCATCTGCAGGTATTTTTGCCTGAATCTGATGTTGTTGTTTTTTTCTTTATTGATTTTAGAGAGAGAGAGGAAGAGAAAGGGAGAGAGAGAAATAGAAACATCAATGAGAGAGAATATCGACTGGCCGCCTCCCGCACGCCCCCCACTGGGAATTTGGCCCACAACCTGGGCATGTGCCCTGACCGGGAATCAAACCGGCGACCTCTTGGTGCCTGGGTCGAAGCTCAACCACTGAGCCACACCGGCTAGGCCTTTTTTTCTTTTTATCCTCACCCGAGGACATTTTTGCATTTATTTTCAGGTAGAGTGGGAGGGAGAGAAGGAGGAAGAGAGAGAGAAACATTGATGTGAGAGAGACACATCAACTGGCTGCCACCCACACGACCCCAACCGGGACTGGAGACAAACTGCAACCGAGGTACGTGCCCTTAGCGGGAACCGAACCCGGGTCTCTCTGGTCCGCGGGCCGACGCTCTAACCGCTGAACCAAACTGGCCAGGGCGGGCCTGATGTTTCTTATACATAATTGTATTCTTATCAACAGAAGCAGCTTGTAAAATGTGTAGCTGTGTTGCAGGGATTTCACACATGTGTAAGATTTTCCCAGAAACACATTCACAAAGCCTTTGTCAGACCACGTCCTGGAGTGGGCTGGAGGAGCTGGCCCCTGCCGCCCCGCCGGGCAGGGCAGCCCAGGCTCTGCCCGCACACTCGCCAGGGCTGCTGTGCCCGGAGGAGAAAGCCCAGAGCCGAAAGCCCAGAGCCCTCCGAGCCAGCCTGGCCGGCTTCCTGCCCCGGAGAAGCCATGCTGTCACAGAGAGATGCGTTTCAAAGATTTTCTGTCTGCACTCAAGAGAGGGCCGGGTTGTCCACCCATCGGGGCCAGCCTGACCCGCCAGCTGTGCGTGGGCCTGCCCGGGCTCCTTCCCCTCTGACTAGCCAGCGTGGTCTGTCTGGGCTGGAAGACATCTCCTCGGGGCCCGGTCCCGGCCTCGCCCGAGCACGCTGCTGCTCACGTCTCAAGCCCTCCGTGGCCAAGTCCGCAGCAGAGTGCGACGGGTTGTCACAGGGCCCAGGAAAGCCCTGGCGGTGACTTCCCGTTTGGGTTGCCAAAGGCCACCAGCTTCCTCCCGGGACACTCAGAGCCCGGCTGTCCTGCTGTGAGACGCTCGGGGCTCACAGAGCAGCCGTACTCGGTCCATCAGCAGTGCCAGGCAGGCCGGACGATGGGCGTGGGCTCGGGTAACGCCCCCTCACCAGGAGGAAACATCGACTCCTGAAATCCAGCCCCTCCCCCAAGGCCGCCAGCAGACAACGGGCGGGGTGGGGATGTGAACCCAGATGCCCGCCTTTAAAGCCGTTCCCCACTTTGCCAGGTGTGGTGTCGGGGGGGTGAGGGGCTTGACCAGCTGTGCAGGCCCCCGGGCTGGGCAGGTGGAGAAGAAGAAAGGGGAGCAAGGGGCTCCACTGGGAAGAAGTTGCAGAATGTTCTAGCCCCGGGGTCCCGAGACTCGGCTCTTCCAGCACAGCTTTGTCTCACTAACACCGGGCCCAGGTGTTTGGGCCCAAAGCTTCCACAGTGTCCTCACCTGGAGCGGGCAGCGGGCCCAGCCATGCGCTCTGGGGATTCAGAGGAAACACACTCTCAGAGAAGGGCAGTGACTTCCCCAAGACCACGCAGCTGTAGGAGGCCCAGCGGGATCGGAGCCCAGGACTTCCCACGACAAGGGATGGGGAGGGACCCTGGAGCTGGAGCCCCTCCATCTGCCTCTGCGTTTTCAGCTGAGCTGGTGAACTACTGGCCCGGTTCAGTGGGAGAGGGAACCAGCCAGAGGTCAGAGCATGAATCCAGGGCTTCAACGCTGGTGTCCTGGGGTGTCAGGGTGGGTTCAGGCCAGCTGGGCGGGCTCAAGTCAAGGCAGCAGGCCTGGATGGGCCACCCCCGGGAGAGCCAAGCAGTCACTGCCAGCAACTACTTACCCAGAGCCTCCGGTGCACTGGGAGCGGTGTGGGTTCCACAAGCAGAGACTGGGGAAAAGGGACATGCAAAATCCAGCTAGGGTTCACCTGACGAGCAGGCTGTGTAGTGCCTACCCCTGAGCTCCTACTGTGTACCGGGGCCCTGACCTCACATCACGTTCTCACCAGGACCCACAAGGGAGGAGCTTCTAGTTCTATTTTTGTAAGTGTAGTGATGGTGGTGATGGAGATGGTGATAGTGATGATGATGAAGATGGTGATGGCGGTGATGGTGATGGTGATGATGAAAATGGTGGTGTTGGTGATGGTGGTGGTGATGATGGAGATGATGGTGATGGTGTTGGTGATGGTGGTGTTGACGATGATGGTAATGGTGGTGATGGTGGTGTTGATGATAATGGTAATGGTGATGGTGGTGTTGATGATGGTAATGGTGGTGGTGGTGTTGATGATGATGGTAATGGTGGTGATGGTGGTGTTGATGATGATGGTAATGGTGGTGATGGTGGTGTTGATGATGATGGTAATGGTGGTGGTGGTGTTGATGATGATGGTAATGGTGGTGATGGTGGTGTTGATGATGGTGGTGTTGGTGGTGATGGTGGTGTTGGTGGTGATGGTGGTGTTGGTGGTGATGGTAATGATGGTGATGGTGGTGTTGACGATGATGGTAATGGTGGTGATGGTGGTGTTGATGATGATGGTAATGGTGGTGGTGGTGTTGATGATGATGGTAATGGTGGTGATGGTGGTGTTGATGATGGTGGTGTTGGTGGTGATGGTGGTGTTGGTGGTGATGGTAATGATGGTGATGGTGGTGTTGACGATGATGGTAATGGTGGTGATGGTGGTGTTGATGATGATGGTGATGGTCGTGTTGATGATGATGGTAATGGTGGTGATGGTGGTGATGATGGTGATGGTGATGTCATCCAACATGATTGAATGCTATGTGACCAGCAATGTTTTCAGCACTTTAGATGGTTCTCTTTCCTAACTATCATAATAATCCTGCAAAGAGTAGACTCCTGTTGCCTCCACGGGACAGAGAAGGAAACTGAGGCACAGGCAGGTAAGTGATTCACCCAGGGTCACAGAGCAAGGAGCGGATACCCCCCGGGGTTCGCGCTCCAGATTCACACTCAGGCACCTCACCTCCCTGCACCGTCCACCAGGGCGGCCTGTGAGCGCCCAGGTCTGAGCCTCCCCAGCTGCCTCCAGGTCCTCAGCTCCAAGCCCAGGGTCTGCACACGGCGGGTGCGCGGGGAAGGTCCGTGAGGATTGGCTTGTGTGCAAGGATGTGTGCAGACGTGAGAGCCCGGCTGCCATGGTGCCTTATGGGCAATAAGCCTGCTCATCGATTTGAGATGCTCATGGATAGATGAGTGAATTCACGCAACCGTGGGTCTGCCCGGGTCACTTGGCTGGCTCTTTCTGGAAGGATCATTTCTGGGCTGTCCCCATTGTCCCTTTCCCATCAACCCGGCCTCCCAGAGTCTGCTGCCCTGGCTCAGCCCAGGCCCCCATGAACCCAGGGGCCTGGTGCCCCCTGGGGCAAGCCCGCCAGTGTGTGAGGACCCTGTGCTCTGCAGTGAGAAAGGCTGGTGACGCCCTCTGCCTCGGCTGCCCAGTCTTACAGGGGACGGGGGAGGGGAGGTGGCAGCTTTGAACTGTAACCACAGAGAGAGGGGGAGGAACACACTTTTCTCTAGACAAGCTGCTCGCTTACCAGCTGACTTTGGTAAAAGAAAAAAATATTCCTCGTGCCATCTGCTCCCGGAGCGGGGCCGCTGTGGGGCCTGGGGCTTCCCGCAGCTCCGGCAGCCAGACCCAGTTTCAGAATCCGAGACAGCTGCCCCTGGATTATTTTGGGAAGCGGCTCAACTCTGAGGCACCTCCGCCTTCGAGGCATTTCCCGTCACTCCGGAGCTGTTTGCACACCCAGCCCAAGCCTGCCAGCTCCTTCCCGGGCCCTGGGCACCCGCCAGTTCAGGCCACTAGAAATATCCTGCTTCAGCTAGTGCGGCAACTGCAGCTGGAGTCAGGTTTCTTGGGGTGGAGGAGAGGGAGACCCAATGGCCGGGGTGTGGATGGTGGGCTGATGGAGGGAGGGCGTCCTGTCCCCTCCTCAGTCTCCTTTGTGGGAGCCCCTCCCCCCACCAGGATCCCCCTATCCCTCCTCCATTCTCTCCTCAAGGATGTCCCCCTTCTCCTGTGAGTGACAGGTCCTGGGGTGGGTGGGACGAGACCTTTGGGCAGGGCGACAGCGTCAGAAAATCCTGAAAGAGCACAGGGCAGCCTTTGGAGTGGAGAGGTGGGGGTGGGGTGGGGGACACATCAGGGCCAGCAAGAAGGTCAGAAGGCCAGCAACGCCAGGACCCAGAGCCTCCGACGCCTCCCCGGGGACAGACTGGGTGACAATCTGAGCCGCTGACCAATCAGAGACTTCTTCGGTGTGACCTGGGCAAAGCTCATGCTGTTAGCCACGGGGTGGGCCCGGGCCTGGGCCTCTGGCAAGCGGCTGAGTTAACGTCCCGGAGGCGCTCGGGACATGGGTTTGGAGACACGCGGGCTCCTGGCAGTGGACGGGGACCCTGGGGCTGCCCCCAGGAAGCAGCAGCTGAGTGTGGCCGCCGGGGCCTCTGCCAGGGCCCTGACACCCCAGAACCCCTCTGCCCGCAGAGCCAGACCCTCAGACCTGACTGAAGGTCACATGGCCGGGCTCTGGCTGCTCCAGGGGTGCCCTCAGAGACAAGAGGCCACACCTCCCGCACCCAGCCCACGGGGAGGGAGACTGCGGGTGGGGGTCAGCTCATTTCATGCATATTTAATGGCCCTTCCCAGGACCCTGGCAGGCTCCCCAAATCCCTCCCAGAAACACATTTGTCACACAGACTGAGCGAGGCCAGAGGTTGGCTCCAGGTGGACGCGCACCTCGTGGGCTCAGAGAGGCTGGACAGACAGAAATAGGAGGTGGGTGGGGGACGGGGCTGCAGCTGGGCCCAGGGAAGCGGCTGAGAGGCAGCGCGGGGGGCAGTGGCGGCTGACTTGGGGTCCGGGCACGCTGTCGGAGGCCCCTCTCAGCTGTGCTTGCGGAACAGGCTGTAGAGGACGCGCAGTGTGCTCTTGCTGTCCTTGTTCACGATGTCTGCGCCAGAGAGAGCCCGTCAGCCTGCGGGCCCGGCCCGGCCTCCCGGTGGGCCTGGGCCCAGGGGTCTCCGGCACGGGCCTTCAGCACCAACCCCAGACCCCTGGCCAGCCAGGCCACTGGTCACGTCCGGCCTGAGTCCCCGGACCCGTCGCACGGCCCTGCCTCCCTCCCCGCCCAGCCCTCCTCTCGTGGTGCAGAAGCTGCTGAAGGTCTCGCCTCTCCCGACAGCCCGTCCCCAGGGACCAGGCCCCATCTCCTCTCCCCGGGACCCTCCACCACGGAGTGGGCGGCAGGAAGCCTTGGCAGACGCTCACTGTCCACCCACACCAGCAGGAGGCGCACCGGCTCCACTGCCCCCCCCCCCCCGCCGCACCCCGCTCTGCCCAGGCACGGCCCCGCCCCATGTCCCGAGCACTCACCTTCAGGGCTGACCGGGTAGCTGAGCAGGCCTTCGTCCCTCAGCAGCTCTAGGGCCAGCGTGACATTGTGCAGCTACAACGACAAGACCCCGCAGATGCTGGCAAATTGAGGCAGCCCCAATCCAGGCCCCGGGCCCCCCAGGACAGGCCCACGCCTCACCCACGATGCCCATCACGCATCAAGGAGGCCGCCTCTAGTGGGAATGCAGTCACTGAGGAGGGCACCCAGCCTGGGGGTCAGGGAAGGCTTCCTGGTGGAGGTGACACCTGGACGTAAGTTCGCCAAGCGAGGGGACTTAGCCAGGGGCAGGAACGTGGGTCCATCTTGACCTGTTCTGAGGTAGCCCCTGACCCTGTGGGGGACAGATCCCCTCCCAACCAGCTGAGATTCACAAGCGGGGCTGGAGGCTGGAAGAGCCCCCTGCCCAGGGCCCCTGGGGCCTTAATTCTGGCTTGGTCACGGGGTAACCTCGAGCAAGCCGCTTGGCCCCGGCCTCCCCTTGCTCACCTGCAGAGTGGTGACCCCGCCACCTACGGGGCTCAGAGCAGACCCTCTGTCAGGGGTGGTCCCTCCCTTTCCACATCTGGCCTCTCCCTTGGGCCTCGCATACAACCGGAGAGCCCACCCTTCTGAGTGGGACAGCGGAGAGAGGGTGTGGGGTGAAGTGGGACAGCAAGGTCAAAGCTGGCTGGACCCCTGATTCCCTGTGACCTCCAGCAGGTCCTTCCTCCAACGGTCCCCACCGCCCAAAGGTGCACTGTGGGGCCGGACATCCCAGCCTGATGACCAGCCACCCCCGCCCCACACCAGCCACCCCCGCCCCACACCAGCCATCCCCGCCCCACACCAGCCACCCCGACCCCACACCAGCCACCCCGACCCCACACCAGCCATCCCCCCCCCACACCAGCCACCCCGACCCCACACCAGCCATCCCCGCCCCACACCAGCCACCCCCGCCCCACACCAGCCACCCCCGCCCCACGGCCGATCACACACGCCAGGCAGTTCCTACGGCAACCCAGGAGGGGCCCAGTTGGGTGGGAGCCAGCCCTGCCAAGGCTGCCTGGTCATCTGGTGGGTCTGGGCAGGACGAATCTTGAGATCTGGGTGGGATGTCTGTGCATAACCCCCACCAGGTCAAAGGTCACAGGTCAGACAAGTCCCACATGCTGGCTGGGCCTCAGCCCCCTCATCTCCCCGCCTGTGCCCCCAGGCTGTGTGAGGGTCAAAGGTGGCGATGGACCGGAATGAAGGCACAGGACATGATCTGAAGGCTCACAGTGGAGACACAGGATGTGTCGGAGGGCGCAGAGCCCCCAGAAAGAGCTCTTCTGGGGGAGATAAGAGTGGAGGTCACAGTCCTGGTCCCTGGGCACCGGGCAGAGTTGGGGGAGTATCTTTCGCCCCCCCAAGGACTCCTGCTGTGTCCTGAGGCCAGGGGCTGCCGTCCTCCCTGGCAGCTGACTGAGGGGCACGAGGCAGCCCCTCCTTGGGATCCGGAAGGCAGAGTGAGCAGGTCCCCCCCATTAGGGACAGTTGATGTCGGAGCATCGGATGGACAGAGCAGCTGAGTCGGAGAAGGTCCAGGATGCAAGAGAGGGTGGGAGGTGGGGTCACCGGCCAGCAGGGCTGCCCCTCCACGTCAGTCATGAAGACAGAACAAACGCTGCCACAGGGTCCCAAGTGGGGATGGAAGGGCATCTCGGTGAGCAGATCCGAGCCGCACCACTGGCCCTGAACCCTGCCCCCAAGTCTTCTCCCCAGACTGGGACGTTCTGGGAAGTGAGGGTTGTCTGCGTCGCTGCTGTCCACGTTCTCATGAACGCTAGTCACGGCGTGCACAGAAAGCCACCGTCAGCGTGAGAAGGAGCCACCGTGCTCCCCTGCCTCCGAGAGCACCATCCAGGGTAGAGACGGGAGAGTGTGACCAAGGCGTTTGGGGAAATGTCGGTTGAACAGAGTAATATGGAAATCCTTTGCTGCAGGACTTATCAGAGCCTTGAATATGTTATGGTGTATCATGAACTTTCAAGACTCTGCACGTTTTCCCGATCTATTTGACCGCAGGATCCGTGAGACCAGTGTTTCAGAAATACTTCGTACATTGACTTATTGCTGAGAGGTGGATGGAGTCCTGGCTGGTGAGCTCAGTGGTTAGAGCGTCCGTCCACTCACCAAAGGGTCCGAGGTTCGCTTCCTGGTCAAGGGCACATATCTGGGTTGCAGGTTCGATCCCTAGCCCCGGTCAGGACTCGAGCGAGAGGCAACCAATCGATGTGTCTCTCTCACATCGATGTTTCTTTCTCTCTCTCACCCCCTCCTTCTCTCCCTCTAAAAATCAATAAAACAAAGTATCCTCCGGTGAGGATTAACAGCCACAACAACAAAAATTAAAACATTGGTGGAGCGTGAACCACGCGCGGGCCACGAGCGGAGCAGAGCAGGCACCCTCGGCCCCGTGAGCTTGTGCTCGGAGCAGAGCTGCTATGGACACCCTGGACACGGTCACCCCCGCTTCTGTTTGTCACTCTCCTCGGCGACGCTCAGTCTGAACCAGGAGGAGCTGCCCCGGCTCCGGAACGTCTCACCACACGCTGCCCGGAGCACTGTGTCCCTTTCACGCACGGTTGGAGACGATGCAGGAGAAAATGCTGTTCCACGGAGTGGGGGGGGAGGTGGTTCGTGACCCGGGAGGATGCGCCCAGATCCTCCGGGGAGAAATAATTGAATGTGGGAGGAAGTGAAAGGTCCTGTCTCCGGTGTTCTGGTTGCAGCGGAACATAGGATCGGCTCTCCCTCCACCCCTACCGCCTCTTCCCGCGACAAATGGCAACCTCCTCAAACACCATTAGCAAGAAATGTCTGGTTGCGGCCACCCAGCTGCGAGAGGCCACTCTGCGGGAGAACAGTGCCCCGCGCCCCGCCTTCGGGAGGGCTGCTGATCCGGCCTCCTCCACTGCCCCCTCTGCGTCTTATCATCCATCCTGCAGCCCAGGCTTCAGTAAGTGCGTTCCGGGGCAGAGCTAAGGACGGACTTTTCCCCCAGTTACTGCGGCTCAGGTTGGTTCTAAAATCGGTGGATTCGGCAAGCAGGCTGCCCAGGGACGTTTGTCCCTGGCTTGTAACTGAGGGTTGGAAGCGGGGAAATATTGAGCGTGGGCCTGATGTCCCATCAACGCCCACAAAGAGGGGACCTCTGCTGTGCTGGACCCCAGGCTGCAGGCACCCTGCCTTGCCCCTCCCTCCCCTTCTCTCGGTGCTCACAGGTCAGCGTCCTGTCTCCTGGATACAGGAGCAGCACCACGGTCCGGCCTCAGCTTCGACCCTCCGAAGCCCTGCACTGTCCCGCAGCTTGGGGGCCTCTGTCTCCCTCCGGGCTCTCACCGACTCCCCAGGAAGGAAGCGAGCAAGGAGGCCGCTCTGGCTTTGGAGACAGACAAGGCTGGACCCCATTCTGACCTCTACCCAACAAGCTGTGTGTTCTTGACCAGATCACCGTACCTCTCTGAACAGTTTCCGCCAATGGAAAGGGGAGTGGAACCGCTCCTAAGCCGGAGGCCCCACTCCAGGGGGAATTGGCAAGGTCGTGCACAATGCCCGAGGGAGGTCACCTCGCTGGCCTCGGTTCGGCACCCCTCTCTGCACCCACACTTTGCAGGGCTCTTCTGTATCCCCACCAAGGCTGACAGGATGAAGCCATGACCGCACCCCAGTTCTGAGCCCAGGCCTCGGGTTCCCCTTGGCCTCTCGTGCCCCTGCCAATGCTCTGAGGGAACCACGCCAGGCGCGGGCACAGAGCTGAACCGCCCCAGCCGAGCCCAGCTCAGGGTTTGTTCCAGCCGAGCCCCGGAAGCAGAGGGAGCCCAGCTGAGCCCAGACCAAACCAGCCCACCTGCAGATCCAGGAAGGTGAATGAAACTGGTGGTTGTGAGCTCCCAGAGGTTCGGTGGCTTGTTACACGGCGCTCTGTGTTATACGGAACCACGGCGCACTGGTACTGGGTGAGAACCCGGTACCAGTCCTGCTGCTCCTACGCCACCCGGAACCACACGCCCCGCACTGCTCCGGCCTGTGGGGACCAACCTGGTCCGAGCACCCTGCTCCTGGGGTGATGGAGACCACGCCCACTAAAGGTGGGTCCCCGTGGTGCAGAGGGCTGAACTGTAGGCCCCCATGTGAGGGGGAGGGGCTGAGGAAGGGACCTGGATGAAGGGCCCAGCTGGGGGCCTGGAACTGGGCCCAGGTCAAGGGTGTGAAGCCTCATGGCTCCCGGACAGGCTATGACATCTGGTCCAGACCCCGGGCAGGGCTTCTCGCCCTCCACAGGGACACACAGGGACCTCAAAGGGGGCAGAAACTGTTCGTCCTCCCAGAAATGGCCCAAGGCTGGCCCTGGGCACAGGCCCCCAGCCCTGCTGGAGTTCCTCCTCTTCAGAAAAACCGCTGCTGCAGAGAAAGGGGGTGGCCCTCCTGCCCTGGTTGACCCTGAGCAGGCCACAGGGACCCTGGTGTGACAGAGATAAGCTGGCCACCTGGGGTTCCGGGCAGACCGCCAGCATCCAGTGTGCCAGCCAGGCCCTACCTGCAGCATCACCTCCACTCACGCATGGGGACTCTGGCTGGGCCCTGGGCAGGGCAGGAGACCAGGGGCCACATGCCCCTCGACGCTTCCACCCCCCAGGATTCTCCACACTCTTGTCACCTGTGATGGGGGTGTGCAGGGCAGGGTCTTTGAGCCCGTGTTAGAGACTCGAGCCTGAGGTGCAGGGCGGCTGGGCCTCTCCTTCCTGCCACGCCCACCCTGCAGGGAGCCGAGCACCAGTCACCCCGGTGGCCTCCCTTTTCTGTTCTCACTCGCAGGCATTTCACGTGGAAAGGGCGTTTCTGGCAGGGGAGCAGCCTGTGCAAAAGCCCAGAGGCGGGACAGTGGCCTGAACTTAGAGAACTACTGGGTGGCAGAGGGCAGGTCGCGGAGCAGGGAGGGAGGCGGGAACACACAGGGCACTCAGGCTGTCAGACTGTTTCCCAGGCTCCGCCCCCCCCGCCCCCCACATAGTCCTTCTCTCCACGCCCCTCCCCCAGGTCTGAGAGCCCTCTTTCAGCTTCCAGGGCCGGCTGGGGAAGTCCTGGCCGCCCAGCCAGCCCTTGCAGCAGGGGCGACCCAAGGACACCGCCCGGAAGTGTTTGTGCCTTTGTCCACAGCGGAGCCTTGGTTCACACTGCCCCTCATCTCGGGGTGCCCTGCCCAGTTAACTCTGCAGACCAAACCCTAACTCACTCCATGGGCCTCCTCTTCTGCAATGTCTTTCCTGATTTCTTCAGACTTTACTAACCACTCTTTCCTTTAGATCCCACGGCGACCCTTCCACAGTGACCACCCATCGTGGCCCAGGAAAACCATACATCTCTGAGAGCTCAGTGGGTGTGGGCTGAGAGGCTGCAAAAGCAGGAGCTGTACTGGGTCATCTTTATGGCCCACACAGCACAGGGTCTGACACCAAGCAGGAGTCAGTGCATGGTGGATGGGTAGGTGGGTGGGTAGATGGATGGATGGATGGATGGATGGATGATGGATGGATGATGGATGGATGATGGATGGAAGGATGGATGGATGGATGGATGGATGATGGATGGATGATGGATGGATGGATGGATGGATGGATAGGTGGATGGATGGATGGATGATGGGTGGATGATGGATGGATGGATGGGTGGATGGATGGATGGATGATGGATGGATGATGGATGGATGGATGGATGGATGGATGGATGATAGATGGATGGATAGGTGGATGGATGGATAGGTGGATGGATGGATGGATGGATGATGGATGGATGGATGGATGGATGGATGATGGATGGATGATGGATGGATGGATGGATAGGTGGATGGATGGATAGGTGGATGGATGATGGATGGATGATAGATGGATGGATGGATGGATGGATGATAGATGGATGGATAGGTGGATGGATGGATGGATGGATGATGGATGGATGGATGGATGATGGATGGATGGATGGATGGATGATGGATGATGGATGGATGATGGATGGATGGATAGGTGGATGGATGGATAGGTGGATGGATGGATGGATGGATGGATGGATGAATGGATGGATAGGTGGGTGGATGGATGGATAGGTGGATGGATGGAGGGATGGATGATGGATGGATGGATGGATGGATGATGATGGATGGATGGATGGATGGATGGATGGATGGATGGATGGTGGATGGATGGATGATGGGTGGATGATGGATGGATGGATGGGTGGATGGATGGATGGATGATGGATGGATGATGGATGGATGGATGGATGGATGGATGATAGATGGATGGATGGATGGATGGATGGATGGATGGATGGATGGATGGATGGATGATGGATGGATGGATGATGGATGGATGGATAGGTGGATGGATGGATGGTGGATGGATGGATGGATGGATGATAGATGGATGGATGGATGGATGGATGATAGATGGATGGATAGGTGGATGGATGGATGGATGGATGGATGGATGGATGATGGATGATGGATGGATGGATGGATGGATGGTTGGATGATGGATGGATGGATGATGGATGGATGGAGGTGGAGGATGGATGGATGGATGGATGATGGATGGATGGATGGATGATGGATGGATGATGGTGATGGATGGATGATGGGATGGATGGATAGTGGATGGATGGATAGGTGGATGGATGGATGGATGGATGATGGATGGATGAATGGATGGCTGGATGGATGGATGGATGGATGGATGGATAGGTAGATGAATGGATGGATGGATGGATAGATGGATGGATGGATGGATGGATGGATGGGAGGATGAATGGATGGATGGATGGATGGATGGATGGATGGATGGATGGATGGATAGGTGGATGGATGGATGGATGGATGGATGGATGGATGGATGATGGATGGATGATGGATGGATGGATGGATGATGGATGGATGGATGGATGGATGGATGGATGGATAGGTGGATGGATGATGGATGGATGGATAGGTGGATGGATGGATGGATGGATGATGGGTGGATGATGGATGGATGGATAGGTGGATGGATGGATAGGTGGATGGATGGTGGATGGATGGATGATGGATGGATGGATGGATGATAGATGGATGGATAGGTGGAAAGATGAATGGATGGATGATGGATGGATGATGGATGGATGGATGATGGATGGATGGATGATGGATAGGTGGGTGGATGGATGGATAGGTGGATGGATGGATGGATGGATGGATGGATGATGGAGGGATGATGGATGGATGGATGGATGATGGATGGATGGATGATGGATGGATGGATGGATGGATGGATGATGGATGGATGGATGATGGATGGATGGATGGATGGATGATGATGGATGATGGATGGATGGATGGATGGATGGATGGAGGATAGGTGGGTGGGTGGATGGATGGATGGATGGATGGATGGATAGGTGGGTGGGTGGATGGATGGATGGATGGATGGGTGGATGGGAGGATGGATGGATGGATGGATGGTGGATGGATGGATAGGTGGGTGGATGGATAGGTGGATGGATGGATGATGGATGGATGGATGGATGATGGATGGATGATGGATGGATGGATAGGTGATGGATGGATAGGTGGATGGATGGATGGATGGATGGATGGATGATGGATGGATGGATGGATGGATGATAGATGGATGGATAGGTGGATGGATGGATAGGTGGATGGATGAATGGATGGATGGATGGATGGATGATGGATGGATGGATGGATGATAGATGGATGGATAGGTGGATGGATGGATAGGTGGAAAGATGAATGGATGGATGGATGGATGGATGGATGGATGGATGGATGGATGGATGATGGATAGGTGGATGGATGGATGGATATGTGGGTGGATGGATGGATAGGTGGATGGATGGATGGATGAATGGATGGATGATGGATGGATGATGGATGGATGGATGGATGATGGATGGATGATGGATGGATGGATGGATGGATGATAGATGGATGATGGATGGATGGATGGATGATGGATGGATGGATGATGGATGGATGGATAGGTGGGTGGATGGATGGATGGATGGATGGATGATGGATGGATGGATGGATGGATGGATGATGGATGGATGGATGGATGATGGATGGATGGATGGATGGATGGATAGGTGGGTGGATGATGGATGGATGGATGATGGATGGATGGATGGATGGATGGATGGATGGATGGATAGGTAGATGAATGGATGGATGGATGGATGGATGGATAGGTGGGTGGGTGGATGGATGGATGGATGGATGGATGGGTGGATGGGAGGATGAATGGATGGATGGATAGATGGATGGATGGATGGATAGGTAGATGAATGGATGGATGGATGGATGGATGGATGGATGGATGGATGGATGGATAGGTGGGTGGGTGGATGGATGGATGGATAGGTGGGTGGATGATGGATGGATGGATGGATGATGGATGGATGGATGGATGATGGATGGATGGATGGATGGATGGATGGATGGATAGGTAGATGAATGGATGGATGGATGGATGGATGGATGGATGGATGGATTGATAGGTGGGTGGATGATGGATGGATGGATGGATGGATAGGTGGGTGGGTGGATGGATGGATGGATGGATGGATAGGTGGGTGGATGATGGATGGATGGATGATGGATGGATGGATGGATGATGGATGGATGGATGGATGGATGGATGGATGGATGGATAGGTAGATGAATGGATGGATGGATGGATGGATGGGAGGATGAATGGGTGGCAGGTGAAAGGGTAAATGGGCGCACAGATGAGCAGACAAAGGGCAAACCAACATCTTCCTCTCCCTTCACTTCACCTGGGGGTGAATAAGTACAGACCGGTTGTGCCGTTTCCACAGATCTGCCCACTCAGAGGCCAACCATCAGGGAATGTCTTTGGAAACTTACCATTTCCGCAGGAGAGTTGGGAGTGAGGTAGAATTCCTTCAGGTGCAGGAAGAAGCCTTCCAGCTGTCCAATCAGCAAGAGTAAGATGACTCCGTCTGCAAACTACAAAGGACAGCACGGCTGGGGACCCGCTCTACGGAGCTCACCACCTCTCTGAGCCTCGGCTTCCCTTGGAGAAGCAGGCCGGCACCCCTGGCCTGCAGAGCTGTCCTGAGCACCGGCCGGGGCAGGCACAAAGCGGCTACAGGCTGCCTGGCTCCTAGTACGTGCTCAATAAAAGGAGCTGTCTCACATTTCCAGTGAAATAGCCTCATATCGTTGTTTGTTTGTTTTTTAAATTAAAAAAAATTTTTTTCTTTATTGACTTTAGAAAGAGTGGAAGGGGGAGGGAGAGAGAGAGAGAACATCAATTGGGTGCCCCCTACAAGCCCCTCACTGGGGATCAGGCCCACAACCTGGGCATGTGCCCTGACCAGGAATTGAACCGGCGACCTCTTGGTGCAGGGTCAACGTTCGACCACTGAGCCACACCAGCTGGGCTCCTCATATCTTTTTTTAAACCACATACTGGTCCATGAGCTACAGAAGCACAGGAAAAACGAGTTCAGTGTACAATCATTCGCTCGGGAACATCGGAGGACAGCCAGGCTCATCTGCCTGGCCGCCGCATTCTTGTTGCTGAATGTTCTGTCTGTGCAAGATAAAGCCGCCCCCTGGCACCGGCGGGTCATATGCTAATATATCCAGTTCAAGCTCTTCAAAGACACAAACGCATGACTGGGTACTGGAAGGAAACCGCCGTTCGAAGACCGTAATGGAATTCCTCATGGGAGGTCCCTCTGATGTTGTTGCTTCAGCCTGAAATCTTTTCTGCTGATATGTCCTGGTAGGTGCCACCAAAACGCCAGGGACTCCAAACTCCCCTGTACCCAGCCATCTCTGAGCTCCGTTATTTCACCAAGGGAGAAAGACGAGACTGGCAGAATGTAACCTGAGAAATCAGCCCGTTTATACTAATATAAAATAGAACTAGACATGCTCCGGCCTGTGTGGCTTGGTTGGTTGGGGTATCATCCTGTACCCCAAAAGGCCAGGGCACATACCCAGGTTGCAGGTTTGATCCCCGTCGGGGTGGATTCAGGAGGCAGCTGATGGATGTTTCTCTCTCACATCGATCTCTCTCTCTCTAAATATATATAATTAAACATAAATGTATGACTTACTGCATGTCCATAGTGTGCCAGGTAATATGCTAAACACAGAATAATCATTATCTCGTTTATTACTTGCAATTATACTGAACAATCATTATCTCACTTATTACTTGCAATTCTATGAGATGGGTATCCTTGTACCCATTTTAAAAGAAGAGGAGACGCCCCGGCCGGTGTGGCTCAGTGGTTGAGCATCAACCCTGCACCAAGAGGTCGCCAGTTCGATTCCCGGTCAGGACACATGCCCAGGCTGTGGGCCCGATCCCCAGTGGGGGGCATGCAGGAGGCGACCAGTCGATGTTCTCTCTCATCGATGTTTCTATCTCTCTCTCCCTCTCCCTTCCTCTCTCTCTAAAATCAATAAAGGAAAAAAAAATAAAAATAAAAAAACAAACTTAAAAGGAGCCGCCCTGGCCGGTTTGGCTCAGCATTTAGAGCATCAGCCTGCGGTCCAGAGAGACCGGGGTTCGGTTCCCGCTAAGGGCATGTACCTCAGTTGCAGTTTGTCCCCAGCCCTGGTTGGGTCGTGAGGGTGGCAACCACTCGATGTGTCCCTTTCACATCAATGATTTTTTTTCTCTCTCTCCCTCCCACTCTATCTAAACAAAAAATGGAAAAATGTCCCCAGATGAAGACAAAAAAAAAGAAGAGGAGCCTGAGGTTCAGAGAAGCCCAGGCCCAAGGCCACACAGCCAATGTGGAGGTGTCCTCAGGGCCCAGGGGCAACAGGTGTCCATCTGGCTTCAAAACCTGGTGTCTGGCGTCTGCACCCTGCCAGGCACCAACCATATCACACACAGACTTCTCACGTGGCCACCACGTGAGGTGGTGATGGGCACAAACTCTGGCCGCTGCAGGCTGGGTCCAAATCCCGGGGCCACACATCAGTGTGACCCCGGATGAGTTCATTAACCTCTCTGTGCCTTGATTTGCTCGTCTGTAAAATGGGAGCGTATCAGTTCCCAGCTCGGGATTGTCGGAGGCCCCCGAGAGAGGACGCCTGTGAAATGCTCTGCTCAGGGTCTGGCCCAAAGTGAGAGCTCATCGGTTTAGGTCCCGCTGGCCGACGTCAGGGTAGGTCGGAGGACTCCGCAGCTCCGGTTAAGATCACCACAAGCCATGCGGTCCATCTCGGCCCGGACCTGACCTCTCCACGCGCGGCCATGCCAAAGTGTAGCCCCGGCCCAACACGGCCAGCACGTCCAGCCCCAAGCTGGCAACTGGCCGCTCGGCTTCCCTGACGCCCCCTGCATCGCGGGGACACACAGGACACAGTGTCCTCAGGGAAGGCCACGGCCCTCTGAAATGCTGCCTGTGTGAGGTTCAGTCCCTGCCCCGGGCGGTTTGGTGTCAGTGCACCACGGGGAGCCCACGGCCACGGGGCTGTGTCGCTGCCCAGCCGTGGCACACCGCCCAGACCTAGTGGGCGCGGTGGGGGAGTGGTTACACGGGGAACACGCGCGGGCTTTGAGTCTGGTATATGGTCGTAGAAGATGAATTTTGAAAAAAAGAGCTCAAAAATGCTCATTTGACGATGAGAAGAAGTAACGGCGTAGATGAACCCCTTCGTAAAGCTCCCACGGGCCCCACTTCACGGGATCCCCACAGCGTCCCTGGTTGGCGATGCTGCCTGCCAGCAACACCCCCTATTGGAGAGGAGGACCCCGAGGCTCTGCAAAGTGACCCCCCAGGCCACCCAGGGCGGGCTGGCTCCAGGGCCCGTGGGCCCTCTTCCCTGACCGCGGTCCCCTCCGCGGCTGACGCCTACCTGGGTGTCCAGGTTCTGCACAGACAGGCCCAGGCGTTCGACCTTCTGGTTGACAAAGCTCACGACGGCCTGCCGGAGGAAGAACAAACACCCAGGCCCAGGGCTCCGGTTTGTGACGTTCCGTGTAGGGGGACAGAAAGCCCCTCCGGCACCCCCCCGTGGCAGGAGCGCACCAGGGCCCTGTTCCTCCCCTCTGCCCCCAGGCTCGACCCCGTGGGCGCTGGGAAGGGGGCCAGGACGGCCAGGAACCGGCCTGCTCTCACCTCCTTCACTGCGTCCACTTTCCCGGGAGCCAGCTTAAACAGCTCATCGAAGACGTCCTCTGCAGAGACCCCGGAAAAGCCTCATCACCATGCTGTCATCGTCCCGCCACACGGGGACTTTCCCCACCACTTTCTCGGTGTGACCAGTCCAGAGGGAGCCGTAGTTTTATCTCAAGGTTCTTGAATTGAGAAACAGGCCCGGGTCCGAGGCACTGCTTCTCTGGCTGTGTGGCTCAGGGGGAATCGCCTCCCCTCTCTGTGCCTTGGTTTCCTCACCCGTAAAGTATGGCTGATAACACCTACCAGGTAGGGTCATTGCAAAGATCAAATTCGGCACGGTGGCCGGGCACGCAGCAGGACCGCACCAAACGGTCCTTCCTTCTGCAGTGGACACCTGGTCTTGGGTCACTCGGCCACCATCTCTTCCTCTGGGAACTGGCCCTGATTCCTCCCAGCTCCCTGCTCCACCCACGGGCCCCCAGGAGCTGCCACAGGGGGCTGAGCAGGGGACTTGCCCCGGCTGACACTTGGCCCAGAGGTCCCGCCGTGGGCGTTTGTGGACTGGCAGAATGAGGGCCCTGAGCACACCCAGAGTGTCTGAGCCAGCAGTGTGCAAACGGCCAGCACCCTCCGCAGCTGAATCACGCCCACGGGGTCTGGGAGCAGGAGCATCTTGGCAGCTCAGCCTCCGGTCCAGCCTCAGACGCCCTGAGTCCCAGACTGATGCCCTCTGCCCACAAGCTGCGTCTTTACCAGCTGTAGCTAACTCCCCCCACCCACCCCTGGGGAGACTGGTTGCGGGCACTGAATATACAGACGGAGAAGGAGACTTGACTTTGGATCCTGCCACTCAGCAGCTGTGTGACCCCAAGCAAGTCACTTCACCTCTCTGGGCCTGTTTGTTCCTTCATTAGTGAAGGGGAGGAACGGCCCTGGCTGGCAATCCTGCCCATCGAAAAGCCCGTAAACCAATAGTCACGGAGCAGACACCAGTGTGCCTGCCGGACCCTTGGTCTGAGGTCAGGGAAATTGTCACCGAGGACCCAGGAATAGCGGCAAACGTGCGCAGGGGCTACAGGTCAGAGCAGGATGCATGTGCTAGATGGTTTCGAAGAGGCCTGGTCTGTGCCCCTGCCCTTACCGTATGACCCATCTTCATGCTGCCCCCTAACACACACTGCTCCCGGGCAACCCCACGTGTCCTCGTGCTGGCCACACGCACACACACACACCCGCGTGCACCTCCCCACGCCTCCCTTTCCCCATTCAGCCTCCCTCTCCGCTGTTCTTAGAGCTCCTTGCTGGTCACGACTTCCATCTCTGCAGGTGAGGTGCCCCTGCAGAGCCCCTGCCCATACAGCTCTGTGTCCTGAGTGGGAGGATTCAGAGAGGAGAAATAACATTCGGATGGATGGAAGGATGGATGGAAGGAAGGATGGATGGTGGATGGATGGATGGATGGATGGACGGATGGAAGGATGGATGGATGGATGGATGGACGGATGGAAGGATGGATGGACGGATGGAAGGATGGAAGGATGGATGGATGGATGGATGGACAGATGGAAGGATGGATGGTGGATGGATGGTGGATACATGGGTTGGTGGTTGGATGGGTGGACAGATGGATGGGTTGATGGGTGGATGGATGGATGGATGGGTGGGTGGGTGGGTGGGTGGATGGATTGATGGATAGATAAATAAATGGATGGATTGGTGGATGGATGGGTGGGTAGGTGGATGGATGAGTAGATGAACAGCTGGACAGGCCAGCTGACTGAAGAAGGAAGGAAGGAAGGAAGGAAGGAAGGAAGGAAGGAAGGAAGGAAGGGAGGATCAGTCAGCAGATGGGTGGAGCTCCGTCACTAAAGCAGCAGCCACATTATTGAACAATCACTATTAAACACTAATTGTGTGCCAAGCACATTTACAAGTTATCTTTTAACTCTCATCGCCAGCCTCAGAGGTGGGTGCCATTATTAATCCCACTTTACAGGTGAGGAAACTGAGGTACAAATGGATTAAGAGACTTTTCCAAGCTCACATAACTAATAAATAGGATAATTAGTGTTTGAACCTAGGCCACCTGGCTACAGAGCCCACACACTTAGCGACTCCATCATCCCCACCAATGAGAGTTTTCACTCTTTCCACCCATAGGAGTGGCATCATGAGAAGGAATAGCCAGGTCCAGGCAAGGACAGACAGAAGAGGGACACACGGACCAGAAGAAACCCGAGATACAAACGCAGAGCACAGAGGGGACGGGAGAGGACACCCAGAGCGCACAGAGGGGACGGGAGAGGACACCCAGAGCGCAGAGGGGACGGGAGAGGACACCCAGAGCGCAGAGGGGACGGGAGAGGGCACCCAGAGCGCAGAGGGGACGGGAGAGGACACCCAGAGCGCAGAGGGGACGGGAGAGGACACCCAGAGCGCAGAGGGGACGGGAGAGGACACCCAGAGCGCAGAGGGGACGGGAGAGGGCACCCAGAAGTTCACTGCGCGTGGGTACGCGTCAGTTCTCACATGTACCCGACAGGAAGTACTCACTTGCAGCCTTGTCCTGGCCTGTGCTAAGGGGGAAATTGTAGGGAGAAAAACGCAAACAAATGGTTAGAAAACCTTGAGGGCGCTAGTTGTTTAGTTGGCAAGACTCGGCACTGGCAAGGTGGGCGAAGAACCCTGGCGTCTCATCGCTGGCAGCTTTGCAAGGAGGCAAGCCCCATGCGAGCAGACGGCAGAGGCTCCTCCCGTCCCCTGAGGCCTTCATACCTACACAGGCCTGGGTTTTGCTGATTTGGGGGTTGCTGCTTCAGTTTAAGGGGAGGGAAGTGCACTACACACACAATAAAATGCACAGACCCTACGTGTATAGCTTGTGCGTTTTTATACCCGTGTGATCCCCACCCTCAACAAGGCATGGGACCTTCTTAGCACCTCAGTATGCCCTCCTGTCCCCCACAACCCTCCCCCAAACGTTACCGCTGCTTTGACTTCTCACGCCCGTCCTGCTCTAGAAGTCTGTGCAGATGAAATCACCCAATATGTACCCTTGTGTGTCTGGCTCCTTTCACTCCATTTTTATTGGTTTTGAATGGTTTTTCTTGGACTTTCTTGTTAAATTTTCCACCTCGCCCTCGCCCCCTCGAAGCAAGGTTCTGGGCCCAAAGCAGGCTGAGCTCTCTGGGGAGGCAGACGGTGCCACCGGCCGTGGGGGGGGGGCAGGCTGGAGCAGAGACCCAGCGCTCCATGTGACCGCAGAGGCCGAGAGGGACAGGCGCCCCACGGGGTCCAGGACACAAGCACTGTCTGAGCTCGTAGGAGCTGAGAAGGGCGATTTTAGGGTGCCAAGGGTGGAGGAATGTGGTGTCATGGACTTCAACCGCGCCTTCCCACTCGAGCCCCCAAACTCATTCTAGACCCTGAAATGTTGGCCTCACCGGAGCCAGCTCAGGGCAGCTGGAGGTCACTGGGCCTCACCGAGTGGGAGGGGACAAGGCTCCTCCGGGGTGACCGGGGGCCAGCACAGGTCCAGGTTGCCTCCTCCAGCCCCCTGCCATGCTCAGCTCACAGCACGGCCATCCCTCACCCTGCTCCGGTGGAAATCCAGAGCCACAGACTGGGGGGCCTAACTGGGGGAGTAGAGGGAGGGGGAAGGTCACCTCCCCTACATCTAGAGCCGGGTTGAGCCCAGCTGGAGCTGACTGCCCGGCCTGGGAGCCGGAGAGGTGAACTCTCCCAGCTGAGGGTCAGCCGGGCCGGGGAGCGCGACACCCAGCCAGGCGCTGCGCGGAGGGGCCTCCAACACACTGCGAATAGCCCCTCTCAGACCGACCCACAAACACCTGGCCAGACGGGCTGCAGGGCTGTGGCCTCCAGGAGGGCAGAGCGCCGCTGGGCCTCCTGCTGGCCCGGACAGACGACGGGCCGACAGCTGGCTGAGCGGACACTCAAGGACAGAGCTCGCCCTGTGCACAGAGGGCGCGGTGAGAGGCGGTGGTGAGGCAGCCCTCGGGGCCCTGCCCTCTGGTTGCTGGGGCCGCTCAGCTGCAGCACCCCTGGCTGTGGGGAGGTGCGGCTTCCCAGGAAACCCCGGGCGCCAGCCTTTAGCACCAGCACGGCACCAGGTCCTCCTGGCCCCAGCGGCTGCGGTGTGACCTCATACCTGAGGGCCAGGCCCTTCCGATCTCAACTCTGCCTACGGTGCTGGGTGGTAGAGAGGGTGAAATGAGCTGCAGGAAGGGCATGCCTGAGAAGGCCGCAAGATGGAAGGGCCCTGGGTGCCGCCCAGGCCTGAGACAGAGTGAGGGCCCCTCCCACGAAGGTCAGGCGGGTCTGCTCCCAGGATTCCCGGCCCAGCACCATTTCCCACAGAACCCTGCCCAGCCCCACAGCGGGCCCTGCTCCTTCCCTCACCTGCACTCCGTGAGCTGCTCCATCAACTTCTCCGACTTCAGGCCACTCTTGGTGCTCTGAGGAAGGACGAGGGGAAGAAATTGAGCCATCCCAGGGAATTCCGGGACCCACACCTGGTTCTCAGTCTGTAGTGGCCACTGCAGCCCGGAGGAACCCAGTTTACTCTGCCTCAGCCCTCAGGGCGGCCTCCTGGGCAGTCTTGTCACTGTGGTCCAGCTAATTGTCCTTCTTCCCATGAGCCTTGAGCCCCACAAAGACTGGGATTGGGTCTGCCTCGTACTCCCGTGTCCCCTGAGTCTTACCCAGTGCCTGGTTCACAGAGGTCAATAAACATGTGCTGATCTGAATGATGAGTGAATGGTGAGTGGATGGATGAATGTTTGGATAAATGAATAGGTGGATATAGAAATAGAAGGATGGATGAGAGAATGGGTGGATAGTGGATGGATGGGTGGATGGATGGATGGATGGATGGATGGATGAATGGATGGATGAGTGGATGGATGGATGGATGGATGGATGGATGGATGGGTGGATGGATGGATGGATGGATGGATGGATGGATGGATGGATGAGTAGATGGATGAGTGGACGGATGGATGGATGGATGGATGGATGATGGATGGATGGATGGATGAATGGATGGATGAGTGAATGGATAGATGGATGGATGGATGGATGGATGGATGGATGGATGGATGAGTGGATGGATGAGTAGATGGATGAGTGGATGGATGGATGGATGGATGGATGGATGGATGGATGGATGAGTGGATGGATGAGTGGATGGATGAGTAGATGGATGAGTGGATGGATGGATGGATGGATGGATGGATGGATGGATGGATGGATGAGTGGATGGATGAGTAGATGGATGAGTGGATGGATGGATGGATGGATGGATGGATGGATGGATGGATGGATGAGTGGATAAATGGATGGATGAGTGGATGAGTGGATGGATGGATGGATGGATGGATGAATGGATGGATGAGTGAATGGATAGATGGATGGATGGATGGATGGATGGATGGATGGATGGATGAGTGGATGGATGAGTGGATGGATGAGTGGATGGATGGATGGATGGATGGATGAGTGGATGGATGAGTGGATGGATGAGTAGATGGATGAGTGGATGGATGGATGGATGGATGATGGATGGATGGATGGATGAGTGGATAAATGGATGGATGAGTGGATGAGTGGATGGATGGATGGATGGATGGATGGATGGATGGATGGATGGATGAGTGGATGGATGGATGGATGGATGAGTGGATAAATGGATGGATGAGTGGATGAGTGGATGGATGGATGGATGGATGGATGGATGGATGATGGATGGATGGATGGATGGATGGATGAATGGATGGATGGATGAAGTGAGTGACTAAAGAAATGGAGTCCCCTCTGATTTACATAAGTATAAGCAGAGCCATAAAAGTGCTCAGTGGATCATTTTAATTAAAGGTTTTGAGAAAAGTAAGAATAACTCAGCCGAGTGAGGGTGCACTTAGCTCACTCTGTTGGGTCAATGTAAAGGTAAGCCCCACTGCTCACTGGGTACCAGAGGAGGGGGTGTAACGGGAAGCAAGTGGAGCCCTATCTGTGGTGCTGAGTCTGACAGAGAAGTCACGGACGCCACAGCACAAGCCATGTACATGCTAAACAGAGTACCCCTGGGGGGGGGAGAAAACCTGGACCCATCTCATAGCCACTGGCCCGTGAATGAAGACAGCACGGAGGACGGTGGCTGTGACCAGTGGTGTGCAGGCTCCTGAAAGGCCCTGAACAGATGGCCACCTCTGGCCCATGTGGCATGGCTGCCATCAGCCAGGACCTTCATAGCACCCCAGGCCGGTCCCAGCTGCTGAGGTAAGAGGGACAGGTCAGCCCCTGAACCTCCTCGCGGCCTTGCTTGGACCCTGCCAGCTCCACTGGAATCCTGGCGTCTCCCGCCCACAGCTCCAGCCCAGCAGGTGCTGCTGCCCCGGCAGGAGCTCGTATTTCTCATGGTTCCCTAGAGCACATAGGGCTTGGCCCCCGCCCCACACAGCATCCCCCAGCCCAGGGAATGGCCATATGAACCCAAGAAGCTCACTCTGCAATGAACCCCCATGCCCACTGCTTACCTCCATGGTGATCACCTCCACCTGGACATTGGGTGGGAGGGGCAGGTTGGGCTGGAAGCGCTTGGCCAGAGCCACGAGGAGATGCAAGGTGGCCAGCAGGTCCTTGTTGAAGATGGCTGGGAGGGGGAGGGACACGAGGTCAGAGCCAGGGGCCACCGCTGCCTGGGGCCACAGGGAGGTTTCCTTACCATCACTACAGCCCTCTGTAGACCACGGACACCTGCGTCCAGCTTTCTGGAAAGCAGGGGCCTGGAGATCTACACTCGGACCTGAAACCAGTCACGCTTGGCCCCGGTCATCCCGCCTCTGCAAACCCAGCCCCGGGCACCCCCCACCGGCGGCCAGGGATCGAACACCGGGATGTTCTCTGAAGGACACTGGGTGGGCAAGTTGTTAGATTGACGCTGACTGTGACTTAATCCAGGGTCAACATGATAAACACCGGCTCTGGGGGTGAGACTGGAAGCTGGTGGAGGCGGTGGGGCCAGCACCACGTGGGTGTGGAAACGGTCACATCACCGCCAGGCCTTGGAGAAGCTACCCCCCTCCTTTCAGCCTCTGTGTTCTCATCTGGGAAGTGGGGAAACGTAGGGATGGGAATGACAGGGAATTCACAGCGAACTGTTAACAAGGAGGGAATCGGGGCGCTCTGCACACCCTCATTTCTTACAAGCAGGCGCAGCAAATAGAGCTGAAATGCATTCCTGAAAAGGGCCCGAGCACCCCTCTGACAGGCAGACGGGCGCGTGGCACACAGAACTCGATGAATACCGGCGGCCTTGTGGACAAGACAGCGTTGATGGCGTATCGTCCCTGAGCTGGGTTCCGCTGCAGTGACACCTTCAGGGACAGGAGTGCCTAGCGCTGCTTGCTCCTCAGCCCGGAGCGTGACTTTGTACCCACTTTGCACCTGCCTGAGGCTTCTGCCTCCTTCCAGGCCCGCAGGTGGTGCTCATGCCTGAGGCCGCTGAGCTGTGCCTGGTGGGTAAAGAGAAGCCGTCCCCGTGCGGAAGGATCCCTGCCCTGGACACCGGCCCCGCTGAGGCCCACGCACCATCCACGCTCCACGTGGCAGGCTGCTCCTCCGCCTGCAGAGTGCGGCTGATGGCCTCTAGGATCACCTCGAGCTTGCGCCTCTGGCTCGTGGCCGTTAATGCGATCTCCTCCACGTGCAGCTTGACCCCCGCCAGCTTCTCTGAGTTGGGGAGAGGGCAGGAGAGGTGGGGGTGAAGGGAGGACACAGTCTGGGCGCCTGCAGGGGGACCCACAGCCAGTGGGCCTCCTCCAGGAGGCTGAGCCTGGCCAGCATTTAAGCAGTAAGATGTGACCCCCGCCCGGCCAGTGTGGCTCAGTGGTTGAGCGCTGACCCTGCACCAAGGGATCGCCAGTTCGATGCCCAGTCAGGGCACATGCCCAGGTTGTGGGCCCGACCCTAGTGGGGGGCGTGCAGGAGGCGGCTGATCGATGTTCTCTCTCATCGATGTTTCTGTCTCTCCCTCTCCCTTCCTCTCTCTCTAAAAAAATCTATAAAGAAAAAAAATTTTTTTTATCCTCACCCGAGGACATTTTTGCATTTATCTTAAGATAGAGTGGGAGGGAGGGGAGGGAAGAGAGAGAGAGAGAAACATCAATGTGAGAGAGACACACTGAGTGGCTGCCACCCACACGACCCCTACCGGGGCCGGGGTCAAACTGCAACCGATGTACGTGCCCTTAGTGGGAACTGAACCCATGACTCTCCAGTCCGCGGGCTGACGCTCTAACCACTGAGCCAAACCGGCCAGGGCAAGCAAAAATTTTTTTTTTAAAAATGTGACCCCCTCCTCGCATGGGGCGTGCAGGCTGCGGACCTGAGCAGCCCCTCCCCTGACCCCCGCTGCGCTACCCCACAGCTCTGTGCGTTCCCTTTCGCAGGGCGGTGTGGCCAGCGGTTCAAGCCCGACTGCCCTGCTGGCTTCGCTGGGAGACCTGGGGCAGCACGAGGCCACAGCCTGCATGTGTCCGCCGGTGGGATGGGGGCAGTGGGAGCTGTTGCGGGGCTCGACCGCATCTTCTCCACGGGAGGGGCTCAGGAAGCCTTAGTGGGGCTGGGGACCGTTCTAGAACATTTGTAAAGGTGCTCAGCGGGCCCCAGGCCAACCAAGGACCAGAATCAGACCCACCCGCCTCCTGTACCTCCTCGCTTCGTGCAGAGGCAGCCCTCAGACCCACGCGACCTCACGGCAACGGGAGCGGGCAGCTGGGGAGGGCCCGCGGCCGGGGGCAGCCTGGGGCTCTGCAGACAGAGGAGCACCCAGCCAGGGGCAGCCTGGACGATGCGGCCGGGCAGCCCGCAGACAGCAAGCACTCCGTGCACGCTCCAGAGCCGGTGTGGGGGTGGGAGGGCCCGCGGCCAGGGGGCAGCCCGCAGACCCACGCGACCTCACGGCAACGGGAGCGAGCATCTGGGGAGGGCCCGCGGCCGGGGGCAGCCTGGGGCTCTGCAGACAGAGGAGCACCCAGTGGGGGGCAGCCCGGACGACGCGGCGGGCAGCCCGCAGACAGCAAGCACTCCGTGCCCGCTCGAGAGCCGGTGTGGGGGTGGGAGGGCCCGCGGTCCAGCAGAGGAAAAGCAGGAACTGCGGCGGCCAGCGGAGCTCAGCGGGGGCTGGAGGTCGAGGCCTGGGCGGGGCACCACTTACGGAAAAGGTGGTGCAGGACGAGCCCATCGAACATGTCCTCCTCCAGGCTTCGGACCACAATGTGCTCGGGGAGGAGCTCGGTGTTGATCCATTCCAGCAGCACCTGCGGGTCCAGAGGGCCACTCTCACCTGGCCCCTCTCGTGGCTCGGCGCTGCCCTCACCCTGGAAGGCCCTCTTCCCACCTGCCAACTCCTACCCGTCCTTCAAGGCCAGGTCAAACGTCACCGCCTCTAGGAAGCCCTCCCTGATCTCCCAGACTGAGTTAGGGGCCTGCTGCAGGCTCCCGAAAACCCTCAGCTTCTCCCCACCACAGACCTGGGCACGGAGAGGCCGTGGTCTGCCCCGTGTACGGTGGCAGGAACACAGGGGCTGCGGGTGTCCGGCCCAGCCCTAAACGGGTCCAGGGTGCTGCACACCGCTGCTCCCGCCCGCCCCGCCCGTGCTCCGGCGCCGTGTCCTGAACTAAGCAGGACTTGGTATATAAACACCAGGTGGGATGCCGCCGAGGTGCTGTCCGCGGGCCCCGCCGTGCCCAGCAGACCCGCGTTTTCATGGCCGTCACCTGCTCCATCACTCACCCTGGGGGGATCCTTTACTCCCCGTCTTACTCCCCCACTTCCCTTCCGGGTCTCCCGTGACTGTCACCTCCCAGCTCAGCGGCTCACACCCACATCCTCGTCTCAGGGTCAGTTTTCGGAGGAACCCGAACAAAGATGGCGTGTCAGCAGCCTGCCAGGTTTCCCAGGAGGGCTGTGCTGGGACTACTCCATGTCCCAGGGCCCGGCAGTGGGAGGGGTGGGTGGAGGGAGTAACAGGGCGGGAGGGAGGGGGGAGGGGGGGAAAATGGGCCACAGATCCCCTGGGGGTGGAAATGGTGCAAGTCAGGAAGCCTCCCTGGAGGAGGCAATGAAAGGCCACGTGGAGACTAGAGAAGTCGGGCAGAGGAAGATGGAGGCCCTGAGCTGTGCTCAGCTGGTCCTGTAGCCAAGGGCAGAGCCGTGAACTGGGTGGCATGCCCACGCCCGCCCACTCCGCCAGCTGCCCCAGTGAAGCAGCACAGGCTCGGGGCTGAGGGCCTGGGTCAAACCCCAGCTCTGTCGCTGGCCAGCTGGCTGCCCCCAGCAGTCCCTTATCTCTGAGCATTGTCGTCCCTTCCCTGGGACCCAGGAGACAACAGATCCCCGTCCGCCCCGCGAGGCTCGCTGGGGTCGTGCATGAAGGTGTGCAGTCAGTGCTCAGTAATTGCTCCTCCTGCAGCCAGCGTCTCGGGGCCTGCGGGCCACGCCTGCCGGCCTGGGGTCAGGGCGACAAGCTGCCTCCGGAGGAATCAGGGTCAGAGAGGCTGCCTTACCCTTTGCAATGCTTCAAACTTGGGGTCCTTCCGGGAAGTGGGCGGCAGGAATTTCTTCTTTTCTCCTGGAAGTAGAGGTGAGTAGGACACACGTCTGGGGCTCTGCGGAGCCCGGGCAGCCCTTCCTGCAGGTCACCCTGGCGCAGTCACCTTGACCTTCACACACGCACATGCACACCCATGAACACACATGCACAGTCACACACACACGGACGCATGGCACCGACAGACACAGTCGTGAACACACTGACACACACTTGCACACATGTGCACACACATACACAGACACATGTACACACACCTGCACACACACCCAGAGACACACAGACTCAGAGACACACTTGCACACATAGATACACAGACACGTACCTGCACACAGAGAGACACACACAGTCATAGACACACATATCTACACGCAGACACAGACACAGACACACCCCCTGAGCACCAAACATCGAAGTGATGTGGGTTTCCGAACATGCCTGGTGGCCCCACCTCGCTCTCCGTACCCAGGCTGTTGCCCGCATCCCAGTGACATTCCCCGAATTCCCCTCGTGCACACCAGCTCCTTCTCAGACACCGCAATGCTGATATTTTGGGAACGTGCTTAACAACTATTTCTCGTCCACCTGAGATCCACATTTCACTGGGTGTCCCGTTTCATCTGACACCGTCCGTCTGTGTCCCGGGTGTGGGCAGGGCCCTGAGGCCACCCGTCTCCCTCTGAGCCCCAGGACCCTGGCCAGCAGCTCCCCCACTCATGGAACGCACCACACGTTGAGCTGACAGGGACCTGAGGGATCATCTAGTCCCGTTGGACACGGGGACCCCTGCCCAAGTTAATACGTTGCATCACCTCTGTCTGCGTGACCCAGCTGGAGACTTTTCCTAGGGGCTCTGAAAACTTCATGTACCCCCCAGCCCGTGTCTCCCGGCAAGAAAGGGCTGTCAGTCGTGCCGGGCACCGGGCGGGCTCTCAGCACGACGTGGGGGTGACGGGCAGTGAGACGGCCGACCGATGAAGAGCCACAGCGATACAGCCCGTCCCTGCTTGGCCACTCAGTCCTCCTATGTTCCTGCTCAGCCTTAACCATCCCTAAGGCAACCGTGAAACAAAAATAAATACGACTTCTAACAACTAAGCCTACACCCTCACAGCAGTGTCTCTAGGGTGCTTGCCCATCTTCAACCAGTCACCAACGGGGAACCCCGGCCGTTCACGAGGCCGGCCTGGCGGCTGGACCACGGCCGGCGGTCCCGGTGTGTCACTGCCCGCTCCGGGCTCTGGGTCCACACACCTCTTTTAAAAGGCTGTGCTCAGCCCTGGCCGGTTTGGCTCAGCGGTTAGAGCGTCGGCCTGCAGTCCGGAGAGACCCGGGTTCGGTTCCCGCTAAGGGCACGTACTTCGGTTGCAGTTTGTCCCCGGCCCTGGTTGGTCGTGCGGGTGGCAGCCCCTCGATGCGTCCCTTCACATCGATGTTTCTCTCTCTCCCTCCCACTCTATCTGAACAAAAAATGGAAAAATGTCCTCGGGTGAGGATTAAAAATAAATAAATAAATAAATAAATAAAATAAATAAAAGGCTGTGCTCAGCCCTGGCCGGTTTGGCTCAGCGGTTAGAGCGTCGGCCTGCAGTCCGGAGAGACCCGAGTTCGGTTCCCGCTAAGGGCACGTACCTCGGTTGCAGTTTGTCCCCGGCCCCGGTTGGGTCGTGCGGGTGGCAGCCACTCACTGTGTCCCTTTCACATCGATGTTTCTCTCTCTCCCTTCCCCCTTCTCTCCTTCCCACTCTGTCTCAAGATAAATGCAAAAATGTCCTCGGGGGAGGATAAAAAAAATGAAGTCAAAGGCCATGTTCCCAGGACCGGGACCAAGTCGCATTCTGCTCTTTCGCGTCCATCACTTCCCACGTTTTCTCCGTCACGACATTTCCGTCTCGGGTTACAGGGGTTCCGGGAGTTCACCAGCACCCCGCCGCGGGGGCTTCGGGCGCCTCCCGGTGTGCGTGCTGTCCCGGGGGAGGTCAGCCACCCTCCTCCTCCTCTCCAAACGTCTCCCCGACAGAGACTCAGGGCAGGGGCCACAAACTCCCCACGCGCGGAAAACAGGGACGTGCTGAGCGGGGACCCGCGCTCCCCGTCCTCCCGTCCCGCCCGCCTGTCCGAGCCCCACCGTGTGACGGGAGCAGGTCTGTGCAGAATTTGCCTGGACTGCGTGCTGGGCCGCAGCCTGCGTCCTGGAGACGCCCTCCTCGGGCTGGCTCCCAGCTTAATACAGAGTGACCTGGTCCCCTGAGAGCTGATGCTCCGTGCCTCGGTTTCCCCGCCCACACAGGGTATTGGCTCCTCCCCTCAGCGCAGTGAATGAGAGGCTGCACACCAGCGCTGAGCAGGTGCATGGCCGTCAGCGTCCTCCTCCTCCATGTCACCTGGGGATGTGCGGCTATGGGGGCATGGGGACAGCTGCGGAAGGTTCCGGAAGGGAGGAAGGGGTGTCAAGTATAAAATGGAAGGCATCGGCAGGGGCTGGACAGAACTGGGTCTCAGCTGACAACTTGGAAAGAATGCCGTTCCCGGGCACAGCCGGCCTGGTTCTGGTGATGCACCTCCGCCCCGCGCCGCCCGGCCCCCGGCCCTGCTGGGCCGCCGCACCTTGCGTCAGCTCCTCCACCAGAGGGTCCGCCGGCTTGGGGAGCTGCAGCAGGTTGTAGAGGGGCTCTGCTTCCATCCTCCCGGCCAGCCCTGGGGGTGCAGGGGACAGAGGGTGTCACCGTCCGCGTGGCCCAAACGCCCTCTGCGGCATTTCTTCCAGACCCAGAGGCGGGGACAGGGCAGGAGCTGGCTCTGGGTGGACAAGTCGCTGGGCTGCCAGGTGAGGGTCAGGGACCCGGAACGAGGCAGGCAGACAGCGCTCCCTCCCAGGAGGGCACACGGCCAGCTGGGCAGGGATGGGGCGTCCCCGGCCAGCCCACCACACTCCTGCAGCACAGGAGGTCCCCTCACACACGCCCCACTCCCATCGCACCCGCAGTCAGGACAAAGGGGGGTCGGCCACTCCTCAGAGCGTCTCCAATCCAGAAAGCACTGAGCCCTGGGAGGCCTGTGGGGTGAACACACTGAATGATGGCATTTGTAGACCCCGAGCTCCTGTAGGGGGTGGGGAGGCCCTGAGCCGGTCAGCTGGGTCCTGAGCCAAGCCCCCAGCCCTCGAGTGAGGGGACTGAAGCTGGGCTGGGCCCCCCACTCCATGCAGGCTTGGCCCTCGGAGGGTGGCCTGGCCCTGCTGGCCCCAATCTTGAACAAGGCTGTCTGCAGGGGGGCTCTCTCTCGGGGTGGTTTGGGGGCTCACACTCATGCCAGATGGAAAGGGACAGGATTCAGAGTGTACACCACCCCATGATGGGGGTGCCAGGTCACCTCCCGCCTGGGACAGGTGGACTCAGAACCGGCCGGGCCTCCTTCCTGTTCCCCTGCCCGACTTCCTCTCCTGCTGGGCGGGCAGCCATGCCCTCTGTCTCTCTGCCTTCGGCCTCTGGTCCTCCCCAGCGTTTCCAACCCTAATGGACACCTGGGGCCCGGGTGTCCTGCAGCATGAACGAGCTGGTGGTCACCTCCAGCCCCGCAGCAGGGCCAGAGCTGAGACAGAGGCCCCCACGGGGCGACAGCCACGGGCACTCCAGCAGCCTGGGGACACCGGGGGACCGTCCTGCCCCGAAGTGGGGAGGGGGGAGAACACAGCCGATGGGCTGGCCCTGTCCCCTGAATCCCCAAGCCTCCCCTTGGACGCCGGGAGATGGTTTGAGGGCTGTGTCCAGAGCCGAGGAAAGAGCTTGTCACGGAGGCTCAGGTACAGGCCAGCTCTTCCGCGTTCTGGCTGCGTGACTTCGGGCACACCCCCTCCCCTCTCTGGTCCCCGATTCTTTACAGGAGGCGAGGGGCTGGCCTGCATGCGGCCTCCAGCCTGCCCTGGCCTCAGGTTCTCCCTGTGAGGATGGGGGTGGGGCACAGGGGGGCAACGTGGGGACGGGGATCTGTTCACCTGGTTACGCTGGTCGGGCCCTGCCTTCTCCTGTCTGGGCCTCGGGGGGAGGAAGGAGCGGCCGCTTCTCAGCACGGGGGGCACAGGGGCTCAGGGGTCACTTTGCCCGGCCCCTCGGCGAAGACGGCGCTCTCGGGGCTCAGGGTCCACCGGCCCTCAGAGCCCGCCCTGTGTGAGCTCAGACCCCCAGGAACCCGGACAGACAGAAGGACAGACAGAAAGCCCCAGGGGCCGAGGCTGAGATGCCTGAAGGACTCACCTGCTGCTTCCTCCACGCAAGGAAATGAAGGTCACGCAGCGCAAATGGAGCCCTGGGTTCCAAACAGAAGCTGGTTCCGGTCCCCTAGGTCAGCAGGGGGCACAGGCCCCCGGAGGCAGGGGCCCAGGCTCACTTCCTCCCGCTGCGAGAGGCTGCTTCCTCCCGCCGGGCTGCAGGCCCAGGCTCCTAGAGATGCCACCACAGGCCACCGGAAAGCTCACCGCCCGGGACCCAGCCACACCTCCTGGCCCCTGACCCCTGGCGGCAACTCCTGAGTATGTCCACTTCCTCTCCTCGCCCTCCCCACTGCTGAACCAAGCCAGTTCCTCCCAGATTTCTTGTCCCCAAATGGCAGCACCAGCCGCGGAGGCCCAGGCGGGAGTCAGCTTCCCCTGAGGCCCCCACGCCCCCACTGGCCAGGCCCCCTTCCTCTCGCCTGGACCACGCAGAGGCCTCCTGCTGGACCCCCGACCCCGGGCTGCCAGCTTCTCCCACACCCCAAGTCCAGCCCCTGAGTCCTTCCCACAGGCAACCGCAGGACCTGCTTCATGTCCCAATTCACTCAAAATCCATCGACGGCATCCACTAAAAATAAACATGAAATCCAGCCTGCAGAGCCCAGTCCCAAGTCCCAGGGTGACCTGCTGGGTACATCTCCTAACCCTCCCACCCTTGTGCCCTCCCAGCCACGCTGACCATTTTCTGTCCCTTCAAAGCGCCCCACGCCTTCCTGGTTTGGGGCCCCGTCACCCAGAAGCCCCTGTCCCAGCTTTGAAAATGGCTAAGTCCTCATTCGTATCTCAGCCTAAATGCCTCCTCCTTCGGGAAGCCTTCCCTAACTGCCTCATGTCAAGTAGGTTCTCGCTACCATTCCCACCACAGCCCTGCAGGTCTCCTCTGCCTCAGAGCCTAGAACGACGGCCGGCACAGGGCGGGCTCCCGTGGACAGGTGTGAGGGCTGCCATCGCCAAGAAGCTGAGGAAGTTTGTCAGAGGAGAAAGTGGGCCTTGACGGATGGATAAGAGTTTTCCAGTTGAAGGACGTGGGTGAGAACCTTCCAGTGGGGGAACAGCCTGTGCAGAGGCCTAGAGGGGTTCAGGAAAAACAGCAGGACAGTCAGAGACCTCACACCCAGGCTGGCCTCTCGAGCCTGAATCGTCAGAGCCAGGCCGACTGTGCGAGTTCTCTGAGCAACGGGACGGTGCTGGGTGGCCGGGACGGTAACCACCCTCACTCTGCTGACCGGTCAGGCAGAGAGGGACGGAGCAGGTGGAAAGAGGGCGGGAGGTGAGCATGCTAACCGGGAAAGGGGTGATGCATTGACAGTTACTAAGTATCACTAAGATTGTTGCTAATATTTATTGAGTAACTGAAAATGAAGCAAACGTCATTTTAAGGGCTTTAAGGAGCCTGGCCTCCGGGCAGGTAGTTATAACCCACGATACAGAGAGAGACACAGGACTCAGTGCCACCCGATGCCCTGTGCCGATGGGGTTTGTGACAAGGTGGGGTGAGAAGCAGCTGTGCCCGAGCCCCATGTTAGGTTGATCCCTAACCCTAACCCTAACCTAACCCTAACCTAACCCTAATCTAACCCTAACCCTAACCCTAACCCTAACCCTAACCCTAACCCTAACCCTAACCCTAACCCTAACCTAACCCTAACCTAACCCTAATCTAACCCTAACCCTAACCCTAACCCTAACCCTAACCCTAACCCAACCCTAACCTAACCCTAATCTAACCCTAACCCTAACCCTAACCCTAACCCTAACCCTAACCCATGTTAGGTTGATCCCTAACCCTAACCCTAACCTAACCCTAACCCTAACCCTAACCTAAACCTAATCTAACCCTAACCCTAACCCTAACCCTAAACCCTAACCCTAACCCTAACCCTAACCCTAACCTAACCCTAACCTAACCCTAACCCTAACCTAACCCTAACCTAACCCTAACCCTAACCCTAACCTAACCCTAACCTAACCCTAACCCTAACCCTAACCCTAACCTAACCCTAACCCTAACCCTAACCCTAACCCTAACCCTAACCTAACCCTAACCCTAACCCTAACTTTCCATTGGCCAATCCCGATGGAAGCCAGAGGCAAGAACGCCCTTGAGAGGGGAACGGAAGTGCCCCCCGAAGGCTGTGCTGAAGCCAGTGGTCCCCGCAGCCGTATGGTCAGGCAGAGGCCCGGGCCCCACAGTGTTCGTCGGGGTCCTTGCTGGAGGACCGTCCTCAGCCTGCTCCTCCGGCTCCCGGTGGCTCTGTGACCACCTGACTCCCTGTCCCCTTCCTTTCTGATTCAGCTCTGACGTGGTCCCAGTTCCGGCCACGAAGGCCCGACGGACACAGGCGTTGTTACCAGAAGTCACTGCAGGCGACCCGGCCTCAGGGCGGGGATCCGGGATGGGTCACCTGTTCCGGTTGCGAGGACCACTCGAGAGGGGACTTCTAGCACCCCTGGCACACGCTGGCAAAACCAGGACCGGGACGCGCCCAGAACTGAGTGCCTATTCCCCCAGCGCCGGCTGACCAGCGGTGGCTTCCGTCCCTACACAGGCTGACAAGCCGGCTTCCTCCCGGGCTGAGGCTCTTTGCTCCCAGAGAGTTGAAGGAAGAAGGGAGCCGTCTCGGGGCTTTCGAGCCCCCGTCCGAGCTGTCAGAGCCCCAGGGAGTGCCCAGGAGAGCCCAGGAGAACCCCTCACCTCTTGGGGTTGCAGGGCTCCAGAGCTGAAAATCAGATGCAGAACCTGACCCAGCGTGCACAGTCCCCATGCAGACGAAGCCCCAGGTCTGCAGGCCACAGGCACTGTCTGGGGGAAGAGGGACCCTAGGACTGGAGTCGTGGCCTGCCGAGAAGTCCGAGGACCCCCGTGCGAATCCCGACAGCGCAGAAGCAGCCCTGGCCCCGTGCTGACGGGAGAGGACGCCCCTGCCAGGAAACTCCACCGTGCCCTCCCCTGAGGTGTCTGCCTTGCAAGGGGGTGCCAGTTCTCCTGCTCCTCCTCCCCAGACGTATCAGGACAGTCGGGTCCAGCTTGTTGCAGAGCACGGGCACCAGTCACGCCGGAGAGAAAAAGGCTTAGAGCTTTTTCAAAATTGCGAACGCTCCGTAATTCACGTCAGCAGAGGGGAGCCTGGAGGGGAGGGGCCGGGGGAGCCGGGCCAGGGAAGCGCACCTGGGTGGGCTGCACTCCGGAGGGAGTGTGCTCGCTGCCCAGTCTGGGTGCAGGGCGCTGGCAGGAACGGGCGGGACCCAGCCGGTGGCCAGGCCAGATGCGGAGAGTGCGCGGGGCACTGGGCAGATGTGTCGGACGTGACCGCTCCCCCGAGAAGACCCAGAGGACGCCGGGGGTACACGGGAAAGCTGGGCTCCGCAGCCCGGGAATGACGCTGGGAGATGCTGCCCTTTAAATGGGCTCATTGCCCTGGCTGGTATGCCCAGTGGTTAGAGTGTCAGCCGTGCCCGGAAGGGTTACAGGTTCGATTCCCGGTCAAGGACACGTTCAACCCCCTGCCCCAGTCAGGGTGGTATGGGAGGCAACCAATCCATGTGTCTCTCTCACATCGATGTTTCTCTCTCTCCCTCCCTCCCTTCCACTCTCTCTAAAAATCAATGGAAAAATATCTTCAGGGGAGGATTAACCAAAAAAAGAAACGGGCTCCTGGATTTCAGTGGAAACGTGGTCATTTCAAGTGGCAGAGGCCAAGGGCAGCTCCTACGTATCTCTGGCAAGGTGGGTGTACCGCTCGGCGGCCGCTGCGGAACAGACCGCCCCCAAAGCACAGCAGCTCCGAACAGCCAGCCTTTCGTTCAGTGTGAGATTCCGCCAGGCGGCCGGGAGCGCGGGCCTGGACAGCCGGGTGGTCTCTGCCGGGCCAAGGGCCGACGTGGTGCCCACAACCCACGGAGACACACCCATGGGCAGCTCTGACTCTTCTTTAATCCTCGCCCGAGGATGATTTGATTGATTCGAGAGAGAGAGAAACATGGATCCGTTGCCCACCGCACGCACCCCGGCCGGGTTGAACGGGCAACCTGGGTGTGTGCGGACGGGGAGGCAAACCCGCGACCTCTCAGTGCACGGGTGACACTGCAGCCGACTGAGCCCCGGGGCCAGGGCTGGGCCGCTGCTGTTGCTCTCCGGGCTCTGCCACCTGATGTCATCAGTGCCGAGGACCCCGTGTCCTGTGGGCGGCACTGTCCCGGGTGCCGTAGGGACATGTGCATGCAAACTCAGGGGCGCTCCCCCTAGTGTCTGGGGAACTACTTCTCCGGGATCCCAGGGATCCCTGTGGAATGAAACTGAAGTCACACGCCTGGCGTATCCTGCCGGTAAGACAGGCTGGTCTCAGCTCAGACCCTCGGCCTCCAGTGCCCCCCGCCGGTTCCCCTCCCACCTCACTGGCCCACTTCCTGCCCAAGACGCCGTCTGCGTGGGTCCTGTCCGCCTGTCTGTCCCTCCACTCTCCAGTTAGTTCCGAGCACCGTCTACCTTGTCCGGGCTGCACCCCAGACCTAGCCAGGCGCACAGCAGACCCTCAATAAACACTGATGAAATGAATGTCCCATTCCCACGGTGCGGGGCTCATGGGGTCCCCGCACTCCGCCCCAAGGTAAAAACCCAGCCCCGGTGGGTGTTGAGGGCAGTAACGGTTTATTCAACCAAACGATGCTCCACAGAGGACGTCCACTTAAAATGGACTCTGACGAAGCCCGAGCTTCCCAAACACGAGGCGCCATCCTTGCGGAAGGCAGCGAGTTCCGGTTCCCGCAGTGACCGTGACCCTGCAGGGACAGTGCTGAGCTGGCGCTGCCTGGACCAGGGTCACCAGGGACGACCTCGGAAAGTCCCTTCCTCTTCTACTCTCGCAGATTCTACAAATTCTGCTGAGGGCAAGAGGCCAAGCAATGTCACGGTTCCCCAGACACTGGCCACAAGGGACCCTGAAGCCCTCCCTTCTCCTCCCCCTTCCCCAGAAGGGCCTCAATGCCCCCAGCCCCCACCCGCAACAGCCTCAACCGCTCTCTGGATCCCTCCTTCACCTGGTTAACCCCGTGAATTATCTACCTGCTTGTCCCTTCGTGGCTCAAGGGCACTGGCCTGGCTGTGTCTCGGGCCACCTGGACAAAACAGACCCTCGGTGACTGTCCCCTGAACAGCAGCACCCTGAAAACCCCTGAAGGCCTGAAAGGACCGACCGTGTTTCATCCTCATCGACGTCAATAGACGATGCCACCCGATGAAAGCACAGGGCGGCACAGGCAAGTTCTCCATCTCAGCACCACAGACTCTGGGGCCAGGGGACCCCGAGGGGAGAGGAACATGTCCTGTGCACGGTGGGGTGCTGCCAGTGGCCCCACCCCCACCCAGACAGGACCCAGACATCGCTGCCAAATGTCCCGATCTAAGCAGGGAGGGTGGACTTGCCGAGGGGTCACCCTGCAGAGTGTGGGCTCTCCAAAGCCAGGTTCTTTCATCAAGTTTGTAATTTTTAGTATTTTTAAGGCAGCACTGTTGGCCCAGCCGGTGTGGCTCAGCGGAATGAGAGTCCACCCATGGACTGAGAGGTCCTGGTTCGATTCCCGGTCAGGGCACATGCCCGGGTTGTGGGCTCGATCCGTTGATGTTTCTCTCTCACATCGGTGTTTCTCTCTCTCTCCCCTCCGCTCTAAACAAATTCACTAAAAACATATTTAAAAGTACATAAACAAAGAAGCCCTGGCCGGTTAGGCTCAGCGGTTGAGCGTCGGCCTGCGGACCAGAGAAGTACCGGGTTCGGTTCCTGCTAGGGGCACGTATCACACATTAAAAAAGTAAATAAACAAATATAATAAAACAGCACTGTTGTCTTGCTGCCCAGACCAGCCATTCTCCAATGGTCACCATTTGGACATCTGCTAGGGAGACGTTCATTGCCTAAAGCCTCATGACTCCTGCAGCGCAGGCTGAGAGCAGGGCCAGGAGGAACATGAGGATGTGACCCCTTCGCGGGCCCCCAAGGGTCCCTGGCCCCCCTCCTGGAGCAGCATTTCCTCCTGCCCGTCCCACTGGCCCCTGGCAGATCCCACTGTGCCCCTAGGGACTCTGCCCATGAGGCCCTGGCCCCAGCTGGCTCCCCGCCCCTTCCTACGCCCACCGCAAGCTCCCAGTGGGCAGTGCGGGCTGGGCACCGTGCGGCCCAGCTCCAAGCACGAGGCTGGCACAGCAGTGACCACCAGACGGGGCAGCCACAGCCGTGCTCACGAGTTCTTCACTGCAGAGAACCTCAGTGCCATGCCCACCCACACGGCGTCTCCCAGGACAAGTCCGCGCTCGGAAGTCAGCCGGCCCACAGCACGCGCAGAAACTGTCAACGACACACCCGGGTTTGAGCGGCTTTTATTGACCATCCTTTGTTTTATTGAACAAAGTAAACATTGCTTCAAACAATTAAAAAGACAATAAAATGCTGGCACACAGAGCGGGGTAAAAAAAAGGATTCAGTGGCTTTACAACGACATAGCTCTGTGTCACATCCGGCTGGGACAAGGGGCACACACAGGCCGGCTTGCATAACACCTGTGGTTGTCTAAGGGGAAACGAGCTTCCAGCAGGCACCCTGAGGCCAGAGGGGGTGGGGACCAGACACACCCGCAGAGGCGGACAGAGGAGATATTACTCGGTTCCCCTAGAGTCCCTCCACAGAAAAGCACAACTCACTGAAAATGTGTCCCAGAACTTCTCTGGAAGGAAGGAAAGGTTTTTCTGCTACCCAAGACGAAGCCCCAGCTTCCCTGACCCTGAACTCACGCCCAGACCACCACTGCCCCCCAGCCAAGGGGAGGATGGTCGGCCGCACAGGACGGTTCCCCAGCAGGGCCTGTCCTGACTGCTGCCTCGGACCAGCCCCGGGATCCGTCCAGGCCACGCCGGGAGTTCTGACTCACCCCGCGAAGGGGGCCAGGAAACCCAGCCGCGTGCAGCCCGAGGGGTTCGAGGGGTTCGGTGGTCCACCTTTGAACCAACTTGGAAAAGAACGATTTGGATAAAATGTCACATCCGTTTTCAAAGGGTCAGCACTGGAGGCAGACGCCCGTGCCGGGCGGAGGTGGCTCCCACCTCTTGCTGTCCCTTTCGCTCTCCTGCCTTGGCATGAAGGGGCCAAGGAGCCCGCAGCGCTGCCTCCTGGCAGAACCCCACGGCTATGTTCTTTCCAGACCCAGACCTGGCCTCCTGGGTCTCCTCTCCCCATGGCCCCGGGGGTGGGGGGTGAACAGAGGCGGCACAGAAGGTTCCGGCCTCGGCCTCGGGTCCGTTCCTCTCCCTAACGTCACTCATCCTGAGAAGACGCCCCGATGCCGTTGTAACTCTCTTCCCTGCTGCAAACACCGCCATTCTGACCCACCCCAGCCTGGGCACAGCGGGGCCCGACGGAGTGCTGCACCCTCTGCCCGAGGGTCCGCGTGGCGCTCAGCGGGGTCGGACGGCCCGCTCGCCAGCGCTGGCCCACGCAGGAGGCGAGAACCACAGGGAAGAGAAAGGCCGGAGGAGGCTGACTTGCTCGGGCCGCCCCGGGAGGCAGGGGTCACACGCACGTCATACACCCCAGCGGGGGAGCTGAGGAAGGAGGGCTGAGGGGTGAGTCAGTGCAAGGACCCCCTGAGACCCGGCCGACGCTCCCCCTTCCTCTCCTGAGCCAAGAGGTGACCAGCACGTCCAAGTGCCCAGCATTCCCCTCTGCAGACACCCCAGGGGGAGACCCCAGGGGGGCTCCAGAAAGCCCTACCCCAGGAGGAGACAGACGAACACCATCGTCCTCTGTGGGGCTGCACTGTGTCCCCAGAGTCCGTGTGTGGTCCTGACCCTCAGGACCACAGAACAGGACCATCTGGAGCAGAGGTGTTCCGAGGCAACTGAGGTAAAAGTAGGCCGTGTGGGTGGCTATAACCCACTGTGACTAGTGTCCTTCTAGAGGTTAGGACAGACACACACAGAAGGACGAGCTGGGAGGACACAGGGAGAGGGGCTCGGGGAACCAGCGCTGTGGGTGCCGGGTCTCGGACGCCAGGTCCAGACCTGGAGAGGACACTCCTGCTGCCTGAGCCCGGCCTGTGGCTCTGTCGGGGCACCGAGCATACACACAGCCTGCTTCCCCAGGTTCCCAACGGGCCCTGAGATGGGGACCCCGTGGAGTGGCTGCCACCTGCCCGGCCGCTCCGCGGGACAGACATCCGTCCGCAGGTCCCTCCCTCCCCGGCGGCAGCTGGGTCATCGGGGCTTAGAGGTTGGCGTAGAAACGAAATGGAAATGACGGAGTGGCCAGGACGTGGAAATGGGGGGGGGGGCATTCCTGCCACAGCAAAAGCTTCTGGAACTTTAGAGTGGAGTTTTTAAAACGGCAAACGGCTTTTAATCAAAGGCCTGGTTTCCGAGGAGAGCCCTCCCGGGAGACTCCGCCAGGATGGCCAGCTGCAGGGGCCCTTCTGCGGCCTGTGGTCACTAATGTGCCCGCCGCTGGACCGCAGGGCCCCTCCCAGGGCCGGGGGGGCTTGGGTCCGGCTTTCTCCCCTTTCACCCTTCCATCCAAGCCCGCAACCAGGGACTCGCGCCCAGGCCCCCGGTGCAGCGAGGCCTCGGACGTGAGCACCGGGTCTGGGACCCTGCACGGCAGGCGCGTGGGAAGGAGGTCAGGGCAGCAACAGAGGCGGGCGGGAGGGGGCGGGGAAGACGCGGGCTCGCGGAGCAGCACAGGGGACGTCGCCGCCGAGGTCACTCCACCTCCTTGTACTTGTTGAACATGTTGTAAAGGACCCGCAGGGTGGATTTCAGGTCCAGGTTCACCACGTCTGCGGAAGGAAACAGAGGAACCGTCACAGGACGGAGGGTTCACCTGGAGCCCGGGCACTTGGGGGGCACGTGGGCCAGGTGCTGCGTCCAGGGCGCCCTCCAGGACGCTCTGGGCAGTGCCATCCCAGACACGGGCCTCGGGACAGCCCCAGGCTGCCACCCCTGGAGGAGCCCCCGGGGCAGCCGGCTCAGGTGCCCCTCATCCTCTCTAGGATTTCTGGGACCAGTGTGATGACGACGTTTGCGTGGTGTGGGGTCAGCAACAGCCAAGGCCATCGCTGGGGACCAAACTCCACAGGCTCAGCTGCGCTGGGACCACTGGCCGGCAGCGGGCCTGGCCTCCTGGGGCAGCGTGGTGCGGCCTGCCCAGGACACTGGGGATGACAGCTGCGTCCAGGGCCCCGTCACTGCGGGCCGCGGGTTCTCGTCCTCATACCCTGTGACCTCACCGCGTGACTTGGGGAGGGCTGCGGTTCACGGGTCACAGGAGGGAATTCCTGTCCCTGGATGGGCCTTCAGAGCTGTCTGGCGAGCCTCCCGGAGTGGGCGTCCAGAGGGTAAGGAACACATCCCCCCAGACTCGTGCTGCGGCTGGAGGGTGGTGATTCTCAAAGTGGGGTCCCCAAACCGGAGCATCGCCGTCACCTGGACACTTGTTAGAAATGGGCCTTGTGGGGCCCATCCCACAGCCCCAGACTCAGTCTGTCCTTGGACAAAACCTCCCAGGATTTAGATGTTACCTCCAGTTAGAGAAGCCTGGAATGGGCCACGTGACACAGTGCCAGGAAGGGCCAGGGAGGCGGGCCCTCGGCCCTGGCCTCCGCCCCTCGGGGAGCGTGCACACGCCACCTCCCTGCTCAGGCATCAGGGACACAACTGTGCAGTCACTGAACTACAGTCGGCCTCTGATGTCCTTCCAGGCCATGGAACAGCATCCCCAGCCAGAGTGTGGCCCTGGGAGAGGCAACTGCATTTTGAAGTCCGTGGCCACAGCCTTCGAGTCACATGGTCCGAAAAGACCCAGCACTGGTGGCTCCGTCAGCCCTCCTGGTCTCCAAACCAGGAGCGTAGGAGTCATGGGGACATGGAGACGTGGGACACAGCAGAGCAGAGCCAGCCTGTGAGCCACCCACTCAGAGACCTGGTCACACTGTCCTGCCATGCCCGCTCTCCCCAGGGCACCTGGTCGTGGCCTTACCTTCGGGCCGAGCCTTGGGTTTCTTGAGCCCTCCATCCAGCATCAGCTCAAAGGCAAAGGACACGTTGTGCACCTGCCAAGGACAGGTACAAGAGTTACAAGGACAGGTGCAGGAGTTACAAGGACAGGTGCAGGGGTTACAAGGACAGGTGCAGGAGTTACAAGGTGCATGAGTTACAAGGACAGGTGCAGGAGTTACAAGGACAGGTGCAGGAGTTACAAGGACAGGCGCAGGGGTTACAAGGACAGGCGCAGGGGTTACAAGGACAGGTGCAGGATTACAAGGACAGGTGCAGGAGTTACAAGGACAGGTGCAGGAGTTACAAGGACAGATGAAACAGTTACAAGGACAGGTGCAGGAGTTACAAGGACAGGTGCAGGAGTTACAAGGACAGGTGTAGGGGTTACAAGGACAGGTGCAGGGGTTACAAGGACAGGTGCAGGATTACAAGGACAGGTGCAGGAGTTACAAGGACAGGTGCAGGAGTTACAAGGACAGATGCAACAGTTACAAGGACAGGTGCAGGAGTTACAAGGACAGGTGCAAGAGTTACAAGGACAGGCGCAAGAGTTACAAGGACAGGTGCAGGAGTTACAAGGACAGATGCAACAGTTACAAGGACAGGTGCAGGAGTTACAAGGACAGGTGCAAGAGTTACAAGGACAGGCGCAAGAGTTACAAGGACAGGTGCAGGAGTTACAAGGACAGGTGCAGGAGTTACAAGGACAGGTGCAACAGTTACAAGGACAGGTGCAGGAGTTAGGTGCAGGAGTTACAAGGACAGGTGCAGGAGTTACAAGGTGCATGAGTTACAAGGACAGGTGCAGGAGTTACAAGAACAAGTGCAGAGTTACAAGGACAGGTGCAGGAGTTACAAGGACAGGTGCAGGAGTTACAAGGACAGGTGCAGGGGTTACAAGGACAGGTGCAAGAGTTACAAGGACAGGTGCAGGAGTTACAAGGACAGGTGCAGGGGTTACAAGGACAGGTGCAGGATTACAAGGACAGGTGCAGGAGTTACAAGGACAGGTGCAGGGGTTACAAGGACAGGTGCCAGAATTAATGCCAGGCTGAAGCTGTCGCCAGGCCCGCCCTCTGCCCACCACTTTTCTTCTGAAAGGGCAGGACAGGAGCAAGTGTGGACAGAGTGGGCCTTTGGAATAACCACAAGGACCCAGGGCACCCGGTGCAGGGCAGACATCCACGCATTCACTAGTGGTCCTTCCTCCCCTCGCAGTGATCGGGGCGGCCGGGAGACACAGGGGTGAAGGCACAGAGCCTGCCCTTGAGGTTCCTTCCATGTGTCTGCCCCAGGCCCCGGCCACACAATGAGAAGTGGCAGTGGCCCCATTTTACAGATGAGAAAACCGAGGCTCGGACAAGACAAGTCACTCCCAGAGCGCCCAGCCCTGTGCAGTGTCCCCGGCAGAGCAGCCCCTTCTCCCGGAGCACCCTGCCCCACCAGCGGACCACCATCGAGCGCCTCATCTGCACACAGCAGGCTGTGGATCAAGGCGGAGACAGGGTGGAAAGAGGGAGGAACAGAGTCGGGCTCAGACGGCAGCTGACTTGGGAAGCTATGTCCTCTGGGCCCCTGAGAGGGTGACGGGGGGAATCCTCGAAACCGCTCAGCGCTGAGCGTGGGTGTCGTGAAACCCACGCTGCCCGCGGAGAGAACAGTTCGGAGGGTGCTCCCTTCCGAGCCACACGCAGCCACTCGGCCCAACAGGGCCTGGTTCGGAACAACTGCCCTCCTCCTTCCTTCTCTACTGAGCACACTGGCAGGCAGGGGACGGCCACCACCCTCGGGGTCGTGCCTTCACCCCTCCGTGCTCGTGTCCACAGAGAAGCCTCTCCTGGGCCCGGGCCCTGAACACAGCGGACAGAACGCGGCTTTGGGGCCACCCTCCCTGACCGTGGGGACCAGCCACATGACAGGACACCCTGAAGTCCCTTCTCGCGCAATTAAAGGACCTTGGGGAACCTGGCCAGGTGAGGGAGAGTGGAGGGTTCTGGAAGGGCGCGGGCCCCTCCCCTGCCAACCCTGTGACCCCGCGCTGTCCCAGCCCTCTGTGGTTCCGTTTCCTCGTCAGAGACAGAGAGGAGCAGACTGGGGGGCAGAGGGACAAGGAGCCTGAAACTAGAGCCCTTCCTGCGATTTGCTTCGAACCTCTGAGTCTCCAGGACACGGTCTACTCCAGAGAAAGGGGCTCTGTGGAACCTTCCAGAAGATGAGGGATGAGCACAGGTACTTAGCCAAGCGGCCAGCACAGAGTAAGACTCGCCGAGGCTCTAAGACAGAACCCGCGGTCCCCAGGCCTCTGAGGGCTGAGAGGGTGCTGGCCGTTTGCCGGGAGGACCCTGAGGTCGGAGCGTCCTGTCTCGTCCTAAACGCACTGAGTCGTTTGGTGGCCTGGGCCCAGGACGCTGGCCCTCGGTCTCCTGCTGCACGGGTCCGAGGCCAGAGCTGGGGTGCAGGAGACACCACCCACCACCTCTGCTCGCGGAGCCCGGGAGCTCGGGTATCGGGACCAACCCAAAGTGGGTCCGGGTCTACGCCGTGGGGACACATCGCCTGTGAGGTGTCGGGAAGACAGGAGGTTGATAAACATCACGGCTCAGGGAGACCCTCCTGGCGGCTCCGTGACACCTCTGCTCCCTGTGGGGGAGGGGAGAGGATGCAGGGGTGGGCTAACGGGCGGATAAGGACCCCCCAGAATGGGCACCCTCCCTAAAACAGCCTGCCTTCCTGGCTCCCACTCGGAGGTGAAGGCGGACTGAACAGGCCAGGGCGGCGACTGACAAGGACTGTCATCCGTGGAGGGAAGAAGGCCAGGCAGGGGATGGCCCCGTCGCTGGCACAGAGCCTCGTCCAGCCCGAGGGCGGAATCCACCCTCCTGCCAGCGCCCTTATCCATTCGGACCGGGAAAGACGCTCTTCAAAGCCCTGCTTCTGCCGCCAGCCGCACGGGGCCTGGACACGCACCAGCCTCGTCAGCGCACGGCGCTTCCTGCCCGGCTCTGCAGCTCGGCTGGGTCCTCCGCGCCCCCGTGCCCACGCACTCGCCGCGCCCCACGGACTCCTCCGCCTGTCTCCATCCCAGCAGCCAGAAGTGGGCAGGCGGACAAACCCCGGCCCCGCGTTCGAAGGTTTCTCTGGCTGCCTGCCTCTCTGACTCATGGGTCTAGCGCTTTGGGGAAATAAAACGACAGATGCCCGTGTGTCCGCAGCAACACGGTCCGTCCGCACGCCAAGTTTCCGAAGGCGGTAAATGCTGGCAGGCTGACCGCCGGGAGGCCCCGGGCAGGAGGCGGACGGCCCGGCCGCACGCACAGGGCGGCGACGCCGGAGAACCAGCACCCCAAAAGGACAGGTTAGGCCCTTCGAACCAAACAACCCTCTTCGGGGACTTTTCCAAGAAACAACCCACAGGAATTGAAGAAACACACAGATTCAGGAAGACGCCCATTGTTTTCACAGGGACCAACGGAACAGCGGGTCACCACTGAGCAAGGCGCCTGGGACGCTGGCGAAGCGGCAGCGGCCCCGGGAGAGACACGTGCGTGGCGCAAGCAGGGGGCAGCCTGGCAACAGTGCTGCATCTGACCACAGTGATCAACGACGCTCTCAGCCCGAGGGGAAGACCGGCAGAGAACCGACGCCCGCATGGCCCAGGGGCTCCGTCTCCCTGCGATGCCCAGTCAGGCTGGCTTATGTTTTGAGCCGGTCGGGGTCCCCACCCGTGCACCATAAGGGGGACGCGCACCTTCTGGTCGAAGCTGTCCGGGGTCAGGTAGAAGTGCTGCAGCGGCACGAAGTAGTCCTCCAGCAGGCCCATGAGCAGCACCAGGTACACGCCGTCTGCAAACTGCAGAGAGAGCAGTGATGCGGGGGAGTGTGCACGGAGCCGGCGAGGGCCCGCTGCTCGAGAGGAGGACAGGTTTGAGAGCTGAACTGTCCCTCTCCGATTTACGAAGGGGTCTGCCGCCACAGGTGAAGGCCGGTGCCGGCGCCGCGCCGGGCATGGATGGGACTGTGACTGTGTTTGCAGTTGGAGCCACGTGGGTGGGGCCACGGCCTTCCCAGCCACCAGGCCCCTCCCCCACCACTGCCGTGGGAACGACACGGGCTCCACGTCCGGTGTGTGGCTCCAGGGAGATGGTGACCCACTGAGCACCATCCGTGCCATGACGGCGTGACTGCCCCAGGGGCCGTGCGCTCTGGTTCGGGGTTTGCAGCCCTGTTCTGCTCACTTGTCAGCTGCCTGCGCCTCCCTCTGGCTGTGCTCAGGGCAGCGGACAAGACTGCCCCATCCTGGAGCCTGGGGACGATGACCTGTGTGTGCAGCCGGCATCTGGTGTCCACCCCAGCTGGGCCCCGGGCAGCGGGACGGGCCCCGGGCAGCGGGACGGGCCCCGGGGGGGGGGGGCAGCCGTCACCCGAGGTCCCAGTCCTCCTCCCCGCCCCTCGCCCAGAACCACTCCCACCACAGGATGGGGACCGGGGTCCAGAGCAGACTGCCCCATGCGCCCCTTTCACAGAAAAGGGAGGCGGATGAGGGCAGAGTGACTCCGGAGTGGAGGAGAAGTGATGAAGAGTCAAAGCCTCAGAGTCCACAGGCAGGAAGCCCTGGCCGGGGGCGGGGAGGCCGGGCAGGGTCAGCGGCATGTGGGCAGGCGGGGTCCCTGAGGGCCTCCAGGGGCAAGAGCCGCAGGCTGGGCTCGTGGCCTGATTGGTAGGTGACCCCTGCCTGTGTTGCGAGTCTCATTCTTCCAGGAAGACGTCACTCATTCCTTAAGGAGAGCAGAGGGTGCTTTTAAAAAGTCATGTAGGCCTGGCTGGTTTGGCTCAGCGGTAGCACGTCGGCCCTGGATCAACGAGCTGCAGGCTCGGTTCTGGCCAAGGGCACTACCCCGGCTGCCGTCCCCAGCCCCGTCGGGGTCGTGCAGGAGGCAAACCAGTCGACGTGTCCCTCTCACGTCAATGTTTCTTTCTCTCTCCCTCTTTCTGCCTCCCATTCTATCTGAAGATAAATAGCAAAATCAACAACAACAAATATAAAAAGTATGTACCCCGGATGTGACCGTTTTCTGCTCCACTCTGGTGGGAAGCACTGGAGTTTCCCCCAGTGACACAGAGCCGGCGTGCCCAGGACACGGAGCCCGTCATCACGACACCTTCAGGGACCAGGGGGGCCGTGAGGAAATACACCACCCACACCACCTGCCCGGGGGTGCTGTACCCACCCGAGACGGGCAGGGGGGAGGGACGGGGGCCGAAGAAAGGAAGACACGGGAATGGAAAGGGGCCCCCAGGAGGGTGAGGGCCGGCAGACTGTGGCAGTTTATCAGCAATGAGTGGGCCCCCAAACACAGAGAGGGGGGTCCTGAGATAGGGGTGCCCGAGCTCAGAAATCCCACCTGGGGAGGCCCCAAGATTCCATCCTCACTATCTCCATCATCAACACCAACTTTTTTTTTTAATCCTCAACCAAGGATATTTTTCCACTGATTTTCAGATAGAGAGGGAGGGAGGGAAGAGGGAGGAAGAGAGAGAGAAACATCAGCGTGAGAGAGACACATCGACCGGTTGCCTCCTGCACGACCTTGACCAGGGCCAGGGGATCAAACCACAACCAAGGTATGCGCAGGCCCTTGACCGGAATGGAACCCACAACTCCTTGGTCCATGGGCGGACGCTCTAACCGCTGAGCCAAACGGCCAGGGCTCCACAGCCACTTTTAAATGCTTTGTCCCCCATTAAGCCTCACCGTGTCTGCGGTCTCCAGGTCAGACACGTGGAGATGCTCGGAGCTCAGTGACTGGCTCAAAGCCAGCGAGCGGCCCGGAATACACAGGGTTTTCAAAAAGAGGGAAAACACGTGTGTGCGCACACACGGACACACACACGCTCACACCTCTGAGCAGGAATCTGACCCCCACACATCCGGACTTGAAGGGTGACCTATTTATAAAAATACACCATTCCCCTGAAATAGGAGAAGAACGTCCTCTGCATTTCTGTGGCCACTGGTCTCTTCTGATGGACCAGTGGCTAAAGGCAGCTTTGAGATGTTACTTTACACAGTGTGGTCACAGGAGAGGAGCAAGGACACGGAGCAAATAAAGACTAACACAAATTCAAGCCCTGCCCTGGCCGGTTTGGCTCAGTGGTTGGAGTGTCGGCGTGAGGTCTAGAGAGACCCGGGTTCGGTTCCCGTTAAGGGCATGTACCTCGGTTGCAGTTGGTCCCCGGCCCTGGGTCGTGTGGGTGGCAGCCACTCTATGTGTCCCTTGTGCGTCAATGTTTCTCTCTCTCTCTCTCTCTCCCTCCCACTTTATCTGAACAAAATATCTAAAAAATGTCCTCGGGTGAGGATTAAAAAAAATAAATTAAATTAAAAAAAATTCAAGCCCAGAGTCTCGGTCCAAGACGCCTGGCCACTACCACTGGGGTGGGGCCCCTCTGGGAAAGGGCAGTCGGAACCGCAGGGGACGGTGTGTCCTCAGCACTGAGGTGACAGCGCCAGGGGTCAGACCTCCCTGGGCCTCAGGGCCCCTCCCTCTGCTCTAACGACTCTAAAGAGTTCACCCTGAGGACCGGACAAGGCACCAGGCCTGGGCCAAGAGGCTCCCTGCACCGCCGGGCGCCGGCGCCGGCGCGGGCGACGCCTGTCGTGAGGGGCCGGCCCGACGCAGCTGAGGGACTAGACAGCGGCTATTAAAAGAGACGACCACAGATGGCAGCCCAGGCACTGGAGGAAAGATCAGACTGCCACACACACACTCTCCCTCAGATGCTCACAATATATTTAGTAACAAAAAGCACATTACAGACAGCTGCTCAACAGGATCCACTGCCGTTTGGAAAACACGTGTGCACATAAAATACCCAGAAAAATGCACGTCCATCCGCGCACGACGGTGACCGCGGAGAGGGTGATGGGGGAGGCCGTGGGGAGGGAGTGAGGAGGGCTTTCACTCCCCACTCAGCAGACTTCTGGACTGTTCATGGATCAAGCAGCAGACAGTGGCCGTGTGTGCAGTGTTGGCAGAGCGCTAACACGATACAGGGATCTGCACGCAATTCACAGAACACGTGTTCACACTAGAAACGGCCGTTCAGCCCTGGCCAGTTTGGCTCAGCGGTTAGAGCATCGGCCCACGGACAGAAGGGTCACAGGTTCGATTCCCGGTCAAAGGCATGTACCTGGGTTGCAGGTTTGATCCTCAGCCTCGGTTGGGGTTGTGCAGGAGGCAACCCAGCGATGTGTCTCTCTCACATTGATGTTTCTCTCTCTCTCTCTCTCTCTCTCCCCCTCCCTCCCACTCTATCTGAAAATCAGTGGAAAAATATCCTCGGGTGAGAATCAACAACAAAAATAATATATATATATATATATATATTTTTTTTAAACGGGCCATTCGGCTTTCAAATACTGACCCACGCCGTCCGGGCCTATGCGGAAGAAAAGTCTGGAACCAGCCTCGTGGCACAGACGCATTACAAAGGATTTTCAGTTGTTTTGCTTATCTGCCTGCTCAGACATTTCTCCAATGAACCTGAATTACTTTTTTAATTAGAAAAGCAAATGGGGAAAGTTAAGGAGAAAGGAATGAATGCAATCACCCTGGGCTTTCAGAAAGATCCGCCGCGTATTAGAGAAATTGGTACCCAGGACGCCCGGCCCCGGATCCCAGCCCCAGCTAATCCTGGGGAAATTATATTTTGTCTTGAACACTTGCTGAGTGCTCAAAACCTATTTTTGCAATGCTGCTCTTGTTCTGAGTGGGAGTGGGGGAGGCTACAGCTGAGCCTCAGATAACTCAGGGGTTAGGACACCCACCCCCCTCACCGTCGAAAGGCCATGTGTTATACACTGTGTTCTTACAATAAAGTCAGCTGGAGGACAGATGTTATTAAGGAAAACCACAAGAAACAGAAAATGCACATATACTTCTGTACTGTGTTCACTGGCATCACAAGTTTACATGTCTGTGTACAAGACAAATCCCATGTGGTCCAAAAGCCTGCAGACATTATGTGTGTGACTGACACTAGACATCAAAGAGAAAAAATGACGTGAGAAAGAAATGCTCATTTACAAGGATAACGATTTGTGCCTGATAACAAAGAAACAGCAATATGATCGTTTGGTGAGTAAGACAATCTCAAAAGATGTTTCCAATATATTTTTTGTTGTTATTAATCCTGACCTAAGGATATTTTTCCACTGATTTTTAGATAGAGCAGGAGGGAGGGAGGGGGAGAGGAAGAGAAACATCAATGTGAGAGAGACACATCGACTGGTTGCCTCCCACACAACCCCGACCAGGGCTGGCGGTCGAACTGGCAACCCTTGACCAGGAATCGAACCCTCGACCCTTCGGGCTGTGGGCCGACGCTCTAACCACTGAGAAAACCAGCCCTGGTCGGTTTGGCTCAGCGGTTGGAACGTCGGCTTGCGGACCAGAGAGTCCCAGGTTCGGTTCCCACTAAGGGCACGTACCTCGGTTGTGGTTTGTCCCCAGCCCTGGTTGGGGTCGTGTGGGTGGCAACCGGTTACTCGATGTGTCTCTTTCACATCGATGTTTCTCTCTCTCTTCCCCCTTCTCTCCCTCCCGCTCTATCTGAAGATAAATGCAGAAAATGTCCTCGGGTGAGAATTAAAAAAAAAAAGAAAAAGAAAGACATCCAGGTGTGAGTGGACCCGTACCTCAAACCCATGTTGTTTGAGGATCAGCTGTACCTCGTACTTATGCAGAAAACACTGCATATTCACCAGGGGGCATTTAGCAAGCATCTGCCAGGTGCCCGGGACAGAACATTCCAGACCAAGGGACCTGCACAGGCAGAGGCTCTCTGTTGGGGTGCATGGCACCCTGGAGGTGTTATGAGTTGAATTGCGTTCCCCCAAAGAGATGTGCAGGCGTCTTGGCCCCGCGTCCCTGTGAATGTGACCTTATTTGGAAATAGTCTTTACTGAAGTCATCAGTTAAAAGGAGGTCAATAGGGTGGGCCCTGATCCAACATGACTGGTGTCCTTACAAAAAGGGGAGACTAGCCCAGCTGGTGTGGCTCAGTGGTTGAGCATCGCCCCAGGCACCAAGGGGTCGCCGGTCCGATTCCCGGCCAGGGCACATGCCCGGGTTGCGGGCTTGATCCCCAGTTGGGGTGTGCAGGAGGCAGCCAGTCGATGTTTCTCTCTCATCGATGTTTCCACCTCTCTCTCAGCCTCGGGGAGCAGCCCAGAACTGCGAGGGAACCCAGGTCCGTTGTCTCCGCCAGTTGGGGATACTTTGTTCCAGCCCCGGGAAATAAGCAGAGGGTCTGCGAGGTGGCGAGGCCGGCTGGGGCTGGGGCTGGGGCTGGTTCGGCTGTAGCGCGGGCGTCCCAGCCTTGGAACAAGATGGTGCACGGTTTGCCCACGGGGCCCCGGGATCAGAGCACTGGCCGGCGCAGAGACTTCCGACCCGGAACACCGCTTACCTGGGTCTCCAGTTCCGTCACCTCCAAATTCAGCTTGTTCAGGTGCTTGTTCACAAACGTGATGAGAGACTGTCAGGGCAGAGGGGCAGGGCAATCAGGACAGACGCCAGCTCCCACCCGGGGCTGGGGGCCACCCGGCGCTGTGAAACGCTTCCCTGGTCTCCTGTTTACTAAAATAAAGGGCTCCTGTTTAGAACGAAACGTTCTTCCGATGACCCTTGGTTTGAATGAGATTACGCCTGGAACGGTCCCAGCTGGAGAAGGAAGCACACGGCAGGTCTCCCCCAGGAGCTCAGGGCCCGCCCAGGCCTTCGGAAGGATACAGTGGTCAGGTGTGGCTCAGTAGGTTGGAGCATCGTCCTGTGCATCGAACGATTGCAGGTTCGATTCCTGGTCAAGGCACGTGCCTGGGTTGCCAGTCTGGACCCCAATCAGGGTGCACATGGGGGTCGGCCGATCAATGTTTCCCTCTCACATCAATGTTCCTCTCTCTCTCTCTCTCCCCCTCTTCCATTCTCTCTAAACTCAATAAAGCGTGTTTGCAAAAGGAAAAGAAAGCCGTTTGGGGAAACTCCTAGACGAAGGACTCTCTCCTGGTCGCAGGCAGAAAGGATCACGGCTCAGATCTCACAGGAGGGCAGGCTGCCTTCCCAGCGAGTCGTCTGCAGAGGCTGGGGCAACGCCGTGCGCTGTGGGCTGAGGCTCCGTTCCCGCCGGGGGAGAACAGGCCTTCCTGGCAGACCCCCAGCCCGACTCCAGAGCCTCGGGTGCAAGCGGGTGTTTCGTCCCGAGGCTTCCCAGCCCGCCTGTCCTCTGCGCACCCGTCGTGGGCAAGCAGCCCCACGTGCGTGTGGACGGCCCTGCCGGCAGAAGCCTCCTGTTCACTGAGCAGCTGTGGATGCAGCGTCATGGTGAGGAGGCCAGCAAGACCCAGGGGGCGACACGCTTAACATCTCACAGTGAAAAATAGCCTCGAGTGGGCATGAACGCCACGCCGGCTGGGGAAGCACTCAACGAAGCAGGGAGGGGGCAGGACGGTCCCCGGGGACGGAGATACTGAGCTGCTCACTGGACGCACTGTAGTTACGTTTCCACTGTAATTACACTCCAGCCACGTGACAGACACTGCGGGACCTCAGACGTGTCCCCACCTTCCTCCCACTCGGAGTCGGGGCTGCGGGAGCCGAGGAGACGCACACGGCCCGGGAGCTTACCTTCTTCACCAAGCTGAGCTTGTCCGGGGCGTGGTCAAACAGCGTGTCGAAGGCGTCCCGCTCTGCGTGCAGGGAGACACAGGGACGGGGGGTGGACACGGCGCCGCTGCTCCATCCCCGCCCGGCCGGCCCAGGCAGAGGCAGCTTCGGCCCTCGGGAAGCCAGCCCAGAGCTGAAGAGCCTTGGCAAGAAGATGCCTCTGGGGCCCCTTCGACAGGGTGTTTCTTCCGACAGGAACACGTGGGAGCAGCTGGGCGCCCGCCCCCGTCACATCCGAGGACGAGGACGGGAGGGGTCCTTCCCCGCACTCCGCGTCTCCAGTACATCCTGAGTCCACTGGACATCTGCCCCCCGCTGCGCAGCGCCCTCCCCTGGCACAGCTCCAGCCTCTGGCTTAACACGTGTCCCTCCCCCACGCCGAGCCCCTCAGATCCACTCCCCCGGCGGGTGGGGCAAGCTTTTTACAGTGTAAATTAGACCATTTCTTGCCTTCTCCCAACCCTGCCCCCACTAAAACTGACCGACAACTTTTTCTTACTCTTAGCATAAAAATCATTCCCGACTTCCGGTCAAGGTGGCGGGTAGGTAACCGCGGTATCGCGTCCTCCCACAACCACATCAAAGTTACAACTAAACTACAGAACAACCATCATTCAGAACCGCCTGAAATCAAGCTGAATGGAAGTCCTACGACTACGGAATTAAAGCAGCAGCCACATGGAGACTGGTAGGAGGGCGGTGGCGCGACGGGCTGGTCCCACACCCACGTGTGGCGGATAAAAATCAGGAGGCTCCCATGGCTGGGAAGGTCCTTCCTGAGGACTGAGGGGTCCCCGTCCCACACCAGGTGCCCCGCTCAGGGTCCCAGTGCCAGGAAGAGAATCCCCATCACTTCTGGCTAGAAAACCAGCGGGAACTGAGGCTCAGGGAGGCTGAGGCGGCTGGAGCCCCAGGCAGCTCCTTAAAGGGCCCGCGCGCGAACTTATCGGACTCGCTCCCTCTCAGCTTGGAGGGGAGGCAGCTCGAGGGGCGCCAGAGACATACAGGGAAAAACTGAGCTGTTTGGCATTGGAGCGAGGGCTGGAGAGGGGGCTTTCTCCGGGACAAACGTGCTGTCAGAGGCCTTTGTTCCTCTGGTGAGCCCTTCCCTGGGGCGGCAGACAGTCGCCATATCTGGGACCCCAGCAACCTGGCTCACACTGGTAGCCCCACCCTGCTGACCCCCTGAGGCCCCGCCCTGCCCCACGCAACTTTCAGGCCCACCCAAGCTGTTGCCACTTGCTTAACCATAGGATTGGCCTGTCTTGGATCCCGCTTCAGGTTTTTCCTAAATTCCTCCAAACGAGCAGCATCTGGTCTCAGCGAGCCCCATACCTCTCGTTAAGTAATACACAGAAACAAACACAGGGAGGCAGCCAAAATGAGGAGACAAAGAAACAGGTCCCAAATGAAAGAACAGAACAAAACCCCAAGAAAAGAACTAAGCAAAATGGAGATAAGCAACCTAACAGATACTGAGTTCAAAATACTGCTTATAAGGATGCTCAATGGACTTAGTGAGAACCTCAGTGAACTTAGGGAGGGCCTGGATGCACAGTCAGAAATGAAGGAGGCATTAACTGAAATAAAGAATAATTTACACAGCTTCAATAATAGAGTATGTAAATCCAAGGAGCAAACCATCGATTTGAAATATAAGGAAGCAAAAAATGCTCAATCAGAACAGCAAAAAGAAAAAGGAATAAAAAAAAAATGAGGATAGTGTAAGGAGCCTCTGGGACAACCTTCAAGCGTACCAACATCCGCATCTTGGGGGTGCCAGAAGGAGAAGAGCAAGAACAAGAAATCGAAAACCTGTTTGAAACAATAATGGCAGAAAACTTTCCTAACTTGGTAAAGGAAACAGACATACAAGTCCAGGAAGCACAGAGAGTCCCAAACAAGATGAACCCCAAGAGGCCCACACCAAGACACATCATCATCAAAATGCAAAAGGTTCTCAAGACAAAGAGAGAATCTTAAAAGCAGCAAGAGAAAGGCAGCTAGTTACCTACAAGGGAGTTCCCATAAGACTGTCAGCTGATTTCTCAAAAGAAACTTTGCAGGCCAGAAGGGAGTGGCGAGAAATACTCAGAGTGATGAAAAGCAAGAACCTACAACCAAGATTACTCTATCCTGCAAAGCTGTCATTTAGAATCCATGGCCATATAAAGAGTTTCCCAGAGAAAAAAAAGTTAAAGGAGTTCATCACCACCAAACCATTATTATATGAAATGATGAAGGGTCTTTTTGAAGAAAAAGATAAAACATATGAACAAACAAAATGGCAATGAATACATATCTATCGACAATGGAATCTACAAACAAAATGAACAGGCAGAACAGAAACATTCTCATAGATACAGAGAACATTTTGTTGGTTGCCAGTTGGGAGGGGGGTTGGGGGAATGGGTGAAAAGGTGAAGGGATTAAGAAGCACAAATTCATTGCTAGACTGACAAACCTCAAAGGAAAGGGGTTGGGGGGTGGGAAGAAATAAACCAAAGAACTTATATGCATAACCAATGGACACAGACAATAGTGTGGGAAAAGGCGGGAGGGGGGCGCGAGGGGAGAGGAGGGGGTTAATGGGGGAAAAATGTGGAACATCTGTAATACATTTTACATCCAACAATAAGGATTTAAAAAAAAACAACCATTCTCCTTCCTATGGGCCCACGGGACTCTCGGAGCTCAGCATCGTCCCGGACACACTCACCCTCCCTGACTTGACTCCGCCAACCGGCCTCCGGGCTGCTTCTCTGTCACTCGCTCCCGGCAGGGCCTTTGCACCTGCTGTTCACCTGTCTCCCTTCCTGCCGGTTGCACTGCCTCCTGAGGGCCTTCCCTGAGCCGGGAGCAGAGCAGCCCCTGCCAGTCTCCTCCTGCCCTGGGGCGTTCTCCACAGCGCTTAGTCACTACTGCTTAGTCACTACGCCGCAGGCTCCTCCTCACTTGTCTGCTCCGGATCGCTGGGCAGTCAGCGCCGGAGGGCTGGCACCACCGTCCCTCGTCCCAGAACAGGGAGGGGCCGCAGCCAGTGCTCAGAACACATGAGTGGACAGAGGGGACGCTGCTCCAGAGTCTCTGCACGCTTCCAGGGTACCCCTGTGGGAAGATCTTCGGGGCCCGAGGGGGTCCGTTTCACCACCCCACCCATCTCCCTTTGCCCAGGCGAGCCCTAACCCACGTGGGGGACCAGCCAACACAGAATCCCACCTTCCCCCCGCGCGAGGTCACGGGCGGCTGTCAGCGCAGCCCCTGCCTCCCTGGGGCTGAGAAAGGAGCGGGCTGGCTGGGGGCCAGGGGCCCGGCTCTAGGCTGAAGCCGCGGGGGGACGTGGCGGGCAGGGCAGAGACCACTGCCAGCAGGACCCCAGGCCGGGGCTGAGGTCTCCAGGGTGGAGGCAGGGCTGTGGGAGTCGCTGCCGGGCAGGAGGGCAGGAGAGGAGGACGTCTGGAAGGGCCTGGGGCTCCTGACTTCTGTCCTGAAGGAGCCGCTGACCCCCCAGGTTTCTGGGGTCAGCACGAGGTCCTCTGTCACTAGCCAGGGCTTAGGCCCAAACCCAGCCCAGCGGGCGGGGGTGGGGTCTCCTCCGGGACCAGAGCCAGCCCGGGGACGTTCAGTCCTGCCCGGCCTGACGCAGGGGTTGGGGACAATGAGAAAAGGAGGTGAGGGCCCGAGGAGCTGCAGAGCCAGGTGACAGGGAGGAGCTCTGTACCCCACTGCCCAGGGCAGGGCCGCAGGGCCCCTCACAGCCCAGCCCCTGCCTCCTGCGGCTTTGGGGAGGGGGGAAGGTGAAAGGGAAGAAGGCGGGAGAGAAGGAAGGGGTGTGGGTGTGTGACAGGTGCACACATGCATACGGGGACCAGGCGTGTGTGAGGGGTGGGGGTGGGGTGCAGAAGCCTCTGCCCAAGTCAATTACTGCTGTAATCGTCTAAGTCAGATTATACTCAATCAGACGGCCGGCTGAAGAGGGGAAAAGCTAATCTTTACAAAGCAAAACACGAATTTTAAATGCAGTTTGAGAAAACCCCAGAGCACAGCGCTGACGTCAGCGGGGTATATTTAGCCGGGCACCGCGGGGCTCGCAGAGTCGGGGCGAGGAAGGGCAACAGAGCGGCGTCACCAGGGCCCGCAGGCCTTCGCTGCACCCCGCGCCTGGCCTTGGGCACGAAAATGGATCTGGGTTCAAATCCCAGCTGCCCGACTCCACAGTCCCCTGACTTCAGGCAGGTCGCTCCTGGTAAAGTGGGGGGTGAAAACACCCTCCTCTGGGTCACAGAAACAAACAGGGAGCAGCCCTGCCCTTGGGAGGGGCTGAGGGGTAAACCGAGGTGGCCAGAAAGGACACCGAAAGGGGCCGAGTCAACTGGCGTGTGCCAGTGTCCGCCAGGCTCAGCCTTCAGGGATGTCTGGTTTGGTCCAGGAAAAGTTGTTTTTGTTTGAGTCGTTTTTTAAGTTGGAAGTTGTATCCATAGTTCTGAGTTTCTGGCTTCTCTTCAAGAACCGACGAATCCACATTCCCACCTGACATCAGCGAGCCCCACTCGAAGTGCACTGTGGACTCTGCACTTTGCCCCAGACCCCACCCCTCCCCGCTGCCACCCCCAGAGGCCAAGGGGCAGCTGCCTGTTACCATCAGATATTCCGGCCGCCTCCCTTTCATGTGATCAGCCCGGTCCCTGGAGGCGTCTACGCTCAGGGCCCTGGGACACAGGGGCCCGAGGAGGGGGTCCCACGGGACGAGAAGACTGGAAGGGGGTTCCGGGCAGAGAACAGAAAGCAGAGAGGGCCCCACACCGGGTGGCCTGTGAGGGAGGCGAGGGGGCTGGGTCCCGCGGGCTCAGGGTCCATGACCAGGAGAGGTGTGGGAACAGGCCCAGCGGCAGACGGGGGGTGGGTGACCCAGAGGGGCCAGGAGGGGAAGAAGAAGACAGCTTCTCCTCCCTTCTCCCCCACTTACCCAGGAAGGGGCTCTGGGAAGAAGCCGGGGAGGGGGAGGGGGCGCATTCAGAGAAAGACAACCAGCAAACCCGTTGCCATGGAGATCAGGCTGCAGCTCCCCAACTCCCCTGGGGAGAGAAGGGCTTCCCATTCCCCTAGCAATGATGTCAGGAGCTGGGGGTAGGGGGTGGGGGGCAGAGTGGACCCTCCCTCCCTAGCTCAGAGAGCTTATGGGAGACACTGAGGCCAGGGACACACGCTCTGCGAAGCCCAGGGGTGGACACCAGCCAGGGAGCGTCCGCCTGCTGTTCTGGAAGCTCCTGGGCCATGCACTGAGGAAGACCCGGCTCCAGCCCCCAAGACGCTTACTCTTCGGGCAGCCATGTGCTAACGGAGAGTGAGAAGGGCCGGGGTCCCCACACTGCCAGGTTCCCCGTGCCCGCCAGACACGTGGCGGGGCTTGACGCGAGTGAGCACAGCAAGGTGCCTCCTGTGAGCGGAGACACGAGTAAAGAAAGAATAAGGTGAGGTGGGGGCAGTAGGAGCAGAGGGTGCTCAGGGAGGGCCCCCGGTAAGTGACATTTGAGGGAGAGCTGGAGGTGAGGGCGTGAGCCATGGGGGAATCTGGAGGGAGAGCATTCCCAGCGCAGGGTTCTGCGGTGTGAACGCTGAAGGGAAGTGTCCTGGGGGCAGAGAGGGAGCCACACGCAGGCTGGACATGTAGGGGAGCGAGGAGGCCAGAGACCAGGAGGGGGCGTCCAGGAGGGCCACTGCAAGGACCGTGGTTCTGTCCTAAACCAAGGTGGGGGTGGTGAGGAGGAGTGAGGGGTAAAGGGGTGCTTAGGAAGCCTGGCCCCAGCGACAGTGCAAAGGAATCAACTAGAGGGGCCAGCGGGGGCCAGTACCCTGGGGGAGATCCCACCTTGGCGGCGGCGAAGGTGTGCACAGGAGAAGGCTGGCCCGCTGCTCCAGGCTGCTGGCGTGGGAACCAGGAGACCCGGCAGCTGCGTCAGTGAAGCCAACAGGGAGTGGAACTAATTGCCTGCCACCCACTAACAGCCTCTGCATCTCACACGGATGCAAGAGCCTGTGCAGGAATGAGGCCAAGTCCTCGGGCTCCGTGGCTCCACGTCCCTGCCCCCCATGCTCCGGGCCCCCCTCCCCCATGTCCCCTTCACACACCGTGACACCTGGCTCTCACCCAGGAGTCGGGTCCTGGCACCAGCCCCAGCAGCGCCCGCTCACAGGCTGCCGGGGCCCCTCCCCCAGCGTCTCCTCTCTCTTGCACACAGCCCCCCAAGGTCTCTGACACCTGGAGCAGGCCTGTCCCAAACACAGAGGTGCCAACACACAGAAAACCGCAGACCACAGTTTCAAATGCTCCGCGGGCCCCACTCGTCACCCCCGGGCCTCTACAATCCAGAGGTCTAGGACCCCCTGCGGCAAGGACAGGGAAGCCGCAGACCATGCACTGCGCCCCCAGACGGGCCTCCCCAGACAGGGCCAGGCCGCCCACATGCCCGTCCACTCGGGGCGCCCCACGCTGGCCCTGCAGTGAGCTGCACTCCCCACTGCTACTCTGCCCACAGCAACTGGCACGTGACGGATTCCTTTCCTCTGCACCCCCATTTGTTTAATTAATAAAGACACAGAAAAGACCTGAATTGCTACTTAAAACACAGGGCAGACGGGGATTCCCAGGCCCGTGTTCAGGCCTACCTAAGAAAGCGTCACTGTGGCGTCGTCTCACGTTTAAGACCTTTGAGAACCGAAGAGCCTTCTTCATACACAGGTAGCAGTGGGGTGCCCCTGGACCCCCACAGCCCCGGGACAGCTCCGGGGGACGCTCCCCCGGGGCCCTGCAGCTCCCGGACCAGCTCCAGGCCGGCAGGCCCCCGAGCACACGCGGACACGTCTGCTGGGTTTCCACGTTCCCTGCGGACATGCTCCCACCCGCTCACTGCGGAACATGGTATTTGGGGGCCGATGCTTTTGGAATAGTCTCCAAAGCAGTGCGCCTGGCTCAGGCTGCCTCTGGTGTCCACGCTGCCACAGCTGTCCCTCCATCCGCCACCCCTCGCCGAGGTGCAGACGGGGCCACGGGGCTCCAACGGGCAGGGACCAGCTCTGGGGAACCCTAACCACCGCCCCGCAGAAGGAGAGCCGGCGGCCGAGTAGATCCCGTGCTCACTCTCACGTCGTCTGCCCAGCAACTGTGACCAACCCACTCCACAGAGAGGGACAGAGAGGCCACGGGGCAGGCCAGTGTGCCCAGCGGGGCAGAGGCAGGGCTGTGCCTGGAAGGGAGCTGGCTGAGCAGAGGTTTTAAGGCAGGAGGCTCCACCCCTTCAGGAAGTCTCCCCTGGCTAACACGCTCGCATGCAAGCCGGCACCTCTGCCCTCCCTGCTGTCCTGGTTTCCACTCGGGCTGCGTCCCTGCGGGGGAGCACGTGCTGTCACCCACACTCCTCTCCTCCCGCCCGGCCCCTCCCTGCTCGGAGAAGCACACCACGGCCCCAGCACAGGGCCCACGGGGAGCCCCGGGGAGCCCCAGCTTCCTCGAGGGTCCCAGCGCAGCTAAAAGCACAGGGCTCCTGCGGCCCCACGTGAACCCTGGGGGCTTCCGGGCCAGCCCAGTGCCCACCACCCCTGACCCCCCACCTTCACCCCGCCCGGGCTTACTTACCAAAGCGCCCCATCATCTGCCTGCAAACAAGAGAGAGAGAGAGCGCGCAGTGAGTCCGTGTGCGGGGAGGGCGACCCAGCGCCGCCGGCCGGGATTGCCCCCCTGAGGGCTATTTATAGAACGTGACCACACTTTGATCAATTCCGTCCCACAGTAAATCATCATCTTCTTTTAAAGCCCTCTGCCCTTGTCGCTGGGAGGGTGTGCACATCACGGAGGGGTTCATATCAGCAGGAAAAGGGTCTTCCTGACCAGCATGGATGGTGAACTTTAAAATACAAGGGTGCAGGTGACCTGAGCCCCATCTCCCTGTAACAGGATCCTGGGGAGCCACAGGCCACGCTGAAGCCAATGGGTGGATACCTGGCTTCTCTGTGGCGACTTCAGGGGCACGAAGGCGCAGCTCCTCCCATGTGCCACCTTCCCGAGACACAAAGCCATCTTTATGTCCTCCCCAAACCTCTCTGGCCTCAAGTCCTTGGGCTCCATCTCATTGAACAAATACTTTCTGGAGCCCCCGCTATGAGCAGGCCATGGAGGTACAGTAGTGACGCCCCTGGCCCGCCCTCGGGGCACCTGGCGGTGCTCTCCAGCGTGACACACGGGAGATGCGGTGGGAACCAAAAGAAGCCAGCTGCTCCTGCCTGCAAACAGAGGGGGCTTCCTGGAGGAGGTGGCCTCAGAGCCGCCTCTAGAAAGAGATGGGAAGGATGTTGAGGCTAGACGGGAGGTGGGCAGGACGCCGTAAGAAACTGAAGACGGGCTTTCAGTACGGCGGGAGGGCAAGCCGCGAGGCGACTGAAGTCAGATGCAGCAGGAGGCAGACGGGCACTAATGGTTTAGGCAGACGTCCGAGGACTGCGATGCCACACGTGCTAGGGGAAGGGGTGGGCCAGGGCAAGCCAAGTCCGCTGGACAGCTCCCCCACCCGCGTCTGGGGTGCTCCGCTCCTCGGAAATTCCCTCAGGGCTCACGGCACTTCCCACAAGCTGATGTCGCATTTCTAAGACACACCCTTCCTCGTCCGCTAGACCGCCAGCCCTGGAGGAGCAGCAACGGTCAGCCTCCCGGCGCCCAGCACAGCGCCTGGCACACAGTAGGCCCCGTGGGCCGTCCACCGCTGCTCCCCCACCGGCAGGGTCTGTCCCCGCCCTCTGGTCCGGGATGGCCTTCTCACTGGCTCTGACTCTGAGTGTGGGGGTACGGGGCACCCGGGGAGGCCCTCTCGCCCTCTCGAAACCTGAGGGCACCATGGAGGATGCCCAGCTTTAGAAGGAGAGACATGCGGAGGGACAGAGGTCCACACTGTCACCAACCCCCAGACCAGCCTAAGAGCCACCCAGCTGAGCCCAGCCCCAGCTGTCGCACAGAACTGTCATCAAATAAAATGACTGTCGCTTCAAGCCACTTGGTTTGGGGTGGTTTGTTACATGACCATGGACAACTAAGACACCAGGCCACTCCTCACCCCTTTCAAGTCCTCCTCCTGCCCCAAAGCCCGCTGTCCCCTCCCTGCCCCTCCCCGCCCCTCCGGGCCCCCACGTCCCCGCCACGGGCTCGGCACAGAGCTGCCCACGCACCAGGCCGCCGGCAGCGTCCCTCCCACCCCCTGCCTGCTCCCGCACCGGGAGTGGCTTCCTGGGTCGGCTTCGCGCTTTGAAAGACCTGCATGGACTCACGACAGTGATCAGCCCCTGTGAACTGAGTGGGTGGGCTGAGACGGCCGATAGCCCACCTTCCGTTCCATCCCGAACAGCTCTAGTCGGGGGCACAAGTGCCGTGACTTTAAAGACCCCCCACAGGGTGTGCGGAGGGCCGCCGACACCCCACGCGACACGCACCACGGGACCTGCTATTCGCAATGTGCTGGAAGCGGTTTAGGCCTAAGGATCGCCCTCCGGCTCCTCCAGGCCAGGGTGGCTCAGCCCTGTCTGCCCACGAGCAGTGGTGGGTTAGACGTGTGGTCCCTCTGCGGAGCCAGTGCAGACGGGTAAATGAACGGGGACTGTGGTCCCTCTGACCGTCCGAACGCCCCCTCCCTCCCCTCTCAACACTGCCAAGGCCCCTTCAAACACAAGGAGTCAAAGGCCCCGCCCTGGGGAAGAACTGTTCTGCCCTCACTTTGCGGATTGAGTGCGCCGGCCCTACCGAAGGTCGACGCCCTCCACTCCCTTTCCCTCCCTGAGGGAGACTGTGAACATGATCGATGTGTTCCCACGTGTCCATCGGTTCAGGCAGCTACAGGAGTTCTACCTGCTCCGCCAGACGTTTTCTAATGTTTCTACGTGGGAAGTAATGGTCTGGGTTCCTCGTTCACCACCAGCCCACACTCTCCCTCGTCCTCCCTCCAAAGAGGGAGCGAGCTCTGGCGCAGGCCGTGGAGGCTGCCAGCCGGGCAGACGCGGGCGGGATCCACCGCCAAGTGGAGGGACGTGAGGTGTCGTGTCCCTGGGGCCACGGGGCCAGGAGGACGGGGCGGCAGGGCCACTTACTCGGTGGTCGTGGTCAGCTCCTCCGTGACGTGGCTGGAATGCAGCAGGCCTTCCCGCTTCTGAAAGGCCAGAATGAACAAGTGAAAAACACACAAACACCCGGGCAGGTCGGGGGGAGGGCAGACGGGGAAGGGCAGGTCGGGAGGAGGGCAGGTCGGGGGGGAGGGCAGGTCGGGGGGAGGGCAGACGGGAGGAGGGCAGGTCGGGAGGAGGGCAGGTCGGGGGGAGGGCAGACGGGGAGGGCAGACGGGGGAGGGCAGATGGGGGAGGGCAGGTTGGGGGGAGGGCAGACGGGAGGAGGGCAGGTCGGGGGGAGGGCAGACGGGGGAGGGCAGGTCGGGAGGAGGGCAGGTCGGGAGGAGGGCAGATGGGAGGAGGGCAGGTCGGGAGGAGGGCAGACGGGGGGAGGGCAGGTCGGGAGGAGGGCAGGTCGGGGGGAGGGCAGACGGGGGAGGGCAGATGGGGGAGGGCAGACGGGGGAGGGCAGATGGGGGAGGGCAGGTCGGGGGAGGGCAGACGGGGGAGGGCAGGTCGGGAGGAGGGCAGACGGGGGGAGGGCAGGTCGGGAGGAGGGCAGACGGGGGGAGGGCAGGTCGGGAGGAGGGCAGACGGGAGGAGGGCAGACGAGAGGAGGGCAGACGGGGAGGGCAGACGGGGGAGGGCAGATGGGGGAGGGCAGGTCGGGGGGAGGGCAGACGGGAGGAGGGCAGGTCGGGGGGAGGGCAGACGGGGGAGGGCAGGTCGGGAGGAGGGCAGACGGGAGGAGGGCAGACGGGACGAGGGCAGGTCGGGAGGAGGGCAGACGGGAGGAGGGCAGACGGGAGGAGGGCAGACGGGAGGAGGGCAGGTCGGGAGGAGGGCAGACGGGAGGAGGGCAGGTCGGGAGGAGGGCAGACGGGAGGAGGGCAGATGGGAGGAGGGCAGGTCGGGAGGAGGGCAGACGGGGGAGGGCAGGTCAGGAGGAGGGCAGATGGGAGGAGGGCAGGTCGGGAGGAGGGCAGACGGGGGGAGGGCAGGTCAGGAGGAGGGCAGATGGGAGGAGGGCAGGTCGGGAGGAGGGCAGGTCGGGAGGAGGGCAGACGGGGGGAGGGCAGGTCGGGAGGAGGGCAGGCGGGGGGAGGGCAGGTAAGGAGGAGGGCAGATGGGAGGAGGGCAGGTCGGGAGGAGGGCAGGTCGGGAGGAGGGCAGACGGGGGAGGGCAGGTCGGGAGGAGGGCAGACGGGGGGAGGGCAGGTCGGGAGGAGGGCAGACGGGAGGAGGGCAGGTCGGGAGGAGGGCAGACGGGGGGAGGGCAGGTCGGGAGGAGGGCAGACGGGAGGAGGGAGGGCGAGGAGGGCAGACGGGAGGAGGGGCAGGTCGGGAGGAGGGCAGGTCGGGAGGGCAGGGAGGGACAGGACGGGAGGAGGGCAGGTCGGGAGGAGGGCAGAGGTCGGGAGGAGGGCAGGTCGGGAGGAGGGCAGGTCAGGAGGGCAGACGGGGGGAGGGCAGGTGGGGGCAGGGCAGATGGGGGGAGGGTAGACGTCGGGAAGAGGGCCTCAGGGCTCCTGAGGCCGTGCATAGATGGCCAGGCCCACGAGCCACCTCAGGGACAGCGAAAGAACAAAGAATGGTGCCCACATCCGGGCCGGGAGCCTCTGGGAGCTGGAATTGCCACACCCCCACCCCCACCCCCACCCCCGCGCTTAGGCTCCATGTCTCTCGAAGCTGTGGGGGTCTCAGGAGAAACACCAGCTCCCAGAGGGACCCCCATACCACGCCCTGCACTTGGGAGAGGTGAGGAGCAAACACAATGATGGGAAACATCAATGATGTAACACACGCCCCCCAGAGTTGGGTCCATTCAGAGCCCCAGAATTCGGCCATATTTGGAAACCGGGTGATGCAGCTGTAACAGGTTAATAGAAGGTTAGGGCGGGTCTCCCATGCCAGATGCCGGGGTCCTGACAGGGAGAGAAAACAGAGACACGGAAGGTGGACAGAGAGGAGAGGCCACGAGACAAGGAGGCAGAGACTACACCCAGGTGTCCACACGCCAAGGGCACGGGGCCTGCGCCAGCCGGGCCGCAGGCCGCAGGAAGGCCCCTCCCTGGAGCCCAGAGGGACGCGCCCTGCCAGCTCCTTCCTTAGGACACGGGGCCTCCGGCCCGGAGGGAATCCTGTCTGCTGTTCTCAAACCCCTGGCGTGTGGCGGCGTGTGGCGGCGTGTGGGAGCAGCTCTAGGCCACGAACACGGCTCCCGGAGCCTGGCGGGGGTGTGGGCAGCCTCAGGGTGCCACTCATGGCCAGCTACCCCAGCCCCCACCGAAAGCCCCTGCTTGAACCCCTTCAAGGGACAGGGAGGTCACTCCCAGCTGGCAGCCCACGGGGCACCCCTCTCAAGATACAGGCTCCGGAGCCTTGCTGTGTCCGGCCTCGCGGGAAGCCTTCCTGCAGGCGCCTGTCCGTGGAGCTGCCCCACCCTGACGGAGCCTCAGGGGAGCCCTGGGAGAGGCCCGGGACCCCGATTCTCCTTCTCATGAGGTGGGCGCCGGCCGGTGGGCACAGCCCTAGGCGCGGGACACCGGAAGCTGAGTTTTCCAGGTTTGTAGTATAACCTCGGTTTTATGGGGAAATCACTGTAGCTCAGAGACAGCAGTGCTGGGTGGTGGTTGGGGCACAGCCCTCATCCATCCCTCCACCCACTGCGGCACCCCTGCACCCCTGGGCCTGGAGGACGGCGCGGGCGGGGCCCTGGGGAAGGCGGGCCCTCTGAGGTCTGGGACCGGCTGAGGCTGAGGCCGGCCGCTCTCAGACTGCCTCTCCCCAGCTTGGGCGGTGGCCCAAGGAATCCTTCCGTGACCCTGGTCAAGGAGGGCGTGCCAGCAAGTGCTTGCCCGGGTCAGTAAAACTTCCCGCAAACCCAAAAGATTAAACCAAAGTTCAGGCCTGAAAGGAAATAGCCCAGTGAGTAAGCGGCAGGGAGCTCCGGGGGCCTGGGCTGACGTGCGTGGGTCTGGGAACCGTGTTCCCGTGTGTCCTCAAGAAGCCTTTCCCGCCGGCCGAGCCGATGACAACGGGCATAGTTCCCTGTCCTCGTCACCCCCAACCACAAACTCGCTCCTCAGGGAGCAAAGGGGGCCAATAGCAGGAGCGCCTCATCTGACGCCAGGGAAGGGCGTCCCGGCCGCCGGGTGAGGCCGAGCTCCCGGTGCACGCAGGGGTCACTCCCTTGGGAATCACAGGGCCGGCCAGAGCCTCGCCGACCACAGAGACCAGGCCCTGTAAGTCCACAGACCGGAGGACAGCGTGGAGCCGGACATCCCCAATAAAACGAACACTGGAGCCCTGGCCGGGCTGGCTCGGCGGTTAGAGCGTCGGCCCACGGACCAATGAGTCACGGGTTCGATTCCAGCCAAGGGCACGTGCCTCAGTTGCGGTTCATCCCCGGCCCTGGTTGGGGTCCTTCAGGAGGGAACCAGTCGATGTGTCCCTTTCACATCGATGCTTCTCTCTCTCCTCTCCCTCCCTCCCACTCTATCTGAAGATAAATAGAAAAACATCCTCAGGTGAGGATTTAAAAAAAAAACAACAATTAATAAACGCTGGAGCCCTCGGTTCTGGGTGCCCCCTCGGCCCCGTGGCAGAAGCAGCTGCTCCTGTCGGACTCTGGCCTGTTTCCCTCACGGAGGGACGGCAACAGCCACACGGAGCACCAGGTACGCAGCAGGTGCTCAGCAGATGCGTACTGGACAAAGCACCCAGCCGGGGCAGTCTGTCCCTGAAATGCAAGGACACAGCCAGGAAAGGCAGCTGGGCCTCCCTCAGAAGGACCCTGGCTCCTGGCTACAGTTCTCCAAGTGAAGCCAGAGAAACGACCCCCAAGGCGGAGGAGTGGGGGGGCGGCCCCCACACAGACTGAGCCCGCAGGTGCCTCACCGGCCTCTGTGTCACAAGCCGGCCCCGCCCCTCTCCAGCAAACAATACGCTTGCTCAGAGCCTGCATTCCGACCAGCGGCTTCCAAGAGAAATGAATGTTCTTCTCGAAAATGTGGGGAATGACACCCCGGCACTCCCGTGCCTTGGAATCTGCCTCTTCACATCGATGACATTGTCCCTGCTCCAACCGCCTGTCTCAAGGTCAGGGTGAGACACGCGCTTTGTCGAGAGGGAGACACAGAAAGCAGCCTCCCGGGGGGACAGAAAGGAGACAGCGGGGAGCACAGGAGGGAGAGGGCAGGTGCCCCTGCAGCCGCGTGGGGGACAGGCCGGCCACCTGGCGCTACTCACCCGCACGACCACCACTTGCACGGAGACATGTTCAGGGAGGCGGATCGGGGCCCGGAAGTGCGTGGCCAGGGACACGAGCAGGTGGAGGATGGCCACCAGGTTCTTCCCGTGGATGGCTTGTGGGGGAGGACAGAAGAAGCCTCGTTAGAGCGTTATACGGTAACCCCGAGCCTGCGTCCAAAAGGCGATGACGAAGCTACGTGGAAATGAGACCTTGGAGGGAAACCACAGGCCATGGAGAAACGGAGAGAGCCGACGCACATCCCCCCGAACTCCGTTTCAGCGCCTGACTCGGGCCTGTCTGTCGGCCTCGGTGTCTCGTGCAAGCGCAGGAGAAGGGAAGATCGTGAGAAACAGGTCACCCTGCCACTCAGCCGGCACAGGGACGCGCATCACGACCTCTCTGCCATGAGCCACCCCACGAGGGCAGGCTATCGGAAATGCTGCTTTGGGGACGGGAGACCTGAATTCCACCCGCCTAGGTCCCTGGCCTTCTGAGAGCTCGTCTTCTCCGGTACGGGGGCCACTGTCACCACCGAGCACAGGGCTTTACTGTTTACAGAGCACCCGATGCCCCACCCACAGCCCCGCTACCCGTGAGGTCAGCTTGGGTCTGTCCGAGGTTTCGGTGCTAAGAAGCCAGAAACCGACCACAGGGCAGCCACAGGGCCCCTCCCCAGCAGGGGGGCTCCTAAGCCACAGCCGGACTGCCCTGCATGGAGGGCGAGGGGTGTGGGGAGAAAGCCCGGAGAGGGATCTCCGCTTCCTCGGTCTAGTTTTTCACCCTTCCGGTTCGCGTCCTGGCTGGGTGTACTGCGAGGTCACGTGTTCCTAACGCCAGCACCTCTGAGACACAGCCTGGGCCCAGCGCGCACCTCCTGAGGACCTGCTCGGGTGGGTCACGGTGCCGCCCACCTGGTGTGGCGGCTTGGGTGTCTGGGTGTCCCTGGCAAGAACCCCACACAGCTTCTGTCTTGTAATGAATTCCCACCCTCCCTCTGACGTCTCTCCGACCAGAAAGAACTCCACTCTGTCCTGAAGTCCGGGGGGTGGGGGAGAAGGGGACAGACAAAGGTGGTGGGTGGGGCCGCGCGCTCCTGGATTGGGGTGCTGGCTTTCCCCACCATGCCTGCCTGTCGCGGAGCAGGGTGAAGGAGCTTGTTCACTGTGAGATCCGATGGGAAGTGGCCGGTGGAGAGCCGGGAGCCCCGCCCCCGCGCCGCTCACCGTCCACCGCCCACCGCAGCGCCCAGCCGTGGGGCCTCAGCAGCTCCTGCACCGTCTCCAGCACCGTCTGCAGCTTCTGCTTCTGCCCGACTTCAGACTGCGTCACCTCGGCCACGTTCAGTTTGCAGCCGGCCAGCTTCTCTGCGGTGAGGAGGACAAGAGCAGGGCAGGCTGTCAGGCGTGGCCGGGGGGGCGCAGGGACGCCTGGTCAGGTCACCCGAGTTCCTCCGATAACTGCTCCAGAATGAAAGGGGGTGGGGTGCGCGGGCAGAACGCCGGCGTCCCCCTTGGGGACATTCTGTGTGCATGAAATGGACAGAATGATTGACGTGGACGGGCAAGGAGGTGACCTGCGGGGACGGACGGGAGCTGCGGAGGCGGGCCAGGGCCTTCCCGGCGGGAAGAGGACTGGATGGGAAGATCAGGGTGGGACATGTTCCCTCCGCCTCCCAGGCCCTCCCGGCCCACGCTCGTCTCATCTGGGCGCCGGGAGGGACAACCAGGCCCCCGATGCCTGCGACTACCCAGTTTCCCAGAGTGAGCAGGAAGCAGCCTGGAGGAGCCAGACAAAAACCGTCACATCAGCTTAAAGGACAGTTCCTGGGGCTAAGACCAGCGGTGGGCGACGTCCGGCCCCGCACCTGCGTGGGCCAAGGCCAGGAAGGAGCCCAGGGCCCCTCCGGTCTGTTTATTCCAAGTCGAGTCGCATCATCACACAGGCCAGTCACAAATGGGGTGTCTATCTTGCAGTGTCCCCCCCAAGGAACTGCTAAGGCATTTGCACTGGCAGTGTCTGCAGCCCCCCTCCCCCAAACCGAGCAAGGACACGCAGTCCTGACGTCTGTCCCCTCGAGGACACGGATACATACAGCAACGCCCCTGGGCTTGGGATACTGCATTCATCACTCACAGCACCGTCCCGAGCACCCCGTCCTGGGCACTGCCCCGGGGCGCCCCAGGGTGCCCTCCCCCAGCGCCGGCCACGTCCTCTGCACCTGGGCTGCGCAGACGGTGCCCGGCCCATCGCTCGGCTCCCCTCCTGAGCCACTTCGTGCTGCACCCAGAAGCCCGGGTAACCTTTGAAAACGTGAACTCAGATCATGTCACGGCCCTGACCAAAACCTCTACTGGCTTCCTGTCACCTGTCACTTGGAATAAAAACTTCTGTCCACCAGGGCTGCACACGGTGTGGCCCTGTCCATCTTCCCAGCCCCCACCCCCACCCCGCCGCACATTCACCCCCTTCCACAGCCCAGTGAACGCTACAGACTGCTCCCCACTTCAGCTCAGCCTGGAACCTTCTTCCCACTCCAGCTGCGGAGCAGCCTGGGCAGAGGTCACCGCCCGACCACCCGCCCCGGCCACCGGCCACCCTCTCGGCCCCCAGCCCTCCGATCCTCCCCCCCCCCCTCGGCCCCCAGCCCTCCGATCCTCCCGCCCGCCCCCTCGGCCCCCAGCCCTCCGATCCTCCCGCCCCCCCTCCTCGGCCCCCAGCCCTCCGATCCTCCCGCCCGCTCCCCCTCGGACCCCCCAGCCCTCCGATACTTCCCCGCCCCCCCCGTCACTCGGCCCCCAGCCCTCCGATCTCTCACTCCGCCTCCCCCACTCGGCCCGCCCAGCCCTCCGATCCTCCCCGCCCCCCCCCCCGAGCCACCGCACCCGTCCAGTCCTCCCGCCCCCCCTCTCGGCCCCCAGCCCTCCGATCCTCCCCCCCACCCCCCTCGGCCCCCAGCCCTCCGATCCTCCCGCCCCCCTCACTCTTGGCCCCCAGCCCTCCGATCCTCCCGCCCCCCCCCTCGGCCCCAGCCCTCCGATCCTCCCCCCTCACTCTTGGCCCCCAGCCCTCCGATCCTCCCACCCCCCCTCACTCTTGGCCCCCAGCCCTCCGATCCTCCCACCCTCGGCATCTCCTCACGCATTTATTCGCTCTGAGGTTGAACACCCCGGACTCATCTCCCCTCTGCCAGACTATACGGAGTAGGGGGCTCCTGCTGACTCTTAGGAAGTGTGTTATCCCACACACAAGGGGACACTGAGTCCTCAAGGTCACCTTTGCAGACTTATGGGACCCTAAAAATGTATTAGAACTCCTTGGGGACACAGCTGAAGCTGAAGGACCCGGACGAACACGCCTTCATTTCCTGCAGAAGGAGCCCCTGTCCTTGGAAGCAAGGGGACCGACCGCAGGGCACCCTCGCTGCCTCGGCCAGTGCAGTGACCGTGCGCCCGTCACCCAGAGGAACTGGGGACTCGCGGCCCCGGCTCTCCTTTTCCATGTCTCTGTCTCTCTGCCACGTCCTGGCTCCAGACCCTGGGCCAGCACCCTGACCGCTCCCGCGTCAGCTCGGGGCAGAGCTCTGGCTGCCCTGGGGCGACATGAAGAGCTGTGTCCAATCAGTGTCCACTCCTCGCCCCTCCGCCCCCTGCAAACCACAGCCCACTCGCAGAACACCCTCCGGGACCACCCGCCCGCTCCCCCCGTCTGAAGGGAGGGGCGCAGGCTGGCAGGGAGGGCCACCCAGAGGAACCGGTGCCCCGTGCACCCCCGTCCACGCTCCCCTTGGCAGCGCGCACCCAGCAGCACAGCAGGGGACCACCTAGAAGCTGTGCGTGACCTGCTGCCTAGGAGCTCGAGTGGAACGCCCACCGGAGAAATGACGACGGGACAGGGGCCCTGAAGCCCAGGCCCCCGGACGCCACCTGGGGGCTGAGGGCTCAGGACTGGGGCTTCCGGCCCACTCTCAGGACGTGTGACCGTCGGCCGGCTCAGGTGGCCTGCACTGGGAACGCCCCTCCCGCAGACTCACCCAAGAGCTTCTGCAGCACCTGGCCGTCGTACAGGTCCTCTTCCAGCTGCTTCACGATGATCCTCTCCTCCGCCAGCACGTCGTTGATCCAGTCGATGAGGACCTGGGGGAGGCGGGTGTGATGGCCATCTCAGCAGCGCCACCCGGACTAAGGCAGTGACCATAGCCGGCGGAGGACCGAGGGCCGCGGGACAGCCGGACGCCGCAGCACAGGGGCCAGGCCGGCCGCGGTGGGAAAGGCAAGCTGCTCCCAGCCTACGGCCAGGGCCAGAGGGTGCCGACCCCCAGGCTGCCAGGGCTTCTGAATTCACGAGAACCCAGGGGAGGCAGCCCCCTCCCAGACTGGGCCTGCTCCTGGCGGGAACTCCCAGCCACAGGGCCCGAGGACACCAGCTCACCAGGGCGTGAGGAGGGGGTTCCATGAGCGGATGGTACTAGCACTGCCCTGGGGGGCCTGAGGCAGCACAGGCCATAAACCGTCTGTCCCCTCCCCTCCCCTCAGATCTGCACCAAAAACAGTCCCGATCACCCCGGGCCTAAAGCTGCAGAGAAAAGGGGATCCCGGAGGTCCACACCACGAGCTCTGAGCTCCTGCCCTTCCTGAGAGCTTTGTGGAGACAGAATCCGCTCACCACACAGTCACGCTTGTCAAGGGTGCGCGCCGGTGGTTTGCAGGGTGCTCGCAAAGCCGTGCAGCCATCGCCATCATCAACCGAAGGGCATTTTCATCATCCCCCAAAGCAGCCCTGCACCTGCTCATCAGTCACGCCCATCCCCCGCCCCGTTCCTTCCAGCCACCAAGCTCTCTTGCCCGTGGATCGATCCGCCTGCCCGGACATTTCGTATGAACGGAACCACAGAATGCTCTGGGTCTGGCTTCTCCCACTTGGCGTGTTTTCGAGGTCATCCACGTCGTGTGACTTCATGCGTTCTCGTGGGTGAGTCACAGCCCAGTGCGTAGACACACGCCCCCCCAGCTCGGCTGCGGCAGACAGCGCGGCTCTGGATACGGGTGGACACCTTCTCTACGTGGCTGCTGCTCACTTCTCCAGGCCAGACTCTCCTCCAAAGCGTTTCCCGTTGAGTGTGCTCGGGGGATAGCACGAGCAAAGGCAGCTTCGATGGCGGATGTGTCCCTCTCTCCCAAGGCCAGCTCATGCCCTCCCCTGCCTTCCAGCGCTGTCCCTGTCCCAGGAACCCCTGCGCCCCCCCGCACCGTCCTGCGCAGGTTCCACGAGCTCCTCTCACTGAACGCGTCACCCCCAAGCCTGCTGTTCTCCAAGAGGGAAGCAGACACCAGGCATGAGTTTCAGGAGCCTGGACTCCACCCCGTAACATTACTTCTGCCCACTTCTCAACTGGGTCCACTTCTCAACACCTCCTCTCCCACTGCCCTTGTCCCAACCACCTCCCTCGACCAACGCCACAGCCCTACCTGAGCACCCTGCCTCCTCGCTTGTGTTCTTCAAATACCCCAAGCTCCCCCCGCCTCAGGGCCTTTGCACGTGCTGTTCCTCCACACTGAGCACACCCCGTCCCGACAGCCTGGCCAGCTCGCACTCATCCTTCAGGTCGCAAGCTCCTGTATTGTCCCTGACCTGACCGCCCCACCCCACCCAGGCCACATCCTCATACCACAGCTCCCAGCACACCCAAGTGCCTTTTCCCTGACCTGGTCACATGGGCAAGGCCAACTCATCTTTGCTCATCATGATCTCCCCGACTGGACTTCAAGTTCGCTGAGGTCAGCAGCTATGACATGTGTGCGGCTCTGTCCCCAGCACCCAGTGCTCAATGCCTGGCATGGCGCTCCATACACAGGTATTGTGTTAATCAATTGACTTACGGAGCACCTTCTATGTGCCAGACCCTGGGAATAAATAGGGCAGAGGGGCCTCTGTCCTGGGGGTCCCTCCGACCTGGGGGTCAGACAAGAAGGACCAACGAGAACCACACTCCCAGGTCGTGGAAAGTGAGGTGCGTGTGGTGTAGCAGCCTGACACACACACCCCAGCCAGGTGGCCCAGGCCCGCGGCGGCCACCGTGTTGCCCCACGCCGTACCCCCAGAGGCTAACCTTGGGCCAGACCCACGGAAGGGGCCCAAACAAACTGCAGAACAGCCTGCAGACCTGGCGAGGTCTCTGGGGCCCGCCACTGGCTGCTTCCGGAGGCTGCCTTGCCCGGGGCGCTGTCCTGCTGGGAACCGCCGGACAGATGGCGTCTGCTGTGGAGAAGCTGAAGCTTCGAAATCCATCTGGGTCTCCGAGCCGATCAAAGCCCAGACGGGAACACCAGCCAGGGCAGGGTGAAAAGCGAGCTCCACACAGGGGGCCAGGAGGTGCCCCGCGCTGAGAAGCAACCGCAATCCACCGCGGGTCTGCCGGCCACCCCGAGGACGTGCGGTCTCCTCGGGGACACCACCCCATGCTTCCCAGCTCCTCCGTCCTCGCCCTCCGATCGCAAGCCCTTCCGTGACGTTCAGGGATGTCCTCACTTGCAGGCCCCGAATCCTGCGGGCACACGTCTGGACGTATCCTAACGGTGCCCTTGGCGCACACGTTTTACGAGCTTTCTCAAACCAGAATAAAAAAGTCACTGTCCCTCTAGCTTCTTCTGAATGATTGTCAGGATCTGCAGCCTGTCTCCCCCAAACCACAACAGTTACGTTTTAATCACTTCCAAACTGGCTCGTCACTGCCGAATGAATCCACGGAGGACTGGACCCAGCGGGCGGAGCGCCCGATCGCATCCCGGCGCCTCCCGCAGCTCCTCCGCCCAGAGGAGCCGCCCACGGCCGATGCTCTTCACGGGGACGAGGGGAGAAGAAAACAGGGCTGAACAACCAGAGTCTTGTCCAATAAACCGGGAAATGAGGTGTGAGACCTGCTCGTGGGGAGAAGGGCGGACCCCGGCGATGACGCAGTCAGCGGCTGCGGGCCGACGGGCTCTCGAGTGCGGGGGCCTCTCCCGGCCATTCCTTCTGGAAGGTACGAGGACGGCCATTCCCCCTTGGAAAGAGGGTTCGGAAGTAGAGGCTCCCGTCGGTGAGCCGCTACGGCCCAGGCGGCACAGGCTTTGCCTGTACGTCAGGGCGTCTGCGGAGGGTCTGGGGAAAACGGTGACAGGGCGGGACACTGGCCAAGAGGACGTCAGGGCGAGTCTCTCGGGCGGCCGTGTCCCTTCTAAATCCGCCCACCCGCCTGCCCCGCGGCAGTGGCCTGGAGCCGTGTCCGCGGTCCCCTCCTGGACATGCTGGCGGCAGGCTCGGCTGCTCTCCCTCCCCAGTCGGAGCTGGTCTGCCAATCCGGGAAGCCGGACTCCAGAGCCCAGCGCACCCCCACCCCTCGACCTCCATCCCTGACCCGAGAGATGCTCAGATGGGGTTCCTGGATGAACGCCAGAGCCGGTCTTTATAGGAAGCAAAGGACAGAGGACAGCATTTTACACAGTGACTGTCTGGAGACAGCAGGGTCAGGGGCAAATTTGCAGAGGAACAGAACAGGGGCCAAGGCAAGAGGTGAAGACAATTAAAAAAAATTTTTTTTTCTTTATTGATTTTAGAGAGAGAGGAAGGGAGAGGGAGAGAGAGAGAAACGTCGATGAGAGAGAAAATCGACTGACCACCTCCTGCATGCCCCCCACTGGGGATCAAGCCCACAACCTGGGCATGTGCCCTGACCGGAATCAAACGGGCGACCTCTTGGTGCAGGGTCGACGCTCCACCACTGAGCTGCACCGGCCGGGCGTGAAGACAGTTCAGATGACAGAGAACAGAGAAAGCACATGGAGACAACTCTGCTTCCTCTGGAATGTCCTGCTGCTCCCAAGACGGGGACGTGGCCAGAGGCCCCGATGTCACCCAGACCTCACTGACCCGCTCAGGTCTGCAGGTGGGCCACCCAGGAAAATCTCTGGACCACGAGGCTCAGGAGCTGCCCTGGCTGGGACGCTCCTTGAATATGGTCACATCAGTGCCAGCAAATGCCGCCGTCCACGACTCCCGGGGAAGTCAGGGTGCGGTCCTCCTGCGCCCCGCTCCACACACCTTCCCCAGGCTTATTTTAACCTGGTCCCTTCACGGCAAGAACCACGCTTCTCTCGAATCATCAAACCTACGGGCCGTCTCAGGACGCCATGCGATCCACGAAGGCCCGGGCAGAACAAAAGGCAGAGGAAGGAGGGTTCGCCCTGTGTCTGCCCGGCTGCTGGGCCGGAACATCGCTCTCTCGTCCTCGGCTCTCTGGCCTTCGAACCGCAGCACCTGGGTCTCCACCCAGCTTGCGATGGGACCTCCCAGCCTCCATCGCCATGTGAGCCAGGCAGAGACAGGGCAGGGCAGGTCCCTTGCTTCTGTTTCTCTGGAGAACCCTGAGGAACGGGGGGCCTTCGCCACCTCACGCTGACGCCTCCCCGTGAACGGCCTGCTGGCAGCTGCTCCGTTTGTTCCAAACAACAAACAGGTACTCGGGGGGGGGGGGGTTAATAAAGTAGGAATCAACATTTGGGGTGGGTCCTAAAACCGACATTTTCAATGTCTTTTTCTGTTTTTGTTTTCGTTTTTTGTGAATCCTCACTCAAGGACACTTTTGCATTGATTTTAAGAAAGACACATCGATGGGTTGCCTCCCGCATGACCCCGACCGGCCCTGGGATCAAACCTGCAACCCAGGTACGTGCCCTTGACTGGGAATCGAACCCGAGACGTTGTCTCACTGCTGAGCCAAACCGGCCAGGGCGGCATCGCAGTCTCAGGTTTGTAAAAGGTGACGCACAGGGTCTCTTTACGCCGTGTCAGCCCCGTGGACACGCACCACCGGATTCCGCAGCAGCGGCGCAGGTGGAGGAGCTGTTTCAAAAGCACTTGGCCAGACACGCACTGCGTGACCGGAGTCCAGGTCACCGGAGCCCGGTCACCCCGCTGGCCGCGGCAGCGACGCGATGTCCGGGCTGCCCGCGGGGAGCGGGCCGGCGCGGCGGGAGAGGCCCCAGAGCCTGCTGGGGTTCCCACTGGAGCCTCAAACCTGCCGCCCACACGGGGACACGACAAACAGGACGGACGAAGCCTCACCGCTCGCTGCGGCTTGGAAACCACGCGGGGGAGCGCGCGCAGGAGAGACAGAGCCCCGCCCTCCGCCCTGCTCCCCTGACTCGGAACGACACACTGTCAGCTTGTCAGCCGGCTCCTTGTCAGCTGGTGTCTGCCCGTCCGGACGCAGCAGAGACTGACCGTCCACCCAGAGCCGGGGTGTCGCATCACACGGCTCTGAGCAGGAGCAGCCGGAGGGGTCACACCTCTGCCCCCCCGGCCGCTCCCTCCGCCCAGCACAGAGTGCGAGCCGGCGGTTGCAAAGGCCCCGTGGAGCGGGCACTGGGCAGGTGTCCACACCATGACCTGGACCCCTTCCTCCATGCAGCCTCCTCACCACACGCCCTCACCTAGCAGCATGAGGCCCCCTTCCCCAGCCCTCTGGCTGGCTCCTTTCCCAAGGAGCCTGCACCCCCAAAGCTTAGCCCCAACAGGAACATCCCAACCAAGATGCCCCTCCTTACCTTGACCAGCTCCTTGAACTTGGGGTCATCCCTGGAGGTGGGGTCGATCATTGTACGCTCCTCATTCTCCTCTGGTGGGGACAAAGGAGCAGGGTCAGCGTTCATGGGGGCAGGCAGGTGGGCAGCTGACTTCCTGGCACGGGTCGGGGAGGTGGCCGAGAGCGGAGAACCCCGGTGTTTTCTGAGTAAGCAGTGGCGGCCCAGGGCGGCGGCCTAGCGGGGAACAGCCCCTGGAAAGCGGAGGGCAGCCTCGAGCTCACCCACCCCCGCGGGGGACGCAGTCACCCCATCCTTCTGCCGGCCTCGCCCCTCGCTGAGCACATCTTTGGGGGAGACCCTGGGCGTGGCGGCCAGGCCCACGCTGTCTCCTTGTGTGCCTCGCGTAACATGAACACGGGGAATGCTCACCGCTGGGTGAGAGAGCACAGAGCAAACACGTTAGAAAGAAAACGCAGACAAGGAGGCTGTTTCACAGCAACATGTGCTCGTCCTCACTCTGTCTGTGCAGCTGTTTGACTTTCCCTCCGTGCTCTGGCCTTGCTCTGGGGCAGCAGGGACCAGTGAGCTCGGCACAGGAGTGGCGAGGCGATGAGCGAGGGGCCACGAGGGGCCACGAGGAGCCAGGCCCGCGGAGGCCAGACACGACCCGGGACGCACGGGTGGAGGGGACCCGGGACCTGGGCCCAGACCAGCTCCTGGGGAGCTGGGGGCCCTGTCGGTGTGGGTGGGAACAAAACGGCTTTCGTAACAGTGGCTTCAGAGCTCAGCCCCAGGTGCCACCTGAGCTCATTTTAAAGCTGACAAAGGGGGAAGCTATTTCTGTGCGGACCTGATGTCGAGAGGGAAGCTCCAGGGGACACACCGAGGGCCGCAAGGGGGTCCCTGGCGATGTCCCGCTGAGGCCCTCAGCAGCCTCCCACGACCCCTGGGGTGCAGGCTGGCGTCCTCCGTGCGGCCAGCGAGGCCTCTGCAGCCTGTGTCCCCGGCCCCCCGGCCCCCCTCGCTCCTCAGCAAGCCTCGCCACCACCTGCCACAGGGCCCTGGCACCTGCTTCTCCGTCTGCCCCCCCCCCCCACATCCCTTCACCCTTCCGAGCTCAGCTCCAGGTGCCGCCTGAGCCCGGGCCGTGGAGCCTTACAAAGCACCGTGGAGAGCAGGGCAGCTGGTTAGAAAGACAGACCAGAGGGTCAGGGCCCAGGGACAGGCCGGTTCCGGGCATGACTGACACGTGGCCCGCCACGGTTAAGATGAATCTACTTCCTGTCCCCGCTGGTCTGAAGCAGGGTCGCACCCAGGAGTGACAGTGGCCCCCACCCCAGGGCAGCAATGTCTGGAGACATGTTTGGTTGTCTTGAGGGGGGGTGGCATCTGGTGGGCAGGGGCCAGGACAGCCCCACAACAGGGTTTATTCAGCGCCGACACCCCACGAGGCCAGGACAGCCCCACAACAGGGTTTATCCAGCGCCGACACCCCACGAGGCCCAGGACAGCCCCACAACAGGGTTTATCCAGCGCCGACACCCCACAAGGCCCAGGACACCCCACAGCAGGGTTTATCCAGCGCCCACACCCCACGAGGCCCAGGCAGAGAGGCCGCTGTGACTCAGCCTGACTCCCAGACCCGCAAGCCGATCCCAGCTCCCCGTGGACGGTCTCACCCAGGAGCACCTGCCTGGACGGTGGCTCCAGCCAGACCAGGACCGTCGGCCACGGGAACCATGGAGAGCCACGCTCGTGCAAGAGGGAGAAGCCTCCGTGGCCCGCAGGCCGGCAGGGAGCCCGGCCGCCGCGGCCTCGGGCCGCTGGGCCGAAGCGTCAGCACTTTCACGAGCTCCTGCTAGCCTGGCCTCCTCCCGGAAACCACAACACGGGGGCCCGCCGGGACTTCCCTTCGAACGGGGGTTCGGAAACACAGGGAAGTTTCCCAGATGGATCAGATCCCAAAACACGCTGTAAGGACAACGTGCCCAGCCTGTCACCTGGTCAGGGCTGAACCGGGGCGTGGTCCCCAGGCGGTAGGGACACTTGGCAGGTCCTACCCAGCAAGCCCCAGGCCTGGGGCAGCTCCGGTGCACAGAGATGGGGCACTGCGTCACTCCTGTGTCATTTCCCATTTGGGGGCCTTGTGCACCCAGAGACACAGCTCCACCAGGGCTACCGAAGTCCCAAGGCAGCCAGCAGCTCCTCCATGAGGGCCTTTCCCGTGCACAGCAAGAGCGCGGTCACCTCCATCACCGGCTGACACTCCCAGGGACATCCCTGCCCCCGTCACCCGGGGCCCCCCCGTAATGACTCAGCTTAGCCAACGACCCCGCCTCATCCCCTCTTCCTCGCGAGAACCCCAAGAAAGACCTTTGCCTGGACTTTGCCTCCAGCCCCTGCCTCCGCCCTGCCCTGGCGCCTCCCCGAGGGGCCCTGCCTGGCACAGGCCCCACCTGCGCGGCCCCGGGGACAACGTGCTGCGTTTCAGTGGCAGCTGTCCCCTCAGCTGTCGGCCTCGCCCATCCTAAACCGTGATACAACTTACATTTTTCACCAGGGACAGCGAAATCTACTTGCTTTTCCCCGCACACTTTTCTTAAACGACCTTGAGCCAAGCGCACGGACCCTCGAATGCCGCCCAGTGTGGCATCGGCTCACGCGGCGGTGGCCGCCGGGCTTCCCCGGTCTCACCAGGGCCGAACCGGGCAGCGCACGGTACCTAGCAGGGTGTCCTCCGGGTGCAGGTCCAGCAGGGCGGGGGACATGGGCGAGTTGATGGCCTTCTTGCCTTCCTCCTGCAGGTCGCTCACTGTGAGGCAGGGAGAGAAGGGGAACAGTCAGCATGATGGGATCCGCGGCCTCCGTGCTGGCAGAGGACACAAAGAGAAGTCGGCTCCTGTGTTTCAGGCATTTAACGAACATTCCCAAATGGCTTGTCGCCCAGAAAAAGTCTGAGGAAAAGCGATCCGGACCAAGAATATGCTCTGCGACGCTTCCCCCTGCCAGCCCCCCCCTCCGGCCGGCCCGTCTGCCTCCACCGCTCCTGGAATAGGTGACCGAGACACGGAAGCTTCTGGATGCTTCCAGACCTGCCCGAGGCGGCTGGGACGGACCAAGCTTGGGTCACGGCGACAGGGTCTGAGGAAGCAGGGCTCCCCTTCCCTCCCTGGGGACCCCGGGCGTGAAGGCCCCGCCAACACCTGCACAGGTAAGCGCAGAAGTAAGAGCAATGCCACGTCGAAGCCACATTCACGGGGACAGGACCCAGGGTGTGACGGCAGGAGCAGCCCGGGGGCGGGAGCACAGACCACGCAATGGTGGTGTCGCGGGGAGTGGCCATGGCCTCCGGTCTAGAGAGCGCGGGTCGTGCGTTGTGCGTGTGTTGGGATGAAGGTCCGCGAGGCGCGGGGCGAACAGAGACTCAGCGTGGACCCCACGGGGGCAGGACCCCCTCGCTCCCTGCTCTAGAGAGACCTCAGGAAGACCCTGAAGTCACACCACTGGGAGGGCCACCAACTCCCCGGCTGGTGAGACGTGTCTCTTCCATCAGCCGTGACTGTGACGTGCAGACCCCGCTGCTGGCCCGGTTCCAGGCAGCCCAGACCAGACTCACGGGCGCGGGGTGGGGCCGGGGCACCTGCCGCTCTTTGCCGCCCTGGCTGAGCCGCGTGGCCACAGTCCCCAACCACACGCCACAGAAACAGCCTCTCCACCCTTGACGGCCAGTGACAGTGGCCAGGCCTCCTCCTCTTCAACGCATGTTCTTAGAGGTGAAGACTTATTTCCTCTTCCAATGCCACAGTCACCTTGGACTTGAACGCCTCCAACCTGGGCACCTGACGTGACAGGTGACACAGTACAAGGGGGCGTGGCATGATGGCTTTGGACCGGGGGCCTTGTCATCACCCCCTTGCTGATGGTTCAACCTGGCAGGTCCCATTCACCCCTGTGAGGCTGTTTGCTCACAAGGTCAGGTCCCCGAGCCCACAGCCGGGCATCCGGTGGGCTCCCGGGACTCAGCCACACACCCAGCCCTGGGGACGACCACCCTCCACCCTTCAACAGATCAGTGGTAGTGGGGCCCCAGGACATTGGTTTTTCACATCAATGAAGCCCTGATACAAGACTATTTTATTTTATGCTTTTATCCTCACCCGAGGACATGTTTGCATTTATCTTCAGATAGAGCAGGAGGGAGAGAGGGAGGAAAAGAAAGAGAGAAACATCGATGTGAGAGAGGCACATCGAATGGTTGACACCCACACGACCCCAACTGGGGCTGGGGACAAACCGCAACTGAGGTACGTGCCCTTAGCGGGAACCGAACCTGGGTCTCTCTGGTCCATAGGCCGATGCTCCAACCGCTGAGCCAAACCGGCCAGGACCTGATACAAGACTTTTAAAAGTACACCCATGTTCACAACAGCATGATTCACAAGAGTCAAAAGGTGGCAACAGCCCGAGTGTCCACTGGTGGACGAGGGGTAAACACAGTGTGGTCTATCCATGCTGTGGAATATTATTCACCCATGAAAAGGAAGGACACTGACACAGGCTACAGCGTGGGTGAACCCTGAGGACATTGTACTCAGTGAAATAAGCCAGACACGAAAGGACAAATTCTGGGCCATTGCACTTGTGTGAGGCCCCTGGAGGAGGCCAATTCGCAGACCGAAAGTAGGGTGGCGGGTGGAAGGCTGGGCCCAGAGTGTCAGCTTGGGAGGACGAGAAAGTTCTGGAGACCATGTGGTGATGGGCGCACAATGAGAATGGGCTTCACGCCACTGAACTGTTCTCTCAGACACGGTTGAGGCGGTAAACTTTGTTATCATATTTTACCATAATTTAAAAGAAAAAGGGGACCCTCTCCCACACATTCCGTCTGAATTCAGCCCCACAGCCGCAGCGTGTACACCGTCTTAGCCCCCCCAAGCAGGCCTCCTGCCCCCCAAAGCCTTAGCTCGACTCTGCATCGGAAGCAGCCAGTGTTTCGACCCTCAGAGTGACCGGTGAACATGCTGCGTGGCGAGAACACCCCCGCACCTCCCACCCCTAAAAAGACTCCAAAGAGCCCCGGGGCTCGTGCAGGCCACGTCAGAAAACAAAGACCAAGCTCCAGCGATTCCTTTACTCCATAATGAATTACAGAGTTTTTAACCAGAAGAGTTTTCAAAGGCAGGAAGGGAAGGAGGAAAAGGGTGTTTCTCTCCACACAGTCTCCCGTGTACGAAGGTGCGGGCGGGAGCGGGTGGAAGGGGTGTGGGCAGCAGCCCCGGCGGGTCCGGAGGAGACGCTGTGACGGCTGTGTTCCCCGCGGGGGAAGAACAAGAGCCCTGGTTTTGCCGGAGCAGAGGGTCTGGCCGGCGAGCTCAGGTGGGCCACGCGGGTGGGCCACGCAGGTGGGCCACGCAGGTGAGCCGTGACCTGGGACACATGCCAGAGCGGCTGTGGGAGGGGCCGAGGGGACTAAAACGCTTCCAGGCAGAGAGTCGGGGAAGGAGAAGGGACGGCATTTCAAAGCACAGAAACTGGGTCACAGGAAAACGGAGCAATTTCCACACCGCCCTTGAACTTCAAAGATAACACTAGACAGGGCCCAGGATTCCAGGGCCCTAATCGACGAGAAATGCTCCCACAGACCCGCCCGCGCTCTGGCTCAGCAGCACGTTCCAAGGGGCTGCTTATGTGTCAAGCCCTGAGGTTCACAAGGACCCCGAGCCAGGAGGGGGTCCCAGGCAGACCACAGGGCCAGCGGCCAGCTGTGATGAGCCTGGGTCTGCGGTCACAGAGCTCCAAGTTCAAATCTCACTTTGCCACATGCTGGGGTGCGGCTTGAAGCAAATCCCCTCCCCTTGCTAAGCCTCGGTTTCCCCGTCTGTAATGTGGGGACGGCGGCAGCACCTACCTCCAGGGAGGTTCGTAGAAATAAATAAGATTGGGGACACTCTCAGCTCCTGCTTCAGGGGACAAGCTCTGTGAAGGGCACGGGCAGGAGAAGATAAACAGGGATGAGTGATGAAGAGGAAGGTGAGGTCCCTCATCCAGGGAGAACCATGGAAGGCTCCCTGGAGGCGGCGGCAAGTGAATGTGGCCTTGAAAGATGCCAAGAATCCAGAGAAGGGATTTGGGGACTCTGTGCAAAGTACCTGGATGACATATCAGAGCTGGATGCTGGACGCGAAACGTGGAGGCCACATCAGGGCCGAACCGCAGGTGGGCTCACGGATGCCTCTTCAGGACTCTGCTCTCTCCCAGCCTGGGTCCTCTGAGGGCACGTGGCTGAGGAGCTTTCGGTCTAAATCTGATTACGATCCTCTGAGGTCAGTCCAGCGACTGGAAGGAAGGGCTCCTCTTGAACCACGGCTTTTCCCCAAGGCCCCCTGGCTGCCGGCTGAATTGGCTTTCCATTAACCCAGGAATGTTTTGGTTTTTAAAGTACCGGTGCACATGCCAGAAGGGAAACACTTCAAAGATGTGAAATCCCAGCTGTCCTGAGTCACGGACACAGCTCTGGATGTCTGGGGGCTGCGCACAGGGGTGTGGGCGCACAAAGGGACTGGGCTCGGTGCTGAGGCTGCGGATTCGTTGCAAGTGTCTGCCCGTGTTTTGAGATGAATGCCCTCGTCCACACCAAACCCCACAGCCGACCAGGAGGAGGCCGATGCCAACGCATTCCTACTGCGGCAGAGATCACCTCCCAGTGGTGACATCCACGGCGTGGGCCACACAGTGGACACGGGGCTGGGGATGCCAGGAGGGAGGCCAGGTCAGGAGAGCCACCGGAGAGCATTCAAGAGGGCAAGTACCACGCTGGGGATGGCCACTCCTCGCTCGGTCCACAGCAGCAGGGGGCAGTCACCAGATCTTAGGAGTTTCCAAATACAGCTGGAAATCTGGGGTTTAGGGTAGAATCTCCCAATTTATATATGGAAGCACACAACTGAAATTCCGCGAGCCAGTCAGGGGCCACCAGCCTGCATCCTCGGAACACAGTAAATGTCCTGTCACTGGTAAAGAGAGAGAGCCACTGGAACGTTTCCTGAGCACCTACTGTGTGCCAGACACCTTCCACACTGTTCGTTCATCTCATCTCCTCACCAGTCTATGAGGGAGCTGCGGGGTCCTGGCTGCCGGAACCTGATTCTACCTGGTCTTACACGTCACTGTCCCCGGCCCAGTCTTGCCTAAACGCCAAGCCTCAGTTACCGGCCACCTCCTCCAGGAAGCCCTCCTGGGTGCTCCACATCCACCCAGACTCCTTTCTTCCCAGCTCAAGTCACACAGCCCCGAACCATCTCTTCCGGACCATCCGCACCACCAGCGCTCACGCGGCTCCTGCACACAGGGGGCCTCGAAGTGACGAGAGGCGCAGCCTGGCGAAGGGCTCGGAACCCTGGAGCCCGTCTGCCGGTTCCGGACCTCGGCTCGGCCACGGACGAGCTGGGCGGGGCTAGGCGCCCCTGATGGCTCTGCGCCTCAGTTTCCGGGAAGGGACGAGCACCGTGAAGAGCTGCTGGCTTACAGCAAGCACTCGACAGCGAAGGGACACCGTGCGTTTCCGAAGCAGCGTCTTCCCGGCCCTGCGCCCAGAGACGGCAAGGTGCACCACGGAGGCCCGTCTCCCGCGTGGCACTACCGGCACGCAGGGGAGCAAGAGACTGGAGACGGAACCCGGCCACTTGGAAGCAACCCCCGACACGCTGCCATCCCCACCCAGGCCAAGTACAAAGGTTCCATCTTTGGCTTTTTTGTTTTTAATCTTTTTCTTTGTATGGGTTCCACTTCTTTATTTATTTATACCCAGGTTCTTTCCAGAACAAGAAAAAAGTGAAATAAAAATGCTTTTAGGCAGCCTTTTTTTTTTTCCTTTTGACATTATTAGGAAAGCAAGTTGGAAACCGGCTGGCTCACGGAGCGAGGTTCCTGTGAGGGGTGCATGGATCCGAAGGCAGAGGCCCTCGGTCCTCTTTCCAGGGGCCCCAGGGCACACCCCTGCAAAGTGGGGTACAGGGAGCTCCTGGGGCGAGGCTCCCCTGCTAGGGGCTCGGCAAGAATAAAAAGGCCTCATGGGGGAGAACGTGGCCCTCGGAGGCTGAGGCTGTAACAACTCCCTCTTCTGACATTTTTCTAAGTGTGTCATTTCAGCACAGCGGAGACGCTTTGTCACCAGTGGGGACTTTTCTATCTGCACGTCCTGGTTTTCAGAGAACAAAAGAGCAGGGGAGGATTTTCAGTAGGCGCCTCTGAACCGGGATCAAAGAGAAAACGCTCGCTCCCCGTCCCCATCTGAGCGCGCCGTGCGGGGAGCCGCCTGGATCTGGGGCCCTCCGCCAGCCCCTCCCAGGCGGACCACCTCCAGCTACAACCGAGCCCAGCGCTCCGCCGAGCTGGCAGAGAAACGCGGCGGGAAGGCAGGGTACCTCCTTCAGCTCCCACCCCGTCCCTGCCGTCCCAGTGTTTCTGCAGGAACCCCCAGAGTCTCTGCACACGGAGGCGTCCCGGCCCCACGAGGAAGCGGGAACTCTCTCCGGATGCGCACACTTCCGTCTGCGCGCGGAGATGCGTCTCCTTGCAGAAGCTGTAATTTATCGGGATAATTAAATCCATCGGCCATGAAGATCTTGTGACAGAACAGGTTTTCTAAAGATAAATCAAACTGTACTTCGTGGGAAGATCTCACAGCTCAGCAGAGTTGAAATGAGGCCCGAATAAGACCTAAACAAGTACGACGGCGCCCACGGGCTCAGTGGCCGGGCCGTGCTCTGGGACACGCCTTCCCGGCTGCACAGACACGCCATCGGATCCGGCCACAGATCAGGATTCAAAGGGGTGGGCTGTGGCCACGTCTCGCGATTGTCCAGGCCTTGAAATGTGGAGTTATGAACTCCGGGTCTGACCTCCAAGATTCTCGGGGTCACAACGGATGGACGACAGCGTCCTGTCCAGGCTAAAGGCAGTGAGGGCAGACAGCCCCCGAGAGCCGTTGTGCTTCCTGGCCCAGACGTGGGCGAGGAGAGAAATTACTTTCAGCGATCCGTTTCTCTAAACGTAAAAGGAAGAAACTCTCGACCTGGCCGGTGTGGCTCAGCGGTTAGAGCGTTGGCCTGCGGTCCAGAGAGACCCGGGTTCGGTTCCCGCTAGGGGCACGTACCTCGGTTGTAGTTTGTCCCCAGTTGGGGTCATGTGGGTGCGACCGTTGATATGTCTCTTACATCGATGTTTCTCTGTCTCTCTTCCCCCTCTCTCCCTCCCGCTCCATCTGAAGATAAATGCAAAAATGTCCTCGGGTGAGGATAAAAAAAGGAAGAAACTGTCGACTTCCAAGGTGCCCAGCCTGTTCTGTTTGCCCTGAGGCCTGGACCCTGGCCCTGTGGCACAGGACGGGGCCCACGGCCATCAGCTCGGTCACAGCGCTGTAATTCTCAGCGAGGGGTGAGCGCCGACGGGACCACGGGGCTGGCAGAGCACCGGGCTGCAGGCCAAACGTCTGATTTATGGGGTTTGCTCTCCTGGGACACCAGGTCCTATCGATTCCTCGAGCTGAAATAAGTGTAGAGACAAAAAGAAACACGGGAGCATCTCAACGAGGCAAAATCTAAAGGAGTCAGCAGGCACGGCTGACCCGACAGCTCGCTGCTGAGCCCCGTCCTGCTCGGCGGCGGTGAGCCTGGGGTTCCATGGCCGGCGGGGCTGACGAACACGGGTCACAGGCCCACGGGGCTGCCCGTGTGCGGGGAGAGGCGGGTGCAGGCAGCCGACGTGGGGAGTATTTCCAAGGAACAAATGTACGATGAATTAAGTGCCACGCGCTCCGCGGTGTGGCGTTTCAAAAGCAGGTGTGCAAACCGTGCGGCATGATATTGACGTAAGAAATACAGTCAGAAAGCTCAGCGCTACGTGTCTCCATGTGCCAACATCTAAAGGCATCTGCGAAAGCCCTGGCCGGTTTGGCCCAGCAGTTAGAGCGTCGGCCTGCGGTCCGGAGAGACCCGGGTTCGGTTCCCGCTAAAGGCATGCACCTCGGTTGCAGTTTGTCCCCGGCCCCGGTTGAGGTCGTGTGGGTGGCAAGCAGTCAATGTGTCTCTCTCACATCGATGTTTCTCTCTCTCTCCTTCTCTCTCCCTCTCGCTCTACGCAAAAATGTCCTCGGGTGAGGGGAAAAAAATAATAATAATAATCTCTTTAAAGGCACCTGGGAAAGAACGAAAGGATGCACCCCAACACGACAACAGCGGCACGACCTCTGGAGGGACGGGCGCCCGGAGGGAAGGAGGAAGCTGGGGAGGCTCCGCCACAACCGTGTTCACACGCCACCAGTGAAATAAAACTCCAGGGAAAAGACCAGACAACAAACAGGTGCCCTGGGCACAGCAGAGGCCACGTAAGGCGGCAGCCAAGTCCACAGGGCAGGGACCCAGGCGGAGGAGGCAGGCTGCCCGCCAAGCCTCGGCCTGGAGGCTCCACCCGGGCCTCCTCGCGGGGTCTGCCGGGAAAGAGCCTGCGCGTCTCTGCAGACCCCGAGCGAGAGGCCACTCGGCCCTGTGTGTGCGGGCGAGAGCGAGGCACTGGCGCTGGGGGTGGAGTAACTGCTCTCGGTCCTGCCATCAACTCCGGCCCCGGAGAACAAGGGCACCCGCCCCGCTCGGGACCTGGGCATCCCCTCTGCCCAGGACCACTCGCCTGCTCCTCTGGGCTGTTACTGAGCAGACCGCGCTCGGCATCTGTCTCCAGTGACTGGGGAGGTGCAGAGCTGCCTGGGTCGGCCTGGGACAGGCCGGGGAGGGGAGGGGAGAGGCCTGGGTCCTCAGGGGGCCCGGCCCCGAGGCCTGCCGGGTGCAAAAGGACCTACTCTCAACAACACCGCGAATGACCCGGTCTCCACTGGGGTCTCCGTCTTCTCGCCCCGTCGTCAGGCAGCCTGCTGGGAGCCTCTGCTAACCTTCGGCCTCCTGAGCACGGAGGCTCCCAGACTGCGATGCTCTCAGACCCCCAGGGCTAATGGGCGACTCGGACACAGCGGGTCTGGAACAGGGTCCCGGACTCAGCGTCACTCACTAGCTCACAGGCGGTGCTGCTGGTGCAGGTCCGAGGGCCATGTCGGGAGCAGAAAGCTGTTACCACACCCCAACTGCTCCTGAACCCAAACGGGCAAGCGACTCCTTCAGGGATGACCACAGGGGCCACAGTCCAGACCAGCACAGCCCTGGTTTCCAAGGAAGAAGGTTCACTGGGCACCCACCTGACACACGCAGGGACACGACGCTCCCACTGCCGACGAGGCCTCCGAAAGACGGATCACACCGGAGTGGCCCCAGCTGGTTATGGATGAAGCCGACCCGCCCAAGGCCTGAGGTACCCCAAAACCACAGAAACCCCCAGCTTGCGGTGGGGACGAAGGGAAGGGCGGGCTATCTCCTGGGGAGAACCCAGGATGGCACCCTCCCCCATGAGTCCCCGCTACTGCTCTTGGGCCCAGTGCAGAGCTTCCTGTCCCGGCAGCAAGGTGGAGACTTTGCTGGGCACCCTGACTTCTCCGAGGCCCCTCCACGTCCAGGGCCGGTTCCCACGGCCCAGCAAAACGGGTTCAGCCACCAGAATGGCTCCGTCAGCCTGCCCGGCTCAGGGACATGCCGGCCATCTGGAGGGGGCGACAGACCGGGGAGGGAACCGCACAGCACGACCACGCAAAACCATGGGCCCTGCCTTGGCCTCTCGGTGCCCCAGCCTCACCTCTCCCCTTCTGTGGGCAAGCATCTGCTGCTTCTCCTCCTCGGCCAGCATCCGGTAACAGGACCCCTCCCTCCCTGGGAGGGAACCAGCCTTAGACTCCAGGCAGGGCTCTGCCCCCACCCAGGGTGGAGCAGGCATCCCGGAACAATCGACACATCACTCTCCCCGGAACACAGTTATCAAGTCAGGGACAGGCTCGGCCCACGTGCAGTCAACAGCTACAAGATGACTCTACTACAAATGCACAATGAGCCGGGCACTCTTTCCCACTGGCCTTGACCAGAAAGGATGCAGGAGGAAGCTGCCCATCCTCATCAGCACTCAGAACCTAGAAATGAAGGCACTGGGTCAACAGAGCTGAAAGAACACTGTTCAGCAATACAGTCTGCGTGCTGGATCAAGCCTAACCTGAGGCCGACCTCCTGTGGCCCTTTCTGTAGAACGCGCCCATGAATTCCGTTTTGCTCTCGATCCACTCTGAGTTGGGTTTTTTGTCTTTTGCAAACTGAGTCCTGTCTGACACAGTAGCCCTTCCAACACGCAAACCCTGCCACATGGCTCCCTGGTGGGGGGCATCCCATGGCTCCCGCCGGCTCCAGGGCCAAACCCGAGCCCTTCACTCTCGCTGAACAAACCTCTCCTCTCGTTGACCCAGCTGCAGCTCCTGCCTTTCTGCACGCACCTTCTGAAGATGACCTTCTAGACTACCCGTGTCTGTCACACCTGGGCCCCAAGTGTCCCCTCCGCCGGAATGCCCTTCACTTTGCTCTGGCTCACTCCACCCATCCCCCAGATTCACTGAAAGTGTTCTCTGGACACCTACCCCGGGTGGAGTTAGGGTCCCTTCCGGGTTCCCACAGCTCCCCGTGCACATAACAACTACGATCATGCAGTTGTGGGGTGCGCCCACCTCCCTGCTCCTTGGTGCTGTTTAGTGTCCTGTACAACACCAGGCACGTGACCAGCATTCAGTAAATATCGGCGAATGAACGGGCGAAGGACTATAAATGTTTACAGCTGCAAAAGGAGCTGAGCAGAGAGTGTGCGTAAGACACGAAGTCAGAAGAACGGGGCACTGACTATTCTGGCGACACATTCCATCCCAGCCAGCTGGGGGGTCGAGAGTTTCCATCAGGCTCACGTTAGCCGGGCGGCCAGGCGTCACCAAAGCCCAGTTACGGCAACACCGCGTGTGAGGGGAGGACTCCGCAGGCGGGACTGTGGGGACCGGCTGCCCCGCTGCAGGAGGCGTGCAGGGCCCTGAGCCCCGAGCCATCCGTCAGTCCGAGAACGCGGGTCTGAAAACCAAACGTCGCTGAAGCACAGAAACAGAGAAGCCGGAGCTCGGATGGGGACATCGAACAGGTAACCCTCAGCCGGAGAAGCAGCCCTTTGCCTTTTCGCCTTTGCCCCGGGTGCTCGGACAATGTGAGAACCGCAGGAAAGCCAGTCGTCTGAGGGAAGAAGAACAGGAAGAAAGACGTGCATCTTGACCACCCAGCGAGCAGGAACCAGGACGCGGAGGGCCGGGCTCCTCACTCGGAAAGGACGCTCATCCTTCAGGGACAAGCGCCGGCCGGTCAGTTCTTCAGACAGAAAGCAGGTGGGTCCGCTTCTTCGGGTCCCCTCTCCCCACGCAGCAAGTAGCATCCTCAGGGCCCGAAACAGTGAGAACCGAGGACGGTCGGGGGGCTGCGCTCCCCTCTGCGCATCCGGACTCCTAATCCGCCTCCCAGTCCACCGCCTGGGACACAGGCCCACCAGGTCCCTCCTCCGCCCACAGACCATCCCACCCTCCACGGCCTCCCAAATCAGAGTCCAAGCCCCTCCCACGGCACCTGCCCCACCCTCTACTGAGGAGCTCGGGCCCCCTAGGTCTGCCCAGGTGTGCCCCCCGCCCAGCACCACCATATCCTGCAGCTACTCTGCCAGGTGGCCCGACACGCTACACTTCCCACTGCAAATCCCCCTCTTCCAAGGCCCCGTTAGAAGGCGTGTCCCCCTCCAAGCCCAGGGTCCATGCGGTGCCAATGGAACCGTGGAGGGGGAGGGGCCTTGGGTCCACCACAGGACGGCCACATGTCCTCAGACACACGCTCTAACTCCGTCCATCTTGTACGTCTCTCCACTGCAGGGGATAATAACCAGACCTGATCACGGTTGTCATGACAACTAATTTAACAAGATGGTGTGCGTGGCGAGGTCGCCAACTGCGTGGTAAACGCTGGGTCCCCCCTCCCTGCCATCATCAGCACCTGCGCCGGGTCACCGGGAGGGCTCCGCGTGTGTGGGCACCCGCTGGACAGGTGGGCCCAGCGAACCACGGAAGGCTTCCAGGTCCGGCCGAGAGCTCACTGATGATTCGACCTCCAGATTTTATGGTCCAGGGACTGTGTGGATGTCTCACTGCTGGGCTATAAATGGCCAGAAGCAGAGGTCAAGTCCCAGAGGAGGGCCCAGCGCACAGAGGAGACCCCACCAGTGTGTGCTGGCCTGAACGGGACCGAATCGGACCGAATCCTGAAAGCCTGCCATCTGTCAGCATCACGGTGTGGAAGACAGTCAGACACTGTCAGGCAGGTCACCAGTTCCCAAAGACGTGGGCACACCCGCTGCACCGCCGGCCGCCTGTGATCCAGCGGCGCAGGGCCTGCGCTGACTGTTCGGGCATCACCACGCACATCTTCACACGCTTGCTGAGCATTTAAAAGACGCTAATTAAACTGAGTTACAGCCGAGCTTCGTTTCTGCACAGAACATCAGGACGACAGCTGGGCGGTGCCAGCAACACAGCCTGACCCCCGCACCGGTTCTGAAAAGTACAAAGTGCCCCCCAGATCCGCCGGCCAGGGCCGGCCAGGGCCAGCTGCCATCAGCAGTGACAGCTGCCGGGAGAAGGCAGCCGCGGAGCCTGCAGAGGCTCGGAAGCGAAGAGGTCCAGGGAAGTCACCGTGCAGGTGCGCACCAGCGGTGAAGGCTGCTCACAGGCCACCAGACAGACGTGCCCGTCCGGGCAGGTGCCAGAGCACTGGCTTCCCCGGGGACCTCCCGGGCTGCCGCCATTTAGTGCGCGTTCTTCAGGGCCTCTGTGGCATGTGTCCAATTACCCCCACCCCTCTGATGCACAGCTGGACCCTCATCCCCGAAGCCAGCCTCCCTGACCCCTGAAAGGCCCATCCTGTTTTGCTTCCCATTTTCTCAGCCCCGCCCCCCACTTTAGCTCAAGTGCCTGGTAACCACTCCATCCTGGCCAATTTCATCCCAATCTGATGGGAAATCCTTGGAGGTGAGCCCCTGCTCCCTTGATTTGGGGCTGGTGCCTTTGTTAAACATTTCTACCAATCGACGGTGCTTGTGTTGAGTACATGAAATCGATTTCACTCACAGGCCATGAGAACCTGTCATTAATCAAAGATGAGCGAAAAAGAGTCGAGAGGAAGCAGAGGGTGGGGGCAGGGAGCAGAACAGAAAAGAAATGCAGGATTATCCAGAAAGCGACACGGCCGGCTCCCCTTGTGCCGGGCCGCGGGATGTGGCCCGCCGAGGCTGGAGCACGGAATCGCTGCTCACGTCCCGCAGGCGCAAGCCCGAGGCTCGCGCACCGAGAGAACGCGGAGGAGACAGCTGGCGGTGGGAAGCATCAACCGGCGAAGCGCGTCCCGCTGCCCTGTGCTGCAGAGCTCGTATTAATTAATCTGATCAGTAATGTCCCACTGTATCCAGGGAAGTCCAAAGTGTGCTTTGCTGAGGGAAATAAGACAATTAAATCATTAAGTCATTAAAAAATAAAAGAAAGACTCTACATGCACCTGCCACAGAACTCGCTGGGAGAGAACTTGGAGAGCAGCGTGCAGAAGACGCCGGGATGGCGCCCTCTAGTGGCCTGTTTCCACTCGTACAGGCGAGACGAGACCATCTGGAAAGGTTTCGTCTAAACAAGAGTCCGGCTTGCTGGGCACAGGGGCACCTTCAAAAACAGGTGGCTTTGGGGGGGGCGACCTTGGTGCTGGTGGCTCCGTTCCCACCTGAGATACTCAGGGGACCAAGGTGGCATTTCTGAGCCCTGCCCAGACACAGAAAGCTCCCCCCAACACTCAAGGCAGCAAAGATGAAAGACCCACGGGGGCGCCTGGGGGTGGGGCCTCTGGAGGCACGGGCACATGGAGAGCCCCTCCTGCCACCCCACAGTCCAGCTCCCATGGTGCCCTGGGCCGCTCCGTTCCTCCTCAGCCTTAGCGGTTGGAGGCATGTGCGTGCCCGCCGCTGGGTTTGTTCCTTGGCGCCCTGTGCGGGCCACACTAGGCCTGCCCCGTCTCACCAGCTCCCCACATGGCGCCGGCCGAGGCGGCATGTGGCGACACTCGGCGAGCGAATGCATGTTCCAGGGCCCTAACATTCCTTGCCTGCCTTTGTTTTTGCAACTCATGGGACCTATTTCCTCCGTATTGTAGGGTCTCCGAGGGAGCTGGCTGATGCTGCCGCTGCCCCTAGGAAGTCCCCACCCCTAATCCATAGAACCTGTGGCCTTACAAAGCAAGAGAAGCTTGTTTTCTAACCTTCACCCGAGGACATGTTTGCATTTATCTTCAGATAGAGCGGGAGGGAGAGTGGGAGGGAGAGAGAGAGAAACATCAATGTGAGACACATCAGAGTGGTCGCCACCCACACGACCCCGACCAGGGCCAGGGACAGTGCCCTTAGCGGGAACCGAACCTGGACTCTGGTCTGCGGGCCGACGCTCTGCCCGCTGAGCCAAACCGGCCACGGCAGCAGGAGAAACTGCAGTGGGATTAGGTTAAGGACCCGAGGCGGCAGATCATCCTGGATCACCCGACGCCCAACGCCATCGCTAGGGTCTTTATAAAGCGGGTATAGGTGGGTCTGAGTGAGAAAAAGGCGATGTGACCAGAGCAGAGGGGGCGAATGACACCCCACTGCGGGCTGGAAGATGGGGAGGGGCCACTGGCAGGGAGGCGGGGCCTCTGGACGCTGGGAAAGGGAGGGAACGGATCCCCTGGAGCCTCCTGCAGGGTCAGCCCTGCCCATGCCCTCCAGAATTGCAAGAGGCTACCTCTGTGTTGTTTGAAACCACCATGCTTGTGGTCATTTTTTTCACAGGGCCCAGGACAGTCCTCAGCAGTCCGTTTTACTGAGCACCTACTGTGCGCCGGGCACCACGCTCCGCCCTGTGACACAGCCGCCCGAACCAGGCACGGCCGCGGTCACGGGAGCGGAGCAAGCACGCAGTGAGCATGTGGGACAAGTCCAACCGCCGCAGTGGATAAGACCCCACTGTCCCCAAATGCACAGGCCACTCTCGTGTTGACAGCGAGGCCCAAGGTGGTCGGCTTTCAAATGGCGAGCCCACTGACATGTCCGATGTACGTGCCGAGGGCCTCGCTGTCGGCAAGAGCGGAAGTCCTGTCCCCACCAGGGCTTCTCAGGACAGCACCGGGCCTCGGGCAGGGCTCGGGGCCACACGCGCCCCTCCTGGCCTGGCCACTTAGGCCCTGAACCTCTGTGGCCCCGCTCCGTCCCCGAGAGCAGCTGCCAAGCACGGACTCAGCCCGGCCTCCGGCCTCCAGGGCTGGGCCCCGCAGGTTCTCGGGCAGCAGTCGGCCGTTTTCCAACATTGTAAGTATTAGAAGCAGCTCTTTTAGAGGTCATCATCTGAGTCACTAAAAATAGTGACCCCCAGCCCAGACGTCTGCCCTCGCGCGCCTGCGGTACACCTGGCACCAGGCACCCGAGCAAAGGAATGGGGGCGGGGCACAGAGGGTTTGGGGCGGTGAACCTGTCTGTGTCTCACTATAATGACGAAAGCGCAGCATCACAGAACTGTTCACACCCACAGAGGGCACCACACCAACAGTGACCCTACTGTGAACTGTGGGCTGTGAGTGACAACGGTGCGTCTGTGCACGGTCACCAGCTGTAACCACGGCACCACTCTGCTGGGATGCGAGCGTGGGGGAGGCTGTGCATGGGAGGGGGGTGGACAAGCTCCGGACTTTCCTCTAAACACTGCTGCGAACCTAGAACTGCTCTAAAAATAAAGTCTTTCTTTCTTCTTTTAAATAAAAGAGCAGCAGTGGGGACCCCTCAGGGTGACGGGGGATGTGTGCATGTCTGTGCATGTGTGTGTGCATGCGTGTGCATGTGTGTGTGTGTGTGTGTGCATGTGTGTGTGTGTGTGCGCGTGTTTGACACCCAGCAGCACCCAGGCCAGCCCAGCTCGGAGGCGGCCTGTGAGGAGGTGAGCAGGGCAGACCACGGAGTTGCCTCGGGAGGCCCCGACGCTGGGCCGGAGAGGGCCCCGCACGCGTGCAGAGGTGTGTGGCCTCTGCAGTCCGGTCCCTTCGCCCGGTCAGGATCCCCGGGGAGCCGGGCCTCATGCCCCGCCTCACAGGGTCGCCGTGTGGCTCAGACCCCATGCGGGCTGTGCTGTGCCCTGCAAACCATACGCACTAACTCATGTACAGGGTGAGGGCTCGTCCTTCAGCCGATGAGACCACGCTGGGCAGGCCCCACCTCCAGACCCCAAAGAGGAGAGGCATTGCCCGCTGCCCTCCAGCGCCCCATCCAGCCCCAGGGAGTGAACTCCCCTGCCCTCTGCTCTCCTGTCCAATGAGGGCACGAGGTGGGCACCGCAGGGCAGGAGTACTGCAGCCATGTCCAGTCCATCCATCTTCATCACCATGTGCATGCCAGCCCTGGGCTGGACCCCAACCGCCCGCACGCCACACAACCCGGGGGGCTGCAGCAGGCAGCCGGGGGGCCGGGGCGGAGCCATTGATGCCCAACGCTCTCCCACCGCACCCCACTTCGGAGGCGCGAGCGGGTCCCTCTGCCCCTGCAGCCGGGATCAGCCTGCCGGGCCCTCCCTCTCTGGGGCTGCAAGAAGCACGCCACCTGCCTGAGGCCCTGGCCTCCCACTTCTGGTTGTCCTGGCAACCGGGCACCCTCCCGCCCGAGGAAGCCAGTGGGCTCCGCAGGGTGAGTGCCCTGGACACTGGGGACAGCTGGGGGCCAGGCAGGGATGGCCAGCCCAGCCGCGTGTGCAGCCGACATGCTGTGCAGCCAGACAGCTGCTGCCCGGAGGCTCCACTGACCCGCGCCCAGGGCCACAGCGCCAAGGGACCTCCTGTCAGCTCGGCTCACCCCGCAGCGCGGGCGGCAGCAGGCACTGTGGACTCAGCACTGCGGAGCCCGTCCCAGCACGGCCAGGCTCCCTGTCCACCAGCCGAAGCCTCGCCCCGGGTTTAGGGGACTGGCCCTTTCTCATGCTCCCAGAGGGTCCTTCCGGACACTCACCCCAGTCCCCTGGGTGGCCAGCACAGCACCCCGCTTCCTGCCTGTGAAGTTAAACCGCCGGCTGTCTCCAGCTAGAGCAGACATGCCTGAGCACGGGTCCTTGGTGCCGAGCCCAGCACAGGCCTGGCGCACATAGGCCTTCGGAGACGCCCACCGGGTATCTGAGTGAGGGGCGCATCAGAACCGCACCTCCGGAGTCACGGAACCGATGACGCGTGTGACGCACCAACTCCGGAGCCTCGTGGGCGGAGCAGGCCCTCAGCAAATTCTCCGCCAAGAAGTCTCGTGGGCCTACTGTGTGCAGGCTGGTCACCTGCGTGGCTGAAGGGAAAGAGGCAGGTGACCGCCCCGCAGCCTGCCGGGGCCTCCTGCTTCCTCCTCTCAGAGAGAGGTTCCCACCGGCCTCCTCTGAGCCTTCTACAAGGGACGAATGTGTTTGCACAAGTGCCCCCCGACTTTCAAAGGCCTGCCCTACCTCCCCAGCATTTGAAGAAAATGACCAGAGTGACGTGTCTTCTCGGTTCCTTTACTTGTGCTTGGTGTTTGAGTCAGGGGCTGGGAAAGCCAGACATGTTCATTCTAACTGTCCATCTCCTCCGCGTGCTACGAGAAGCCTGGCGTTTCATACACTTTATCGTGTAGCCATGATGAGATTCGCCTCCGCGTGTGGGTCCATGCACTGGACGTGCACTAATGCCAGGCCCGGCGCTGGCCGGGACGGCCAGGACCGAGACACGGGCCGGCCCTCGGGGCTCGGCATCCAGGAGACACACCGTGCAGGAATGTGAGGATGCCGGGACCCGAGCGGGGAAAGTGCAATCCAGAAAGGCTTCCTGGAGGAGGCAACTTTAGAGTCGCGTCTTCAAGGAGCCTGGCCTGTATGGAGGAGGGAACGGTGCCAGACCTCCATCCCTACGTCCCCGGCGGGCACGACGAGTGTGTCCGTCCGCTCTGGGTCGTCCTGCGGCAGGCGAGTAAGCCGGCGGAGAGAGGGCACCTCTGAAGTTCCCGCCAGCAAACCGCCACCGTCTCCTGTCCATTCCACACCCCACGTGAGACCCCCCAACCGAAAGGGCGGCGAGAGCCTGCAGGGGGGACAGAGACAGCTGGCCCAGTGCCAGGGAGCAAGGAGTCTGCCTCTCTCGAGGGCCTGCCCGCCCCACGCCCTCGGCCGTGAGCCCACTCGGGCCCCTGACAGCTGGGGACGGGGCGTCACTGCAGACCCGGGGACAGAGGCTCAGCACGCAGGTGACCTGCCAAGGACAGGCAGCTCGTGGTGTCATTCGTAATGGTACCAGGTCTACCAACCACAAAGTCCTGTCCACAAAAGAACAAACGCGGGAAGTCACGGTCACTGACGAACTCTTGGACCCCAGAGGTCGGTGGCGAGGTCAGGAGGGGAGGGGCAGACGGCCAGCAGGGGCAGTGACGCCGAGAGCCAGCCGCTGCCCGGCTTTCCCGGGCGCCGCTCTGAACAGGCGCGGACGCCGCGGGCCCTCCAGGCCGCGAGCGGACAGAAAGCCCGGATATGGAAGGTGCCCCAGGCCCCTCATCCCGCTGGTGAGTGTTGGGAATAAACATGCGCTCACAGCCCCGGCTGGTTTGGCTCAGCGGTTAGAGCGTCGGCCCGCGGACCAGTGAGTCGCGGGTTCGATTCTGGTCAAGGGCACGGACCTCCATTGCGGTTCGGTCCCGGCCCTGGTCGGGGTCATGCAGGAGGCAACAATCAATGTGTCTCCCTCACATCGATGCCCCCCTTCCCCATCTGAGGATAAATGGAAAAATATCCTCGGGTGAGAATTTAAAAAAAAAAAAAGCATTCATCGACCTGAACCCAATGTGACCTCTGTGTCATCATCGGCAGCAGACATCAGGCCTGCAAGGGGGTGACAAACGCTGGTGATGACGCTGCTCCAGAAGGGACCTCAGGGTGCACAGGCAGCTGGGATGGGGTGGGGGCAAGCTGACCGACAGGTGGGGCGGAAGCAGGTGGCCACAGGGGGAGCCACAGGAGTAGAGGGCTCTCAGCTCAGGTCCCCAAGTTTTCGGAGCCTGAGGACCACTTTTTAATAGTAAATTTCATGTCCCTTCAGCAAAGAAAACACCTTTGACACAGCCTTTCAATTTATTCCCACGGGACCTGGAAAGCAGCTCCATGTATATAAGCAAGGTGCCTGGCCCCTAACATCTGCCCAGGTGAGGCCCACAGACAGGGTCTCCGTGGGTCTTGCGTGAATTAAGCCAGGGTCGGGGAAGGGGAGGAAATACTGGGTGAAGCAGAGCTGAACGGATGTCTTTTTCTGCAGGACTTCTCAGAGCCTTGATGATGCTCTTCTACACTGTGATCCCCCCAGGCAAGGGGTAGAGAACTCAGAAATCCAGCCTCTCCGTGAGAAAGAGCACGAGGGACAAAGTCTGTCACAAGCCCTTTCTCTGCCAACCCCTCCTGCACTGCCCTGGAGGGCCACTGGGCCTGGGTGACCCACTTACTCCTGTTCCTGTAAGGTCTGTTGTCTCTGGAGAGCTGCCTCAGCGAGTGGGCCCCCACTTTCCACTTCCTTAAGCCCTGCCTTCAACCCCGTTTCTCCTCTAGAACCAGCCTCGCGCACCCACAGAAAGCCTGCTCAAAAGAACACGCGTGATCGCGGCAAAATCAGCCTGTGACCTCCTCGAGGGAAGGCTGCTCTCTCGGTCACCCACGGGCCTGGCGCAAGCGTGCGTTCCGTTAAGGACACGCCAGGCAGAGCCCGGAGCCGTGTCTCCATCCACCAGACGGGGAAGGAGCACTGGCCGGTGCTCTCTCGGTGCCAGCACCGCAGCGTTTGAATAACCATCGTCTCGTGCAGTCCCCGCAGAGGGTCCCCAGGAGATGGAGGTGAAGAGCCCCTGCTACACCCGACGGCTGTACCATTGGCTGCGCTGTGGGTCAGTTAGCCTCTCTGGCCTTCGATTTCCTCAACTGCAAACTGAAGTTGTAAGGACGGCACGAGGCAGAGCATGTCCGGGGACTGGGACAGCACCTGGGGCCTAGAAGGCTCAGGACACCTCACCTGTCCCGTCTCCCCATTGCACAGAGTGACGGCCACCGCCACGGCCGTGCTGACGACAGCCGGCAGAGCTGGGCTCACCCCACACCGCCCGGCGCACAGCCCTGCCCAGGCTGCTGCCCCTGAAGAATAGAGGACACACCCCTGTCCCGGTGACCAGCACAGCCAGAGGCTGGCCAGGGTCGGCCGTTCAAAGGGAAGGACAGAACCAGAGGGGACTGCAGAGTGATCCGTCACATCAGACAGACACCCGCTAAGATTCCCAATTGCAGCTCGGTCCTGGCGGTGCCCCGAACAGCCCTCTCTAGGCCCAAAGACCGACATGAGCCGCCAGGGTGGCGAAACTTCCCATGCGCTCGGCTCGCAGTCAGGTGCCGGCCACAGGCCCCGTCCCCAGTGCCCTCACACCAGCACCCCGGTCACCTTCCCAGGAAAAGCCAAACGGCCAGCCAGCGTCCACTCTTGTCTGAGCAACCTGCCCCCACAAAGCAGAGAAGGAATAAGGGTGGGCCCCGGTTTCACTTCTGCTAAAATACTAAGGAAGGAAGGGGGGCACTCACTGGTGGAGAGGGTGCTGCAGCGGAGGCGTTGGGGTGCAGACAGGTGCGGCTGGGGGACCCGGGCTCGGCGGGGACACGGGGAGACTGAGACACACACGGAGGTCATATATGGGTGCGGGCAGGGACGCCACCATGACTTGCAGTTCGAGGAAAGGCCCCCAAGGGAGGCTTTGAGGAAGGGCACGGAGGATGGGGCGGCCTGGGTTGTCTCTAAGCGATAGAGCCCTGGCGACCACAGGATGTTATTTCTGTCTTCGTGGCCAGAGGCTCCGCGGGCAAGCACACTGCCCACAGGAACACCAGCCCGCAGGCCTGTTGAGGGAAGGAAGGAGTGTCCGTGCCTGGGTGGTGACTTAGGCTCGGTTATGCGGCTCAGGGAAAACGGAACAATAGACTTCGGCCTCCTATACGTTGACCGCGGCCTGGCCCAGGGACCAGGCTACGGGGCAGGGCAGGCGGGAGGGTCCCAGAGGTGGCTCGGGTCTGGCTCTCCGCCCCAACCCCGAGCAGAGGAGACATAATGCGGGGCAGCCCCCACTGCCTGGCGCTGCACCTCCAGGTCGCCCGCGGCCGCGGGGGGGGGGGGGGGGGGGCAGCGTCAAAGAGGAACACTTGTCAGCCTGTTTCCACGACAACAGGAATCAAATACCAGAAACAAAGCCGAGGCCGGAGCTGAGCCAGCCCAAACTGCGGAGGCGGCCCGCCTCCCTGCCCACTTCACCCGGTGGAGGGGCCCAGGAGGATCCTGGAAAAGGGGGGGCGGGGAGCCGAAGTCGAGAAGTAGAACTCACCCCCGTTTGCCACTGGACACACCACCTGGTTTCAGTCATTTCGGCCAGGGGCACAGCTCGCTGTTGGCTTTGCGGCACGTAGGACCGCGACTGGGAACGGACCGCATTTAGGAAGAATGAGCTACGCTGAGCGCCGGTGGCTGGCTCTTTACTCCTCTTCCCAGTCTCCTCCCATTTTTATTTTTTTTATTTAAATCCTCACCTGAGGATATTTTTTCCATTTATCTTCAGACAGAATTGGGGGGGGGGGGGGAGACATCGATGTCAGAGAGACACATCCACTGGCTGCCTCCTGCACGCCCCCTACTGGGGACTTGAGCCACAACCCAGGCATGTGCCCTGACCAGGAATCGAACGGGGACCTCTCAGTCCATGGGACGCTCCATCCACTGAGACACACTGGCTGGGCGAGGGGCAGGGGGGGATTTTAAGGCATGTGTGTCAGAAAAAACCTGCTGTTTATTTTATGGTTGAAAAATTGTATAGAATGAGCCCTGGCCGGTGGGGCTCAGTTGGTTGGGGCGTTATCCCATGCACGGAAAGGTGACGGGTTCGATTCCCGGTCAGGGCACATGCCCAGGTGGCAGGATTGAGCCCCAGTCAGAGTGCTTGCAGAGGCAGCCAATCGATGTTTCTCTCCCCCTCCCTCTCCCTAACGATCAACTGAACATTTCTATCATTGTATAGGATGCAACAGTCGGGCAGAAATTCATCCATAGAGCCTTCATGGTGTTTTTCAGAAGAAGAAAAAGGACAATCCGCCTTCTCTCTTCTTCTTCAAAACCAAGAACGGACTTCGACACGGACCCCGGAGCGAGCAGAATCGAGATACCATGTGAGCGACTACCTGTGGGTCTCCATCGCTCCCTCGCCTACGCAAACAACAGTAATAGCAGCAAAAACAACGAGCAGGTGCTGGGCACTTAGTAAGCACAGGGCCCTAAGGGATGCATCGTGCCCCCCAAATTCATGTCCACCGGAACCCAGGACTGTGGCCAAATGATTTGGCAACGGGGCCTTTACGGAGGTGGTCAAGGTAAGATGAGGTCTCGTGGGATCAGATGGAGGAATGGACACAGAAGACAGAGGGAAGAAGGCAGTGTAACAACAGGGGCAGAGACTGGGGTGACGAGGGTATCAGGACGCCAAGGATGCAGAACCCCCAGAAACTAGGAAGAGGCGAGAACAGGACACCCCGTCCCAGCCCCACCAGCTGCCAAGGGTGACACACAGCGTCCCAGCAGGACTTCAGACGCACCGCCAACGACAAAGTGGGCATTCCCTTCCGCCCGCTGGTCTCCTGAGCTTGGCAAAGGCGGGTGCACCCCCAAGACAGGCCTGCTCCGTGCTGATAAACTAGGCCTTGGCTCCCGATCACGGCCGCAGATGCCCTGGAGACGCCTCCCAGGACACAGCGCACCCGCCCTCCCCGGGCCGCGCTCTTGGCGAGGCTCGGCACAACCTCTTCCTGCGTCTCTGGATTTTCCACCAACACACCGCTTGTTTTTAGCAGTCCTGACTGCCTCACAGCCACTTTGCTCGTCTTGGAACCAAAGAATCTCATTGTGATGGTGCCACGTCCTGCTCGGCACACGACATGTTTCAAAAAGTAATTTACTTGGCTAAGGATCACGCACCCCCTAATTTAATGTATTCTTAAATGTATTTAATTTCCCCACAAGTGGAACTACACACTCACAGGCTGAGCGGTGTTGCCAAGTTGAGACAAGCAGAGGGAACAAAAAGAGCAGAAACGGTGAGCGTCTGTGCCAACCGACAAGGTCCCGCTGCCCGCCCTCACCGGCGCCGCTCTGGGCACTGACACAGCCAGCCCACAAGCCGGTGCGAGCCCCTCGCCTGGCGGGGACCCTGGGCACAGAGAGGCAGGGCGACCTGCCCCGCGAACTCGGGAGGCAGGGGAGGCTGGAAGTCCGGCATCACGGTCCACGCCCTCCCACGGCTGTCCTGCCTCCAAATCCAAGCTCAGCTGGAGGAAATCCCCCCGCAGCCAGGCGCTGAATCTCCTGGGTTCCGGAGTGACAGGGCTCCTGGCACAGGACCCGGCACAGCCCTGTGAAGGCTGCCGCTCAGCTGCACCGCGGAGCTGGGCTGTGATGCGACACACCGGAGTGTGCGTGCGTGTGCCTGGATGCTCTGCGAGGAAAGCAAAGCGACGCTCAGCGCACGCTGGAGGGGGTGAGGCACGCCGCTCGGAGGGAGGCGTCTGGAAGGGGCAGGGTACAAGTGACTGTCTAAACCAGGTAGCAAGATGCTGGGTATTTACTATTACTATTATTATTATTATTCAAACTACACATGTGTGGCCCTAGCCAGTGTGGCTCAGTTGGCTGGCTGTTGTCCTGTGCACCGGAAGATTGTAGGTTCAAGTCCCAGTCAGGGCACGTGCCCAGGTTGAGGGCTCGATCCCCAGTAGGGGGCGTGCAGGAGGCGGCCAGTGGGTGTTCTCTCTCACATCGATGGTTCTCTCTCTCCCTCTCCTTTCTTCTCTCTCTAAAAATCAATTTAAAAAAACACTACACATACGTGTACTCTTTGTATGTACAATATATTTCATAATGTATTTCCATTTATTTTTTAAATTGTGATAAATATACATAACATGTACCGTTTTAACCATTTCTAAGTACAGCCCAGTGGCGTGAAGTACATCGCAGTGCTGCGCAACCATCACCAGCACCCACGTGCAGAACTTTTTCATCTTCCCAAACGGACGCTCTTTGCCCATTCGACACGTCCTGCCCCTCCCCTCCCCCAGCCCCTGGCACCCACCGCCTACTTTCTGTCTCTGTGAATTTGACTGGACCTCATGTAAGTGGAATCACACAGTCTTGGTCCTGTGACTGGCTTATCTCACTGAGCATGATGTCCTCAAGGTCCATCCGTGATACAGCAGGTGTCAGGGTTTCCTTCCTCTTTAAGGCTGAGTAATATTCCACTGAATGACTGACCACATGTTTATCCACTCATCTGTCCACGGACATGTAGATTTTTTCCACCTGTTGGCTATTGTGAATAGTGCTGCTATGTCACAGTGCATGCTTCTTGTTTTTTTTTTTTTATGTGAGGAAAATATCAATGTGAGGGAGAAACATCGACCAGTTGCCTCCCATATGCACCCCAACCGGGGATCAAACCCCAGACCTACAACCTTCTGGTGTAGGGATGATGCTCCAACCAGCTGAGCCACCCAACCAGGATACACTGTATTTTCTTTTCTTTTTATCCTCACCCAAGGACACTTTTGCACTTATCTTCAGACAGAGCGGGAGGGAGAGAGGGGGAAGAGAAAGAGAGAAACATCCACGTGAGAGAGACACATCGAGTGGCTAACACCCACACGACCCCAACCGGGGCCGGGCACAAACCGCAACCGAGGTACACGCCCTTATCGGGAACCGAACCCAGGACTCTCCAGTCCGCGGGCCGACGCTCTGACCGCTGAGCCAAACCAGCCAGGGCTACAGTGTATTTTTTAATGACCGTGTTCCAAAGAAGGACGGAGGTAGCTACAAGTCCCAGCTGGGTGGCTCCTGGGGGCCAGGCCCCCACGACCCTCGCCCGGGCACGGTGGGCATGGTCTCCTATGGGCACTGCCCACACCAGCCTCTAGTCCTCCTGCGGGCATCGCTGCCAAGGCCCAGGCAAAGTGACAACTTTAAATGCCGCCGCGTGGGTCTCTCCTCGCTGTGGGTGCAAAGCGAGTCCGGCCCGCGCCGCTGTGTACCAAGGTGTCGCAGCCCGCGGCCCCGGCCACACTGCCTTCGCTGGACCCTGGCAGTCGGTCCTGCAGAGACAGGGCCTCCCAGAGGCTGAAAGAGCTCCTTTGGGGACCTGGCGGACAAAGACAGCTGGCTTTCCCCGATTAACCAAGATCATAACACAGTTTGTAAATATGTCAAAGGGCGGGGCCTAGGACCCGGAGGACGGCAGGAACACGGCTTCCCAGCATTTTCACGTGGGGTACGGAAAGCGGGGGCAAGGTCCTCCCGTGTCCCCCGATCTGCCAGGCAGCCGCAACCCCGGAGCCCCGGCCGTGGTCCGCATTCGCACGCCACGCCAGGTGCAGCACTCACGTTTAACTCCCTCCGCCTGCCTTCTGCCTGCGGCCTGTGAGCCTCCACCTCACTGGCTGGAGGGTCAAAGGCCAGAGGGAGACCGGCCGGCCTCCTGGGCTGCTGTCCCAACGCGCCCCAGGCCCCAGGCTGAACGCGACAGACATGGTTCGCTCACAGAGCGGGAGGCCAGACGGCTGAGGTGCAGGTGCGGGCAGGGCCAAGCTCCTGGACGGCTGAGGGAGGCTCCTTCCTGCCCCTCCTGCTGCCTAATGGTGGCCGCATCCTCGGCGGTCCTTGGCTTCTGGCCCGTCCCCTCGGTCTCTGCCTCCGTCCTCACAAGGCCTCTCTCGTGTGACTGTCCGCCTCCTGCTGTCGCAAGGCCCCGGTCGTGAGGATCTGGGGCCCACCCTGCTCCAGGATGCCCTGATCTCAACTACATGTTACCCACATCTGCAAAGAGCCCACTTCCAGACACGGCCACATTCACAGTTCTCGTCGGGGGACACAGCTCAGCCACCACAGGGCCTTTCACTCAGTGTCCCTTCGCGGTCCCTTCTTGGAGGGACGTGCACAGTGAACATCAGCAAGGAGCAGCCTGGCGTACACCCCGTCTATGGAGGGTAGTGCCAGCCACAGCCAGGGCTCCTGCCTCGGGGGGGGCCGAGGAGTCGGGGGCTCAGCCGGATGCCAGCACAGCCTGGCCCACGCGGCACCCGCACTGGCCACGTGCTCACTGAGACCGGAGCCGCTCACCCGGCACATGTCAGGGCGGGGCCCACGGGGCTTCCTCAGTGGCCAGTGCCTGGCCACAAAGTCACCGGCTATTCAGGGCGCAGCTGAGCCAGCAGAACATTCTCCGCTCTGGTTAATCCCCCAGCGCCTATAAACAGCCCGAGTGACGGCACAGCTCCGCCCGGCCCTCCCGCGCCCCGTAAGGTACACATACTTTCCAGCCGGGGGTTCGCAGCCACGGAGCCACGTCTTGGATTACACGGCAGCTGTCAAGTGAGACCTTCCCACTGGCTTCAGGACTCACGGCTGTCTGGCTAACGTGTCTCGACGAGCTACGCCTCCCCGCCTGGCTGTGACCGGCACAGACAGCGCCGGAAGCCGGCAGCTGCGAGGGAGGGCCGCCGGCCGCCGGGGACTCGACACGACAGACACTCCACAGCCAGACACCCCGCACCTGAAAGGGTTGTGCAAGGCACAGCCGCAAAGAAGTGCCCGCCTCTGCTGCCCCCTCACTTCCCTGCCCGGCGTCCTCCTCCGTGCACGGACCTGGTGACACACCTGTGCACACGAGACGACACTTGACAATTCACGAGGCCCTTTCTCACACGTTAACACCGTCAGTTCTTAAAACAACCCCGGAGATAGCCTGGCCGTGTGGCTCAGGGGACTGAGCATCGTCCCATGGACCAAGAGGTCCGCATATTAAAAAACAAAACAAAACAGCCCTGGCCAGTTTGGCTCAGCGGTTAGAGCGTCGGTCTGCGGTCCGGAGAGACCAGGGTTCGGTTCCCGCTAAGGGCATGTACCTCGGTTGCAGTTTGTCCCCGGCCCTGGTCGGTTGTGCAGGTGGCAGCCACTCGATGTGTCCCTTTCGATGTTTCTCTCTCTCTCTCTGTTCCTCTCTCTCCCCCCCCACTCTACCTGAACAAAAAATGGAAAAATGTCCTCGGGTGAGGATAAAAAAACAAACAAACAAAAAACGCAGAGATTGATCAAGGAGGTGTTGCCATCAACCCCCTTGTCCAGCTCAATGTCACCGAGCTAGGAAGGGACAAGCGACCTAGGCCTGGTCCCTCCCCATCAGTCTCCAGCATCTGGATCTTAACAGGCACAGGACAGCACTGGAGCGAGCGTCGGGTTGCTGGGGTCTCTTTAGGAGCAGTTCAAGGGAACAGAAAGGAGACTGAAAACACACCCAAAATCCAGGGAGTAGAATCTATGCCAGAGATCGGGGGTTCGCAAACCAAATCCGGCCCCTGGCCTGTTTCGGTCAATAAAGCTTTATTGAAACACAGTCACGAACATCTGTTTATTGTTTTCTATGGCTGCTTGCACGCTACAGTGGCAGAGTTGAGGAGCTGCCACAGAGACTAAAAGGTTTACTATCTGGTCCTTAACGGTAAACGTTTGCAGACCCTGCTGTCGACGGTGACTGAGAATCGAGGAAGGAATTCAGGCTCCTGGGGCCCTGAGGGGGGTTCACAGGGCTCGGAGTCCACGCGGGAGCGTCGAGTGCCGGTCCCCACCAGCGTATCCCAGAGGCCGAGTCTGCGGCCGGATCTGCTGGGCCACTAGGACCCACTCCCTAGGGGCCCAGACGGCTGCGCTCACACCCTCAGCACGGCCTCCCCCTTTCACGGGAGTGAAGTACCAATTTCAGGGTGATTTGCAGTTTGATTCTCCAGTGCTCTCAGGAATCGTGCTTAAAATTGGATCCTTCCGACACCAAGCAAAATAGAAACCAATCAATGGGGCCGCCCCCACGGCGGGGACGGGGCCTCAGCGGGCCTTTTACCGTGGAGAAACCTAATCGACCTTGGAAGGCCGCCCGCACCACCCTGGGTTCCCACTCGGCGGGTGTTTTTATACCAGTGAAGGCGTGTGGAGCGACCCCCAGCTTCGATGAGACCGGAGCCAACCTTGAGAAACGGACCTTCCGTTCTCATCCGGGGCCTGAAAGGGGGAAAGGGGAGGAGAAGGAGCGTTCCCTTCTCTGCTGGTGGCCAGTCGGGTTCACAGGGGGTCGTTCCCTTCAACACCAACAGGCCCGGGGCTCAAGGGGGATCCTCAGAGAGGGGCACCCCACCAGGAGACATGGCTTCCCGCCTGCTCTCGGGACCTGTTTCCTCCTCTGCAAAATGAGGCTCAGTTTTCATTTCACTCCTCTGGGGAGGCGGCGCAGCCCAGAGCTCAGCCTTGGGGCCACACAGCCTGGACCTGCAGCCTGGCTCCACGGCCGAATGGCTGGGACACCCCAGGGCTGGAGTCACCCATCTTCAGCGGACCACTGCCCAGTGACGGGACGTGACACTGTGGGCCGAGGGTGAGGGTGTGACCGGACCTGACGGTCCGGTCCATCTTCCCGGGACTTGCTTGGCGGAGGGGGACAAGGCGGGGCTGTCACCGGGACCCCGTCATGCTGTAGGGGTGAGAGCCACACGGGCAGGGCAGGGCCACCCCAGCGCCAGATCCCTGGGCCAGCTCCTTCCGTCCTTTCTCGGTCTCGTTTCCTAAGCCAAACCTTTTCTGCTGTGTATCTGTCCTGGACCATCCCGGCCAGCGGCCCCGCACAGGCTGAGACGTTCCCTCCACGCAGAAGTAAGATTTCCTTCAAACCTGACCCACAGCTCCGGGCCCTGGTGTTTGTCTTCTTGGGTTTTTTTTTGGGGGGGGGGGGGGGTGTTGGGCTTTCAGCAATGGCTGTTCACACACAACTCGGGTGGAAAGGGCCCGAGTACCTGCTGGGATGTGACCACACAAGACCAGGGCCACACTCTGCCCTAGCAGGACCCCCCGCACTGCATGCCCCCTCCCCCAAATTAACAGCTTTGCTCCCCCCATCACAATGCGGCAGAGCTGCCTCCTTCAATCCCCTTTGCCAGGCCTTGAAAGAGGACCTTGGTGACCCCGCAAAACCACGGAGATTGGGCTGCTGCTCCGCCCTCCCCATAAGGTCCCTGGGTTTCCGGTCAGCTGACTCTGTCTCAGCTCCCAGGTCCCGGCCGCCCTCCAGGCTGTGGTGGACCACTCAACTGGCAGGAGCTGGTGCCCCAGCCCCGAGGTCGCTGCCTCAGCAATGAGCCCCCCCTGCACCTCTTCTCCTTGGGTGTGTCGGAGGAGCTGCGTAAAGTGACGATCTGTAATCAACGGCCTGCTGAGGCCTAGTGATCGACTGCACCCTTGTGCCCGGGCCCCAGCCCCCAGCTTACTTGCCACGTGGCCACCTGAGAACCTACTTGTCCACCTCTGGCCGCGAGCTCACCCTCAGCCTGCAGTCAGCCGCCGCCCCAGCAGCCCAGCCCAGCCAGGGGTTCGGTCTCCCCACCGGCAGCCATGGACTTCCAACCCCGAGAGTGCGACCCCAGCACAGAAAAGGGCGAGAACCAGGCAAGTGCGCAAGGGAGGCCTCTGCAGGGTGGGAACCGGGCCCTGCCCAGGCAGGGAACACAGTTCCACTTCACAAGAGCATCCAAAGGCATGACTCCCCACGGACCCCCCTGACCAAGGAGGCAAAGCCACGCACACCGAGAACTGGAAAGCACCTCGAAAGGACTCAGAAGAAGAAAGACCTGTCACGGATGGAAACACTTAGTATTGTTACAGTGACGATGCTACCCAAAGCAACCTTCAGACTGAACGCAGCCTGGCTGGTGTGGCTCAGCGGCTGAGCACCGACCCATGCACCAAGAGGTCGCTGGTTCTTTTCCCAAGAGATCGTCTGAACGAGACAATGAAGAGCAGCCTCAGAGCAGGGCTCTAAGAAAGAAAAACGAAATGATTGTAGAAATGTGTCCTTGCAACAAGGTCCAAGGGGGGAAAGCACAGCAAAGCCCAGCTGCACACAGCAAGGCTGAAATTCTGTGTGCAAGTTCAAGTTCTGTGTGCAATAAAAGTTCAAGTCGTTAAAATCTCATTATACTAATAATATGTTTTCTCAGACTTACTGGAAACACTGACTTCCCCTCGCACAGTGCAGACGTGTTCGGAAGCAGCAGCGCGGGGTGTGTGAACAGGACGGGGCACCTCTCTCTCCTTCCCATCTCTGCAAAAGCCTGCACCCCAGACCTCACCAGGCCACACACAGAGTTAGAACTGACTTAGGGAGGAGCATGCATAGCTCCGCCCACTTGCCCCCAGCCCATCCCCTGGTCTTCTCTATTTGGTGGTTAAAGGGGTGGCAATAGTCATAATAAGAATGATAAAGATTGCCCCGGCTAGTTTTGCTCAGTGGTTAGAGCGTTGGCCCGCGGACCAGAGAGACCGGAATTTGGTTCCGGCTAAAGGCACGTACCTCGGTTGTGGTTTGTTCCCAGCCCCGGTTGGGGTCATGTGGGTGGCAGCCAGTCGATGTGTCTCCCTGGCATCGATGTTTCTCTCTCTCTCTCTTCCTCCCTCTCTCCTTCCCGCTCTATCTGAAGACAAATGCAAAAATGTCCTTGAGTGAGGATTAAAAAAAAAAAGAAAAAGAATGATAAGGAGGCCCTGGCCAGTTTGGCTCAGCGGTTAGAGCATCAGCCTGCGGACCAGGGAGTCCTGGATTCGATTCCGGCCAAGGGCACATACCTCAGCTGCAGTTCGTCCCTGGCCCCAGTCGGGGTTGTGCGGGTGGCAACCAACCGATGTGTCTCTCTCACATCAATGTTTCTCTCTCTCTCTTCCTCCCTCCCACTGTCTGGAGATAAATGTAAAAATATCCTCTGGTGAGGATTTTTTAAAAATTAAAAAAAAAAAATGATGATGAGGCCCAGCCAATTGGGCTCAGTGGACTGTGCGTTGTCCCATGCACGGGGAGCTCCTGGTTCAATTCCTGGTCGGGGCACATGCCCAAGTTTTGGGTTCAATCCCCAGTAGGGGGCGTGCAGGAGGCAGCCGATGGATGTTTCTCTCTCTCTCTCCTTTCCTCTCTAAAAAAAAAATTCAATAAAAACGTATTTTTTAAAAATCAGTAAAACATATTTAGAAACGATGATGACGATGATAACGATGGCTAACACCTGCGGACGGCTTATTACCTGCCTGGCCCAAGCACTTCCCGTGTCTTATATGTAAGGTGTTTGAACACACAGGAACACGTGCAGAGCTCGACGGTACCACGGACATCGTCCTAAACCCGTTTCACAGGTAACCCTCCACCCGTCCTCTGGCCCCCAGCACTCCATCTGTATCCGTAACACATGATCACAAACTTGGTGGCTTAAAAAAATACAAATTTACTATCTGACAGTTCTGGGAGTCAAAAGTCCAAAATGGGTCCCACTGGCTAAAATCAGGGCTGAGGTCCTCCTGGAAGCTCTCGGGAGGACGTCTCTTTGCTGTTGCAGCTGCCAACGGCGCCCCTCTCCTCGGCTTGCGTCTCCGCATCACTGCGCCCCGTGCCAGCCACTGGTCCCTTTCCCTCACGGCGACACGCCTGCCTCCACCTGTAGGACCCGTGTCCACCCGGAGCAGCCGGGATAACCTCCCATCTCACCCTTCACTTCGTCACATCTGCAAAGTCCCTGTTACCACGTCAGGTGGTGTCTTCAGTTTGCTGGCACTGAGAAGCGGACATTTTTGAGGGCCGCTATCTGGCCTATCCTACCATCTTATTTCCCATGCTTTGCAAAATAAGTTGCAGACAGGGACATCTCTGCTCCGTTCGACTAACTAGAGTTCAGTATATACGTACGGGTTTGGTTTTTGTTTGTTTGTTTTTTAATCAACATGTGCAGGCAATGAAATGCCTCTTTTTGGTTCCCATCCAGTGAGTTTTGACAAATGAGTGTACCTGCGTTTCTCAAACCCCATCACGATCGAGGACATTTTCATCACGGAAGACTCCTTCCTGCTCCCCCCCGGCAGAGCCCCAGCCAGAGGCACGTGGCCGACTGGCATGTCCACACACGACTTCCTGTAAGTGGAGTGGCACAGCGGGACAGCGTGTGCCTCTGGGTCCGCTGGGTTTGCTGGGCAGTGGCTGTGAGAGTTGTGTACGTCCTTCCTTCCCTTGGCCCGGTAATCTTCCGTCCTGTGAAAACTCCCCCGGCCACGTCTCCGCTCTCCTGCTGCTGGGCCACTGAGCTGTTGCCAGGTGTTGGCTACTGAGTACAGTGACGGCGAACATCCCTGCACTGTCTCGCTACGGGCTCGGGTCTCCACTTCCCTTGAGTGAGTATCTCAGATCAGCGCTGCTGAAACAAACGGCCAACCTGACTTCCCGAGGGACCACAGCACGGCAGACCCCTCCGCCCACCCGGAGTCCCGGCGGCCACAGCCCGACCGAGACCTGCTGGGGCAGCGCAGCGGTCTGCCAGGTGCAGTGGATGCCCTCGGCTTCTAATTGGTGGTTCGTTTCCCAGGCGACCATGATGCTAACGTCTTCTCCAGAGGCCTCCTGGCCATTCCTACGTGTTCGCGGCTGGAGTGTCTGCTCAAAGCTTTTCTCTCTCCTTTTACTGGGTCGTTTATCTTTTTATTATCGAGGAGTTGGAGTTCTTTTCATATCCTGGACACCGGTCTTTTATTAGACGTGCATTTGGGAGATGGGGATCATTGTGATTTATAGTAAGAAATACACAGATTTGGTCTTCATCCCAGCTCTTGTCCCAGAGCTCTTAAAACCGTAGGAATTTGCCTAAGTGATGAGAGCTGGAACGATGTCTTTTGTTTAATGAGGTGAACTAGGTAATCTTCGGAAGGGGCTGGTTGCCAGAGGAACCAACTTTTGGTCCCACCCGGGATCTCCAGGGAGGAGGGAGGGGCTGGAGATGGCGTTCAATCACCAGTGGCTGATGATTTAATCAGTCCTGCCCGTGTAATGAGGCCTCCAGGGAAACCCAACAGGATTAGGTTCAGAGAGCTTCCAGATCGCAAACATGTGGAGGTGCTGAAGGGCGGCACCCCCCTTTCCTGCACACCTGCCCTGTGCTTCCCCCCTCTGGTTGCTCCTGAGTTGCACCCCTTTATAATCCCCTGGACATCCAGTAAGTAAACTGTTTCTCTGAGTTCTGGGGGCTGCTCTAGCAAGCTAATCAAAACACAGAAAGGGGGGGATGGGACCCCCTAAGTTCAGGCCGGTCGGTCAGAAGCACCCGAACTTGTGATTGGCGGACGAAGAGCGGGCAGCCTCGTGGGACTGAGCCCTTAACCTGTGGGATGTGACGCTGTCTCTGGGCAGACAGTGTCAGAATCCAGTTGAACTCAGGGTCCCCGCTGGTGTCGGGGGACTGCTTGGCGTCACCCACGTTGGAATGGGGGTCAGAATAGTAGTTGGCGATCGGAAGTGGAACTGGTACCGAAATGGTGGGAATACTTCCTCCCACTCTGTGGCCTGCCTGGGCCCAATTTAAATTGCATCGTTTCATTTAATACCTCAGTTCCCCAACAACCCTGGGAGTTACGTGCTCTTTGCAGAGCAGGAAACTGCGTGCAGGCAGGAAGTATCTTCCCCAAGGTCAAAGCCCCAGAGGGCAGCAGGACCAGCTCAAACCCTACCCTTAGGCCCCAAGACCACTCAGTGGCCGTGCCCACGACAGACGGCCTCTTCCTCACTCAGACCACCTCAAGTGACCCAAGGGCATCTCTCATCATCGTCTCCCGACGACGACACACCAGGCCTGGGGACCCAGGCCGCCGGGCGCACGGGCAGTGAGCCAACAATCCCCAGCAAGAACGCACCGGACGGGCACAGGACGGGCAGAGAGGCGCCCCGACCTGCTGGAGGATGATTCGGAAGCCGCAGCCACACGCAGGCCGGCAGGAACGCAGGCCTAGGGGACGGAGCGGCAGACACCCGGAGCGGGGTGTGAGCCGCCCCCACGGGGATGAGCTGTATTCCCCCCCCACTCTCCCACCTCACAGATGAGGAAGTGAGGCCCTGACGCCTTAACACTCAGAGGGTGACACGTAGCCCCACACAGGTCCCCCAGGGCCCGGACACTCAGCGCAGGTACAAAGTGAGAGAATTCTGCTTGCTGCCCAGAGCCGATCTCCTGACGCCTCGGACACTGGGCGCCCCAGAGACCAGACGATACCAGGACCAGAAAGAAAGTCTCTTGTCTGAATACGTGGCTCTGAGGAGGACCTCAAGGACGCAAGAACCACGAACACGTCCGTCACCGGCGGCACCCTGGTTTCTGTTCTCTCACCGACAGCAGCCAGTAGGGAGAAGCGGACTAACATGATGGCCAACTGCTTGCACCGTGCTCCCAGCTGTCCTCCTGTTCTTCTGTGGCTCCCGTAACGTAATCAGTAGTAAAGCTACTCGTGAGGAGGTGAAGCAATTTGATGAGAGGCCCAGAAGTTTCCGAGTGCAGAGAAAACAGGCTTTCTTCGGCTACATCTTGCATGGGCTGGAGCCGCACATTGGAAAACAAGAAAACAGCAGGGTCAAGGTCCCCGGCCTTTGCCAACCACAGCGGGAGGCCTCCGCCGCCCCCAGCAGGTGCTCGCCCACGACCAACACGGGTCACTATCCTCCGGCTGGACAGGGACGCAGTGCCTTGGTGAACCGCTGGGGGGCGGGCGAGAAATACTCATTCCACGGAGCAGGGGCAGGATCTACCAGCAGAACTCCTCCAATGGGTGAGGTTGCCAAGGTGACCTGACTCTGGGGACCAGGCAGGTGCAGCCAAGATGCCAGGGGAACCAGAGAGTTGGCCATTCCTGGAAGAGGCCGCCTCGGAGCGGGAAGGCGAGGACCTGAGCCAGCACGGTGCACCCAGATCACCCTTCGTTCTCCACGGAGCCAGAGTTCCCAGGACACTGTGACAGGCCACCCAGCAAAGCCCCAGGTACAAGCTGACTGCCTACGTGTTTCTCTCTAACTGTCCTCCCCTCGCTCCCGGATGACGGTGGAGCAAACAAGGAGAAAGGCTGCATTTGAAGATTATAATCAGAATAATAATCAAAGGAAACTTCACAAAGCCACGCCAAGCCCCCCTCCTTGAGAACCACTTCCTCTTGGTCAGAGAGAGGAAAACAGAAGAGCGATGTCCAGTGATTTCCACCCCTCTGGGGAGCACGTGGCAGACCAGGAGCTGGGCCGAGCTGCGGAGGACTGACTGTAAGGAGCCACCCCGCAGACAGGCGGCCCTGCCCGGCGCACAGGCATCTGGGTCTGCAGGGACCCTCCCGGGCCCAGTGGGTCCAAGCAGGACTTACCCTGCTTTCTCTTCCCATAGTGTGGACAGTGGGGCCACGTGCTAACCTGACCGGCTCAGGGAGGCCCGTGTGGGCCTTGCAAACTCAGAGACCTCAAGGACCCGCAAAGGATGGTCTGAAATGCAAACTTCTTAACTTAAAACCGTTTATGGCAGGTAGTCATGCCCTGGGCGGGCATCTTCCCTGACAGGTCAGTCTTTACCGTCCCTGAGCCTGTCTGTTGTCTTTTTGCGTCTACGAGAACATGTCTTTGTTTTTTTTGTTTGTGTTTTTTGTTTTCTTTGACTGGTTTTGGAGAGATAGAAACATCGATGAAAGAGAACATTGATTGGCCACCTCCTGCATGTCCCCCACTGGGGATCAAGTCCACAACCTGGGCATGTGCCCTGACTGGGAATCGAACCGGCCACCTCTTGGTGCATGGGTCGATGTTCAACCAGTGAGCCACCCCTGCCAGGCTACAATAACATATTTTTATAATATCAAACTCGTTTTCCTATTTCTGGACCCCTCAAAGCACAGGCACCCCTCTGCGGAGACCACAGGTCCCTCATTGTTATTGAGTTCATTGTTGACTGTTCACTGTCCTGTGCCCACCTATGTAGGAGATGCAAGTGTCTATCATTTCCCTTGTCCTCCAATCCCAGAGCCCCGCCCCTTTGCTTTCTCCCGCCTCCCTAATCCGGCACCATGGATTTCCCGGAACTCACCTGCACCTTCTCTTTTGATTGTAACGTATAAGCGAAGGTGCAACCCTGCCATTCTCCGAGCGTGAGCGCAATCCACGCGCAATCCGATGAGGTTCTGCTTCCCGACAACTGCCCACAGTTCTGGCTCAACTAAAGCTCCCAAAAATTCTTCACAGGTTTGAATGCTTCCTAAACTGACAGAATATTCTAGAATCCACCATACACATGGTTCCTCCACTTGTTTCCCTTCTCAGGTTAGGAGTCGAACCAACCTTAGCTGTGCTCGCCGGTCACTCTCTGAGGGTCTTTCCTGCGGGTGGTCAGCTCCTTCACGGGAGGGCCGGGAAATCTGGAGACTGCCCAGGCCCTCCCTCCCCTGGCCGGAGGAGACCCACTCACTCCAAATCCTCTTCCGAGACCTTGCCACATCGAAGGAGATTATTTCCTTTGACTTTTATTTCTTTCTTTCTTTTATCCTCACCCGAGGACATTTTTTCCATTTTTTGTTCAGACAGAGCGGGAGGGAGGGAGAGGAAGAGAGAGAGAGAGAGAAACATCGACGTGAAAGGGACACATCGAGTGGCTGCCACCCACACGACCCAACCAAGGCCGGGGACAAACTGCCACTGAGGTACATGCCTTTAGCGGGAACCGAACCCGGGTCTCTCTGGACCGCAGGCCGACACTCTAACCGCTGAGCCACACCGGCCAGGGCGTCCTTTTGGCTTCTAAAGGTACGTGGAGGAGCTGTTGGGACCTACTACCTAACAGGATGTGGAGGTCACTTCAAAGTCACGATTGTGCCACTCAGTTCTCTGCGCGATGTCCTGAATGATGCCAACTCTCCCTCCTACCCGGGCACAGGGTCCGGAGAACGCCTGCCTCCTCGAACCTGACTTTGGGTCCCCCGTGCCGAGATGACAGGGCCCCACTGACCGCTCCAGCTCGCCCGTGGCTGACCACAGCCCAGCCGCTACGCACCGCCTGCACTTCCCCAAAGGGCCTGGCTGGGGTCTTCCCCCGGCCTCTGGCGGGGGACCCCATGTGCCCGCTCTGGGTAATTCCCAGCCACCCTCACCTGCAACCTCCAACCAGAACCTAGGTCCCCAGGCTGTGTGTCACCCCATGGCTCTGGATCCGCACACTGCCTGCCCTCCCCACAGCACACCCCAGCCTCCTGAGGACAGGCCCGGGTCAGCACCCACCACCAGCCCCAGCCCACCAGGTGAGACCAGGTGAAGATTCTCCCCACAGCACACCCCAGCCTCCTGAGGCCAGGCCCGGGTCAGCACCCCCCACCAGCCCCAGCCCACCAGGTGAGACCAGGTGAGACCAGGTGAGACCAGGTAAAGATTCTCTGAGCTGTGTCCTTAGGCCCTCACTCTGGGGCAGCGCCTCGCACTGTCCTGGGACGGAGGACACGGTCTCCACCGCCTGTCTCTGACCAGAGCAATGTTGGAGGACTTCATGCCCTCTGACCTCTCACAGAAGTTTTCTATTTCTTCTCACACAACCTCAGGAGATGGGTCCACCAAGGCCACACCCACCTCTTCCTCTGGGAATCTGTCCCCCCAGGACGCCACTCACCAGGAGGCTGGAACTGGCTGGCCCGGCCACTCGTGCCTGGCCCAGGTGGGCAGAGTGGATTCTGTCCTTCAGGAAACCGAACTGAGCCCCGATGCCGGGGCTGGGCCCGGGGTGAGCTCACAGGAGAGCACGGGGTCATTCCAGATGCTGGCAGCTGGGGGCCCTAAGGAGCTTCCCACCACTTGGGGTGCTCAGCCAGCTCTTGGAGCCACTGAGACACCTCAGGAAATGCCACGGTTTGTCCACCTGACACAGGGGCTGGACCCCTCAATGCTCTGTGTGGACGCCCTGTGCATCATGGGATGTTTCCCAGCATCCTGGCCTCCGCCCGCTAGAGGCCAGTAGCACTCGACCCCCAGTTGTGACCGTCCAAAGTGTCCCCAGACACTGCCAGTGTCCCCTGGGGCAGAATCGCCCGAGCTGAGAAGCACTGGCTTAAACCAGGCGGAGTGGCTGCTGGGGAAGGCTTTTCCTCACCTCGGAAGCGAGGGGTGCCTGCCCTGCGGGGCTCTTACGTGACCTGATTCCACAGCAGTGTCAGTGGGCTGGTGTCAGGGAGACAGAGTCTGCACAGCTGACCGCTCTATAAAAGTGGGGTGATCCAAAGGGAACCCCCTGGATGAGCAGGGAGTGGTTTAGGACATGGGGTATCCTCTCCTGGAAGTTATTTATTTAAAGTCCACAAAGGAAACTTAACACTTCTGACCTTCAGTTCAAGGTCGCAACCATCTAGTGACCTATCTATCTATTTATTTATTTATTTATTTATTTACGTATTTATTTATTTATTTGTTTTGGTTAATCCTCACCTGAGGATTTTCTTCCATTGATTTTTAGATAGAGTGAAGGAGGGAGGGAGGGAGAGAGAGAAACATCGATGTGAGAGAGACACATCAACTACTTGCCTCCTGCACAAGCCCAACTGGGGCTGGGGATTGAACCTGCAACCCAGGTACATGCCTGTGACCGGGAATCGAACCCACAACCCTTCGGTGTGCAGGCCGACGCTCTAACCACTGAGCAAAGCGGCCAGGGCTACCTAGCGATTTCTTTAGATCTAGTTGGAGCCACAACAAGAAATCAAACAACTCAATTAAAAGATGGGCCAAAGATCCGAACAGTCATTGCACCGAAGATACACAGAGAGCACGCAGCACTTGAAGGGATACCGCACGGCGTGTCACTAAGGAACGCGAAACTAAAACCACTCTTAAAACATATTTACACACACACAAAATAGGCAGTCAGGAACTAGGCATTTCCTTGATGCTTTCTCCCCACAGTAAAGGAGGGAGATAGTTGGCCCTGGTGGCTTCGGCTCCCCGCGGTTCTGCACTGGGCACAGGTGTCTGGGCACACAGGGGGCCTCTCGTGGCGCATGCGTGAAGTGGACTCGCTCGGCCCCTCCCTCCAGGGTTTCACTGGCCTCAGAGCTGGCCTCACCCCTTGAAGGATTTTACACAGCAGCTGGGCATCCCTGGGGCTCCCCCTCATCCGCCTTCTGGCCAGTTGACCTATGGGGGCTCTCGTCGCGTGGGGAGCTGTCCTCTGCACCTGCTCTGCTGAGCCCCAGAGAAACCGACCCGAAGTCCCCAGGCCTCCTACGGGGAGCTGGGGGTTTCTCTTTCAAGCATTCCTTGCACTCTTCCCGATGCCCACAGTCAGTCACGGTTCTGCTTTCTGAGCTGGGCCACCACATGACACAACGTGGTCCCTCCCTAGAACACGGGCCTTCGTCACACCACGAATTCACCCACGGACACCTCCTGCATCGGTCGGTTCCTCCAAACACCAGTGCAGAACTTTCCTAAAACGATCGCCCCTGGAAGAGGGCAGGACGGTCGACGTGCCTTGTCAACACCAGGGCTCTGCCAGCCGGAGCTGCCAGCTGGCTCTGCGGATCAAAATCTCTAACTTCTGGGTAACGCTGTCCCCCACGTCCCTACGGGGGCCTCACCTCCACCCACGCTCCTGAACGGTCAACTTTCTAACAAAGGAAACGAAACCCAACGTGCAGCTGGCAGGGCCCGGCGCCCTCGAGCACCTCTTCCTGATCACAGCTGTAGGCAGATAGGCGCCGTCCCACGGGGGCCCCGGAGGGGCGTGGGTGGCACGGAGGGCGGCAGGCCTGTAGGAAAGCTGGCGACCCTCAGTCAGCCAGGACCCCGTTACCAGGTCCTCACACCTCGCTCTGCTTAGGACTCCTTCCCCTCTTCCTAAAGACCAAACGGAAGCCACTGAGTCCACGTCCAGCCCCCCTCTCCAATTCCTGTGTCGGAACCCATCTATGGTTTTCGGCCTTAGGTTTCCTTGGGGGACCCCTAAGTGTGCCAGGCACCCAACCTGGAGAACCGAGGCAGGGGATCCAGCTGACACAAAAGCTACAACGGCAGAGCCACAAGCGTCTGGCTGCTTCTGCTGTGCCCGTGGCCGCTCTGCTCGTGGCCGATGCTCGGATTCCCGGGGACACACTAGCCATCGCAGCAAGGAAGGCAGCATTTCCCCGGCCCATGACGTCGGGCTCCTGCTCCTCCTATTCCGAGAGCTAGTGTCACCTAGAACAGGCGCAATAGTCCAGAACGTTCCGCGTCCTTGCTCTTCTGTGGATGAGGTCCTTCCGCTTCCCTCCGGTCTCACGCACACATCGCCCGTGTGTTGGCTTCCCCGGGCACTCGGCTGCGTGGTTACCTCTCTCTGTGGGGCCTGTTATCATAGTCCTGTCGGTCTGTTTAATGTCTTGGGTTCCACCACAGCAAGAGTCTCGTCTACCTTTCTTCCCAAGGTCCCCCAGCAGGCTCTGCCCGCGCCTTGGGACAGTCACTTACGTCTGCCATTGCTGTCAGGTGTACAGAGGAACTGAAATGACTCGGTGAGGGCCACAACGACTGTGAGTGAGGGCGCCCAACACGGGCGGCGGGAGTGGCAAAGAGAAAGTTTGACTGACATTTATCAGCTCCCTTAGGAGGCATGACTTCAGAGAGATTAACACAGGCCATTGGGTCCTTAAATGTCAGGCTTAAGAGAACAGTAGCCAATTTGCTCAAGAGGAGACAGCTAGACGTGACAAGGCCCTGACCTCCGGGAACCGAATAACCTAATTTGTTAAAAGCATCCCTGGTAGGAAATGTGCCTCCCAAGTCCCTATTTGGGGGGACTGCTTGGGGATACACACGTCCCCAGAGGGCAATATGTCATAAGCATCCCTCAGAATACACAGTGGGGGGGGGATGGGTACACTTGTCCCCACGTGTACATGTCCCTGCGGTACAGGGACCCAGGGAGTCCGCCCATGGGGGAGGTGCTAGAGACCTCCCAGGAGGTAAGGTGGTCTCAGGGGGATGAAGGAAACCCCTCCGCACACCCTACCTCGCAGTCCTTTCCCTCCCCCCTGCCTGAGGCCAGCCCCTGGGGCTTCCCTCCGCCCTTCCCTCTGCAAGCAGTCACCCACAGTCACAGCACCCATGGGGAGTCAGTCCAGGGGAAGACGCTCGCCCACACAAAGGGAAGTGCAGGCCAGCCCTAGGAGAGACCCGAGGACAGCAGCGTATTTAAAGCACACCCACGAGGTGCCAGGGGTGACATCCCTAGTAACTCTAAGAACCTGTAGGAGGAGGTAGGTAGTTTTTAGAATCATTTCCATGGGCACACAGAGTAAAAACTGGGGGGCCTCTGTGGTCCCTGCTTACAAGATCCCGCGGTCTCTGGCCCATCCTCTCTGCACCCCTTCTCCCCCCACACCTCCACCCCCAACTCCGACCTCCAACCCGGTCCAGAGCAGGGACACCAGCGGGCCAGCCAGACTAAGTGTCCAGTGACTGCGGGTGGAATGGGGTCACAGCACAGGGACACATGGAGGCGCCGCCCGCTGCCCTTGACCGGCGCTCAATAAATGACCATAGCGGAGCTGGGCACGCGGCTGGGCAGGGGGCTGGGCAGGGGCTGGGCGCGGGGCTGGGCAGGGGGCTGGGCAGGGGGCTGGGCAGGGGCTGGGCGCGGGGCTGGGCAGGGGCCTGGGCGCGGGGCTGGGCAGGGGCTGGGCAGGGGGCTGGGCGCGGGGCTGGGCAGGGGCTGGGCAGGGGCTGGGCAGGGGGCTGGGCAGGGGCCTGGGCAGGGGCCTGGGCGCGGGGCTGGGCAGGGGCCTGGGCGCGGGGCTGGGCAGGGCCTGGGCGCGGGGCTGGGCAGGGGGCTGGGCGCGGGGCTGGGCAGGGGCCGGGCGCGGGGCTGGGCAGGGGCCTGGGCAGGGGCTGGGCAGGGGCCGGGCGCGGGGCTGGGCAGGGGCCTGGGCAGGGGCTGGGCAGGGGGCTGGGCAGGGGGCTGGGCAGGGGCTGGGCAGGGGCTGGGCGCGGGGCTGGGCAGGGGCTGGGCAGGGGGCTGGGCAGGGGCTGGGCGCGGGGCTGGGCAGGGGCTGGGCAGGGGGCTGGGCAGGGGCTGGGCAGGGGCTGGGCAGGGGGCTGGGCAGGGGGCTGGGCAGGGGCTGGGCGCGGGGCTGGGCAGGGGCTGGGCAGGGGCCGCGCGCCCGCCGGGCTGCGCCTGGGCCCGGCTCCCTGACGCTAGCTCCAAGCCTGCCCTCAGCAGCGCTAACCACGCGGGAGCGGCCTGGCTCGCGGCGAGGTGAAGCGGTTTAAAGGTCCCGGGAGGAGGAAGGAGCCAGGGTACGGCCTGCACCAAAGGTCGCGGCTGCGCGCCACGCCAGCCTGGCCGGCGGTCCCGGTGGGGGTCGGGGGCGCGCGCGCGGTCCCGGTGGGGGTCGGGGGCGCGCGCGCGGTCCCGGTGGGGGTCGGGGGCGCGCGCAGGGACCGCGGTCGCCGCGGGACGTGGCGGCGCGAGCAGGGACGCGTGGTCCCGGCGGGGCGCAGGCGCAGCTGGAGGCCCGCGGAGGGCGCACTCACCCTCCCGGGCCTTCTTCTTCCTCGCCAGCGTGCCGCCCAGCTTGCCCAGGAAAGACTCCTCCTTCTTCATGCCGGCGGGCCGCCGCGGGGACGAGCGCAACGGCACAGAGGACATGGGCCGCGGGCGCAGCGTGTCGGGAGCCGCCTGGTCGTGGCCCCGCCGCTGCCCGCGTGCCCTGGGGAGTGGCCGGAGGGCGCGGCCCCAACGCCGGCGCCCGCCCCGCCCCGCCCCGCCCCCGGCCCCGCGGCCAGCGGGCCGCCTGGACCGGCTACGTGGTCACGGCTTCCAGCCCGCGAGGACCAGCTGTCCGCGCGTCACTCCCGCCCCGAGGAGCGAAGGGGCGGGGCGGCTCTTCGGGCCGGAGCTGAGGCGGACCCCTGGGGCTCCCTCTGCATCCTTCTGTTCTCGGGCCTGAGCCCGGGGTTTGGCGGGCTCTGCTGATGCTGACCGGGCTCCCGCGGGGAGAGGGGCGGCTGGGCCTTCGCGCGGCCCACGTGCATCGAGTAACCCACAAATAGGTCATTTCACCTGCTGGGCTCCACCCAGAACCAGCCCCGGGGCTGGAGGAACCCCTGTGAACCGTCCTCATCCGCGGGGAGCAGGGGGCTGTTTCCCGAGGACATGACGCAGCCACAGGAAACGGAGCCGACAGGGCACCGAGGGCAGGGCGTGTTCAGGCCCCGGGAGGGGCAGGACCAGAGGGGACAGGGGAGAAGGGGGCAAGGCAGGCCTGGAAAGTGCTAGAAGCTGGGGAGGGATTTTAAGATGTGAGGTGACATGATCCCATCTGGGTCCAAAGTTAAGTCTCTGATGTGTGGGTGGCGGGTGGAGGAGTCAAAGCCAGGCCCAGGGTGACTGCTTAGGGGAGAAGTAAGCAGATTCCAGGGGACCCTCCCAGGTCGGAGCCCCAGACTGGAAGGAGTGGGGAGAGCTAAGGCTGGTTCTTGCTGGGCCCAGGCTGAGGGGTGGGTCACCCCAGACAGGGGCCCTGAGGAGGCCTGCCCTCCCACGGTGGGGGTGGGGGTCTGGTCCCGCGGTGAGGTTTCCATCCCCCTTCTGCTGGCTCTGCCTCGCCGCACCTGGCGACACCATGAAAGCGTTTCTCCAGCGGACACCCACGTGCTGACAACTGCCCACCTAGTCCCAGCAGGCCTGCAAACAAGAGACTCGGCTGAAAGGGGGCCTGGGCCTCCCCCGATGGTAGGGTTCCTGGAATTGTGTAGACATCATTCATATAAAAAGCACAATCATATCTTAACTGCAAGCGTGGTACTTGTTGCTAAGAAAACCATACGGTGGTGAGGAATGAAATGCAAAGCAAGTAAGGTGGAGACCTCCCATTAGCCTTCTGGATAAGGCTCCTCTGCCCCACCCCCGCCCCAGGGCGAGAGCCACCTCTGAGCCTGAGCCAAAAGCTCACTTCTTGTTCAATGCAGCTTGGAAGGCTTTTGTTTTGTTTTAATTATTGTGTTGGGTGGAATGGCTTTGTTTTGTCTCCTGTGTGCTGCAGAGAACAATCAAAAACGGACTTGAGGGTCGGGGCTTCGTTTCTGTTTTTTTCTGGGTTCGAGGAAGGAGTAACAAAAGACCTCAACCCCCAACTTCCCCTGCTTCCCATCCCGCCCCTGGGGAACTCACTGGCATTCTCCTGGGGTCTCCTCCACCGGAAGGACTTCCTAAGCTGCGTTTCAGAGCAGTGAGCCTGAGCATGCGCTGGAAGTTCGGGAAGTGTTGGGGCATTTTTTGTTGTTTTTTATTCTCACCCGAGGATTTTTTTCTCTTTTTTTTTTTTTTTCATTTATCTTCAGATAGAGCAGGAGAGAGGGAGGGAGGAGGAGAAAGAGATAGAAACATCGATGTGAGAGAGACACATCGAGTGGCTGCCCCCCACATGACCCCAACCGGGGCTGGGGACAAACTGCAACCGAGGTGCATGCCCTTAGCGGGAACCAAACCCGGGTCTCTCTGGACCGCAGACCGACGCTCTAACCGCTGAGCCAAACTGGCCAGGGCGAAAGTGTGTTTTTAATAGAAAAGAGGATTTAACGAGAAGCAGAAATATGCCCCAGCAGCTCCGTCTTCCAAGTCTTAGCACGATACCCGCGCCTAGTGCGCCATGTTCTACATGTGGAGCACGATTATGAAAATCAGACCACGGGCAGCGGCCCTGCTGAAAGAAATCCATGTTGCTTCCTTTTGAACGGAGGCCCCTTCCCTGCAGGCTCGGTGGAGGACGAGGAGCAAACATTCCGTGAGCATGTGCGGGGCCCCACACACGTGACCCGGGGCAGCCCGTCCCTCGTTCCTGCTGCCTTCCCCATGAATGGACAGGCACTGGGCAGTGCTGAGGGACGGGACGGGCTCGAACCCGTCAGCTGAGGCTGAGCAAACAAACAGCCCTAAGAGCAGTGAGCCAGGACACCCCAGCTGGCAAATCCGAACAGTGCGATACGATGAGCAGCCCGAACGTGTCTCGAAACCATGGTGAGCGAGAGAGGCCGGACGGCACGCTGGGTGGATTCACTTGTTTGCAGTTCAAGAACAGGACGCCTCTCTTCTATGTTGACAGTGGTCACCCTGCAGGGAGCGGCAACCCTGAGTGACGCCCAGGTTTTCGTCGCGGTGGGAGGCACCGTCTGAGTGCGCGTCCTCGAACTGCGCGCCCACGAGTCCTGCTGCTGCCTACCAGTGAAACCTCCGAAAAGTCCCGGGGGAAAGAAAGTAAGTGAATGACACCCGTAGGCAGGAGAATTGGAGGTCTCTACCTTACTTGCTTTGGGTTTCATTCCTTATGAACTTGTCTCTTAAATACTGCAACGGTCCCCTCCCTGCCCATTCGCATAACGGAAAAGAAGTGATATATTGAAAAAACCTGATGAGAGCGGGGAACTCTTGGGGAGAGCGAAGGGAACTCGTTAGAGGGAGAGCCGGGCTGTGAAATGCTTTCTGCTGCTGCTCATTTCCAAACCAGCCGGCAATTTGGGGAGCGCGAGGTGTGCGGGAGAAGATGGAACGCTTCATTGGTTCAGTGATGGAGAAAATGCCAAACTTCCCCAGGTGAAGTTCAGCGGGTCCTTCTGCTCTCGGGCAGCGTCTCCAGGCTGTAATTACAGCCTCTGAGGTGGCCTTTTGAACCGCGCCGTTTAACCTGCTTGCTAATTTAGCGATCTGGCAAGAGGGCAACCTGTGATTTCCGCTGGGAACACGGGGAGCGTGACAAGATGACCAGCCTTGACTGGAATTTTAAAACTGAGCTGGTAACACTTTCCCCCCACATGAGCCGAGCATGAATATCTAACTGCAGTGAGAGGCGGCTGGCCTCTCACTCCAGTGATTTCGGAGACATCAGCAAACTTGGAGACAAAGGAAGTTGGGTTTGCATTTGGTAACAACTCCTCTGAGTTTTGTATTTGCATAGTAGGCAGATTAAACTACATACGCACTTTGTTCCCCTAAGTATTTCACAGATGAGGAATGAATGAAAACTTGGCACCGGGTAATTGGTCCTGGTCGTCTATGGAGAATTGGGAAGGCCCCCTAAAAGAGTATGCGTTCTGAGAGCAAATTCCTTAAAAAAACATGAGTACATGTCGTGTGGGTGAAAGAATGAAGGTAGGCCTATTAGACAGTAACACTTTAGTCTGAATTTCTTTCACCATTCATTTGCCATATGTGTATCACCTGCCTGCAAAAATAAAAGGCTTTGCTTTCCTCCTTCTACCGAACTTGGGAGCAGTAAGGAAATGAGAGCTGTGCTTTGGGTGGAGGGGAGAGCGACGGGGGGGGGGGGGGGGGGGGGGGGGGGCACGGGCACTTTGGGACAGTGAGCTTGCTCCAGGCTGCTGGATGGAACCGGAGACGTGGCCACCCCAGCACCTCGTAAGAACATGACCGGGGCCAGGGGTCTGGGGCAGGGGTCTGTGAGGAGTCAGGCAGTGACTGTTTTTCTCCGTGGGCCATCAGGCTGCCCCAGCCCCTCAGCTTTGCTGACATAAGCAAACCAGCGTGGCAGTGTTCCCGTAAAACTTTATTTCTGCGCTCAGAAATGTAGATTTCCTATCCTTTTCACATGTTGTGAGATAGTCTCCTTTAGACTGTTTTCTTCAAAAACACTTAAAATGTAAATTCATTTTTAGCTCACGGGCCGTGCAAAACCAGACGCTGGCCCAGACTTGGGAGCGGACCGTTCCGAGACGGAATTTCCCTCACGGCACATTTGTGCCTAAAAACCCTGTTAGTGGTAATGATGATGGTACCACTAAAAAAAAACAAACAAAAAAAAAAAAACGATGTTTAAAAGAGGAGAGTGATTCCAGTCCTGAGTGTTGGACTCTGAGGGAGTGGACAGAAGCTGCCCTTAGAAATACTAACACGACACGTCCTGAAGCGGCCGGTCACAGTTCCACGCCAGTGATCTGTTCCATGAAACTGTCTGCCCTGTGGTACGAGGCAGGAGGAGCTCGGCGCGCTGGCCTTTGGGGAAACGAAGAGCCCCCTGTGCACCTGTGACGACGCCATCGCGGGGTCCAGCTGACGGGGAGGCGATGGGGGCGGGGAAGGCTGCCTGGCAGGTGTGTGAGCGGCAGCCCGAGGCTGTGTTTTCCACTGTGCACACTTACGCCTCTGTTCATCCCGCAGACATCGTGCCTGTCCACCTGTGAGGAGTCACTCCACACCGTGGGACACACCGCAAACAAGCGAGACCACCTGCCCAGGGGATCTTACCTTCGGATGGCTGAGGAATTCAATTAGCAATTTAGAAAACCCAGACAGCCCTGGCCGGTTTGGCTCAGCAGTTAGAGTGTCAGCCCTCAGACCGGAGTCTCAGGTTCGATTCCAGCCAAGGGCACGTACCTCGGTTGGGTTCAGTCCCCAGCCTGGGTTGGGGTCGAGTGGGAGGCAACCAGTTGATGTGTTGCTTTCGCGTCAATGTTTCTTTCTCTCTGTGTGTCTCTCTCCCTCCCTCCCGCTCTGTCTGAAAAATATCCTCAGGTGAGGATTTAAAAACAAAAAAATAAAAAAAGCTTTAAAATGCCCAGATGGTGTGGCTCAGTGGTTGAGCGTTGACCCTGCACCAAGAGGTCGCCGGTTTGATTCCTGGTCAGGGCACATGCCCAGGTTGTGGGCCCGATCCCCAGTGGGGGGCGTGCAGGAGGCTGCCAGTCAATGTTCTCTCTCATTGATGTTTCTGTCTCTCTCTCCCTACCCCTTCCCTCGCTCTAAAATCAATAAAAAATTTTAAAATTTTAAAATAAAAGACCCAGACACAGATGAGTGTGCATTTTACACCTATGTGTGCATACACACGCACATTTTACATACATGTGAACGTTTACAGAAGCCCAACTTTCAGGTCCTGTGTCAGGGGAGGCTGATCGGAACGCAACCTCTGCATCAGGACCGGAAAGAGCAACGTGATGTTTCCGTAGCAGGAAGAACTGATTTCAGAATATGTTTGATTGAACAAGTGGCGCTCAGGCCGACCACAATCACTGGTAAAAACAGTCATGTAACGAGGCGAGGTTTTCTTCGTTCAGGCGCACAGTTTGAACAAGGAAATGCGCCCGTGGCGGTCTGCCTCGTACCCACCAACCAGAAGGCCCAGCCGCTGCGAGCACATCGAATCAGGGGCCTGTTTTTACCGAAGCTCACTCCGTGGTGCAACACCCGCCGACGGTCCGCACTCAAATTCACAAGGAAGTCAGTGAAATGTAGGCTCGGGGGACTCTCCAATCATCGTGCCATTTAAATATTGATTACGGAGGGAGAGCCGTGAGCACGTGAGCTGAGTTCTCCGGGAAGCATTAGGCAGCAGTAGCCAAGCCCTGCCCTCAGGGTGGGCCATCTGCAAAGGGTCCAGCCCAAGGAGACCGCCACCGAGAACACTCTTCGTCCAGCTAACCGCTGTACATTTCTCAGAACCTGAAAGGAAAATGCAGGACGAGTCTTTGTCCTCGAAGCCGTAGGTCTTGCGAGTGGCAGATATCCAGTAAATATTTGATGAGTCATAAGAGTCTGCCTCTGAAGGCAGAAAGCACCCCAGTGTCCATGGGCAGATGAAAGGATGGAGCCCACGTGACGTACACGGGAGGTCCTGACACCTGCGACACCAGATAAACCGCGAGGACGTCACACCAGCTGAAATAAGCCGGACATAAAGGACAGGCACCGTGCCGGTCCACTTGCTGGAGGTTCCTAGAGGAACCACAGGCCTCGAGACAGACAGTGGGGGGCTGCAGGGACCCGGAGGACGAACGGGAGCTGGTGTCGACTGGCACAGTCTCAGTTTTACGTGGCGAAGAGCTCTGGAGATGAATGGACTTCATGCCACTGAACTGTACACCCAAGATGGGTGAAAGGGTAAACCGCATCATGTCTACTTTAACACACGTTTCAAAAGAGGCGTGTATCTGAGACCCGTAATAAATCGGGCCCTGCCTCTAAGGGAATGGAACGAACCAGCACCGCGGTGAGAGGGAAGACGTGGGGGGGGACAGGGAAGAGAGTGGATAAAGCGAGAAGAAATAGTCTTCCAGAGGCAGAAAAGGGTTAACCAGAGAGCCAGAGGGGGCGCAGAGGGTCAGAGGCTGCAGCCAGCACCCGGCACCAAGTGGAAGAAATTCACTGGCGGCCTCTGGAGGGAGCGAAGAGCCCGCTGAGCCAGGGACAGAACCGGCCTCCCAGAAGGGGTGCAGGTCTTCCCTGCCCCGCCCTCCCTCCCCCAGCTGCCTCCAACTCCCCGCTGACCCCACTGTGGCCCTTCTCCCTGTTGGGGTGTGTGCTCCCCCGCAGACAGGCCACACCTCTGTACCCCAAATGGGCTGTGCAAGAACCGAGAGCTCGGTCAGTGTTTGCAGCAGGCTGCTGGCGGTCCCTGGGGTGACCGTGATGTCTGCACCCATGCAGAAGAGCTTGTACCAATCGATGCACGTCAAGCGTGGCTCCCTCTCCTATCCGCCGCCCAGGTGACAGGTGTAGTGACGAAGAGTGACCTGCCCTCAGGTCAGGAGAGAGGTGGCGGGGAAACACGGGAGAATCTTCAGAAACAAAGCTTTGCTGTCCCCTCCGCTGCTCCTGTGCCCATCCTGTGGAGTGGAGGGGAGAAGGGGTGTGCGGGCCTGTCGGGGGACCTGGGCTCCAGTCTCGGAGGAGGTGTGAAGGGACCCCACTGCTTGGAGGTCACCCCCGCCGCATTTCTCAGTCTGACGCACACAGCTCTCCTGCAGGAGAGTGTGCTGGGCCCGAGACTCTGCATTCCTTCTTTCTAAATGTATTTTTAACTAGTTGACACACCACATTATGTTAGTTTCTGGTGTGCACATTGTGCTGACATTTACATGCCTTACAGAGTGATCACCCATCTGTCACCCATGTTATTGACTGTTCCCTGTGCCGCACACTACATCCTGGGACTTCGTTTATGACCAGGAGGTGGCACTTCTCAATCCCCTCCCCCACTCCGCCCATCCCCCCACACCCCTCCCCCTCGAAGCCCCTGCCTCCTCGCTTCTGGTCCCTTCCAGCGGGAAGGCTGCTGCTGTCCTCAGGTGTCACCGTGGGCTTCTGGGATAAGACCTCGCCGGCCGGAAACGTCGCTCACGTCTTGAAGGTGTTGCGGTTTCTGATGCTGAGGAGACTCCACCTGGAACCTCAGCGTGCTCAGGACACGGCTCCAATCTCAGCACAGAAACAACACAGGGCCAGCCCAGTGTTCCGAGCTTCGCAACATATTTTTAAATCATTCACCTACTTGAGTCAAACAGTTACTTCTAAAACATCGTGTGCTGGCCCCTCTTCTCCTCCCCCTTCTCGGGAAAGGGAGACCTGGTGGGAGCCGAGAGGGAGGGGGTGCAGACCCCCTTGAGTGCGGAGCAGGGCCGTCTGCACCAGCCGGGCACAGAGGGGCCATTGTGAGGGGCTGGCCAGTCGTCCCCTCCACTGACTGGGTCCCCCTTTCGAATCCAGCTTCTCTTCAGTAAAAGATGCACTGTCACCCAATGAGGCTCCAGAGACAAGGATCTCTCCCATCCTGACCCCTCCCGTCCACCTCTCCTCCCTTCCCGATGCCTTTTTTGAAAGAACGGTCTGTCCTCCGCCTCCCCTCCCCCCTCCCCGGCTGCCCCTGTGCTCAATGAGGCTGCTCATCCCGCTGCCTCGGGCCAGCCCAGGGGTCACAGCTCAGTCCTTCCTGCCGCATGTGACATGGTGACCACCTGTTGTGGTCGAAATTGTTTTCCCCCAAAAACCATGTTGAAGTCCTAACTCCCAGTCCCTGGGGCTGTGACGTTATTTGGAAACAGGGTCTTGACAGGTGTAACTGGCTCAGGTGAGCCGTCAGCTCAGACCTCAGTCCAACGTGGCTCCTGGTGAAGATGGAGGTAACGGGAGCCGAGCCACGTCCGGGGTCCCAGGCGCCACCAGAAGCCAAGAGAGGGCCGAGAGCCTGCAGAGGGCCTGGCCGGCGACACCTTGTCTCTGGACTTCCGGCCCAGCGCTGAGAGGATCCAGTCTGTTGTTTCCCCCTCACTTGGCGGTGCTGGGCTACGGTGGCCCCAGGACACACACACCACCCGCTTCACACGCGTCCCGGGGCCGAGGAGGGCGGGCACGGCCTCTCCTCCTGCCCGCCCGGGCTGCGCCTGCCCTGGAGCCCGCCCTCGAAGCTCTCCCTGGGACCCTCGTTCATGCCCAAGGTTCTCGAGGCCCCTTTGAGCTCATGACCCCGACTTCGCATGTCCAGCCCAGACACCCTCCTGAGGGCCAGGCCCCTCCGGACACTAACTTCGAGCTACATCCTCCCACTCACCCGCTCCTGTCCCCGCCCTGACTTGTTGTGAACCAGGGGAGGCTGGTCAGGCTGTGGTGACAAGGACCCAGTGCTCAGGGCCTGAAGACGCAAGGTTCATTTCTTTCCAATCCTTCAGGTCTGTCCAAGGTCGGCGCAGCTGGGCTCCATGTGGGCCTCACTCCGGGGCCTGGGAGACGGACCCCGTGGTCAAGGGAAAGCAGCCCACACACCGGTTTGTAAATCATCTCTGGACTGACTTGGCCAGTGTGCTCAGTGGTTAGAGCACACACACACACACACCCCGCCCCCACCCAAGGGTCAAGGGTTTGATTTCCAGTTAAGGACACATACCTGGGCTGCAGGTTTGATCCCCAGCCCGACAGCGCGTGTGGGAGGCAACCAACTGATGTGTCTCCTTCACATCAACGTCTCTCTCTCACTCTCCTTCCCTCCCTTCTACTCTCTCTAAAACAACCAACGAGAAAAATATCCTCAGGTGAGCATGAACAAACAACAAAAGTAAATAAATGAATAAATAGATCATCCCTGGAGTGACTGCAGTCCCCTCCTCACAGTGTCCAGTCCACACCCAGTCCCAAGGGAGCAGAGTTGTGCCCCAAAGGTGACCACATGTATCTGGATGGCACTGAGCTCTGCCATTCCTGGTGAATTCAGCCCCCGCCAGGGATACGGGGACCAGGGGCTCTGCCGTCCCCAGACCTGTAGCTGTGCCCGGAGCCCTCTGGTCCCACCTCCTCCTCGTCTCACCCCGCCCTCCTGTGAGCCTGAGTCACACACCACCTCTCACCAGCACAAGATCTCCCCACCCGGAGAACCCACATCTGGCCCCGGCCGGTGTGCTCAGTGGTGGAGCGTCGACCCTGCACCAAGAGGTCACCGGTTCGATTCCTGGTCAGGACATATGCCCAGGTTGTGGGCCCGATGCCCAGTGGGGGGCATGCAGGAGGCGGCCAATCAATGTTCTCTCACGTCGATGTTTTTCTCTCTCTCTCTCTAAAATCAATTTTAAAAAACATTTTTTTTAAAACCCACATCTGGCCCTGGCCGGTTTGGTTCAGCGGTTGGAGCGTCGGCCTGCGGTCCTGAGAGACCCGGGTTCGGTTCCCGCTAAGGGCGCGTACCTCGGTTGCAGTTTGTCCCCGGCCCTGGTTGGTCGTGCGGGTGGCAGCCACTCGATGTGTTCCTTTCGCATCGATGTTTCTCTCTCTCTCTCTGTTCCTCTCTCTCCCTCCCACTCTACCTGAACAAAAATAAATAAATAAATAAAATAAAATAAAACCCACATCTGCCACCGCCCCTCTGACTTAACTTGTCAAAGGCGTCCCAAGGCCACCAGCCTCCCCTCGGCCTGGAGGATGAGGCCCTCCTGACCGCCCCCCCCCACCCGATGCAGTTCTCCCAAACAAGCCCCAAACCTCAGGCCTCACTGGCCAGTAGTCATCCTCTTGTCCTAGGGACCCTGCAACTGGTCACTTCTCCCAAGTCCAGCAGGTGATTTCCTCCTCCCTGGTGTCTCCACCCCCCGGGAGCACTTCCGTTATAGCTTATCACACTGGGTAGCGATTGGGTGCTCACCTTATCTACTCATTCATTCACTCATTCACTCACTCATTCATTCATTCACTCGTTCATTCATTCACTCATTCACTCACTCGTTCGTTCATTCATTCACTCGTTCATTCATTCACTCACTCACTCGTTCGTTCATTCGTTCGTTCGTTCACTCATTCACTCACTCGTTCGTTCATTCATTCACTCGTTCATTCATTCGCTCATTCACTCACTCGTTCGTTCATTCGTTCGTTCACTCACTTATTCATTCCCTCACTCATTCATTCATTCCCTCGTTCATTCACTCATTCATTCACTCATTCACTCGACAATCACCACGGTGCCTGCTTACGCTCTGGGACCAGGTCACACACACACACAACCGGAACCATGGCAGGTTGTCACAAGTGAAGGGCGGGTACGTGGATTTGATGCCGACGCCCCACAGTCACCTCTCTGCCCCAGGACCAGCCTCTGGGCTCCAGACTCCCGAACCTCAGGCTCAGCAAACTGCGCCCACAGTGCAGATGCCGCCTGTCTTGTAAGGGCCCAAGAGCCACGGGTGCTTCTATATTGTTAATCGGTTAAAAAAGGTCAACAAAAGAGTGATGTTTCCTGGCAACTTTCTGCTTAAAAAAAAACCCGTGGCCACTGTTGCAGATTTTAATGTAAGAACAGTCATCTTCCTTGAAGAAGTAAGAACCTTTTCAAACGCCCAGTCTGGCTGGAATTCAGCTACCAACGACCCGGAACACTGGCCAGACGGCGGAGGGCTGCGCCCCACACGGTCCCCCACCGCGGGGCCCGCGGGGCCGGCGCTGGGGCGGTTCCCACCCGCCGCGGGATTCTGACCTGGCGCCTACGCGGAGCCTGGAACATTCTCTACCCAGAAGCCTTTGCCTGTGCGTCTACTCAGACCTTGTTCCCTTCAGAACTACATCTCCCACGCCCCGCGAGGCAGCCGAAGGGCTCCCAGCTCGGAGGCCTTGCAGGGTCCAGGCCCCCAGGACCCAGGCCCCGGCCACCCGTGGGGGAGCCCGTGGGGGAGCCGTGGGGGAGCCCGTGTGGTGTGGGAGCCCGTGGGGGAGCCGTGGGGGAGCCCGTGTGGTGTGGGAGCCCGTGGGGGAGCCCTGTGGTGTGGGAGCCTGTGGGGGAGCCGTGTGGTGTGGGAGCCCGTGGGGGAGCCCGTGGGGGAGCCCGTGTGGTGTGGGAGCCCGTGGGGGAGCCCGTGGGGGAGCCCGTGTGGTGTGGGAGCCCGTGGGGGAGCCTGTGTGGTGTGGGAGCCCGTGGGGGAGCCGTGGGGGAGCCCGTGTGGTGTGGGAACCCGTGTGGTGTGGGAGCCCGTGGGGGAGCCTGTGTGGGAACCCGTGGGGGAGCCGTGTGGGAGCCCGTGTGGTGTGGGAGCCCGTGGGGGAGCCGTGGGGGAGCCCGTGTGGTGTGGGAACCCGTGTGGTAGCCCGTGGGGGAGCCTGTGTGGGAACCCGTGGGGGAGCCATGTGGGAGCCCGTGGGGGAGCCGTGGGGGAGCCCGTGTGGTGTGGGAGCCCGTGGGGGAGCCCGTGTGGTGTGGGAGCCCGTGTGGGAGCCCGTGTGGTGTGGGAGCCCGTGGGGGAGCCCGTGTGGTGTGGGAGCCCGTGGGGGAGCCCGTGTGGTGTGGGAGCCCGTGGGGGAGCCGTGTGGTGTGGGAGCCCGTGGGGGAGCCCGTGTGGTGTGGGAGCCTGTGGGGGAGCCGTGTGGTGTGGGAGCCCGTGGGGGAACCGTGGGGGAGCCGTGGGGGAGCCGTGGGGGAGCCCGTGGGGGAGCCCGTGTGGTGGGGGAGCCCGTGGGGGAGCCGTGGGGGAGCCCGTGGGGGAGCCCGTGTGGTGGGGGAGCCCGTGGGGGAGCCGTGGGGTCCGGGCGGCGTCGATGAAAGAGCCGCTGCTACTCCCCGAGTGCGCCCACCCGCTCTGCCTGCGGCCACCGTTCGTCGCGCCGGTTCCCCGGCCTCTGCGCTTCCACGTCCTCCGCGAAGAAGGCAGCTTGGCGGGGAGACGGGACCAGACCCGTCACTGAGGAACGCGCCCTCCCCCCCACCAGTGTCTCCCGGAACAACGGCCCTTATGAAACCCGCTGGACAAACACGCCTCGGCCAGGTGCTCAAGGTCAACATCGCAGTGACCGGTCGTGTGGACAGCAGGTCCCCTGACAGGACGTGATGAGCGACACTTCACCTCTGTGGTCCTCAAACCCTAACTCCGTAAATATTCTGTTTCCACGGAGAAGTGCCGGGCAAATCCCAGTGAAGGGGCCAACCTGCCAAATTCCTGCCCGGTCCCCCTCACCACGGTCAAGGTCATCAAAACAAGGACTGTCAGGGAAACCATCACAGCCCAGAGGCGCTAAGGCAACGCGACAAATGTCCCGTGGGTCCCAGGACAGAAAAGGACAGTGGGGCCCTGGCCAGCATGGCTCCGTGGTGACAGCGTTGACCTGCACACTGAAGGGTCAAGGGTTCAAGTCCCAGTTAAGGGCACGTAACTGGGTTGCACGGTCAATCCCTGACCCGCCAGGGCAGGTGTGGGAGGCAACCAATCGACGTGTCTCTCTCACATCGATGTTTCTCTCGTCCTCTCTCCCCTCTCAGCCCCTACCTTTCACCCTCTCTAAAAATCAACGGAAAAGATAACCTTGGGTGAGGATTAACAAGAGAAAAAGAAAAAGACAGTCGGTAAACACTAAGGCAATCTGAGAAAAGTGGAGGCTTTAGTTGGTAACATGTTAACACGGGCTCATTAACTGTAACAAATGTACCCGGACTAATAGAAGATGGTAATAGCAGGGGGTGGATGGGGGTGGGGGGTGAGAACTCTGCGCTATGTTCAAAATTCTTCTGTAAATGAGAAACTGTGACATGGAAAGTGCACTTTAGCAGACAATATCATCATCGATGTTTAACGAACTGTTGCATTTCTCCACCTTGACTGCAAAGGAAGGATTTTCAGTGTTCAGAGCTCATAAGGAAGTCAGTTGTGGACTCTGGGGTGAGTGAGCAGCAAGAATCTTATCGAATCAAATACTTTCAGGACCCTTTGAGATCCATTCTCCTTGAACTTTATTTCAGATGTTTAGCCCCTTTGCCGGGACTGGCCAGACAGGAGCAGGAGAAGGTCATGCAGGGGAACCGAGGGCCGCCCAGGGAGGCGCCAGGTGTCCGCTCAGGCCGCTCACCTCGTGACAGCCACGGCACACCTGAGCCCGCAGGGGACATCTGCGCACCGGACACGTGTTCCTGCCTGGTGACTGGCGTGGCCATCCATGGCAATCATCCCGTTTGTTGGTTCGTTTGTAATCCTCACCCGAGGATATTTTTCCATTGATTTTCGACTGTTTGGTCCACAGGCCGAGGCTCTAACTGCTGAGCCAAACCAGCCAGGTGGGACCTATTGGCTTATTTTCTCCGATGAGAGAAGGGGACAGGCCTTTTCCAGCCGGCTAGAGTCTCATCCTCGACCCGAGGACAGGGAGGGCCAGTGTGTGCGTAGAGGCTTCCAGAGAAGCAGAACCAACAGGACAGACAGACACAGGTGCCTCCTGTGGGGACAGTGACAGAGACAGACTGCAGTGTGGGTGGGCCGCACCCAATCCACTGAGGGCCGAAAGGGACACAAAGGCCACCTTCCCTGCCTCACTGCTTGAGCCGGGACATGTCCCTTCGGCTTCCCTGCCACCAGCTTGGACTCACACCGGCGGCTCCCGGGTTCCCAGGCCTTGGGCCTCGGGATGAATTCCCCAAGGGCTCTCCCGGTCTCCAGCTCGGAGGAGGTGTCGGCCTCAGTAACAACCCCTTACCGCCTCCTTTCGTTACGCGCACCTCCTCCGGTGTCTGGAGAAACCGGCGCTCCCCGTTCCTTCCTGCGGAGGCTTTGCCGCTGCTGCTCCCCCCCCTGCTGCTCCCCCTCCCGAGCAGGCTGCTCCCCCTCCCGAGCAGGCTGCTCCCCCTCCCGAGCAGGCTGCTCCCCCTCCCGAGCAGGCTGCTCCCTTCACCCGAGCAGGCTGCTCCCCCTCCCGAGCAGGCTGCTCCCCCTCCCGAGCAGGCTGCTCCCTTCACCCGAGCAGGCTGCTCCCCCTCCCGAGCAGGCTGCTCCCTTCACCCGAGCAGGCTGCTCCCCCTCCCGAGCAGGCTGCTCCCCCACCCGAGCAGGCTGCTCCCCCACCCGAGCAGGCTGCTCCCTCTCCCGAGCAGGCTGCTCCCCCTCCCGAGAATGCTGCTCCCCTCTCCCGAGAATGCTGCTCCCCCTCCCAAGCATGCTGCTCCCTCCACCGCTCGCCGCTGGCTCACCCCTCCCTCATCGTCGGGCCTCAGTTTGAGTCACTTCTGGAGAAGAGCCTTTTCTGACACCCCAGACTAGGACCGACATGGTCCTCCAGTACTCAGCTGGATCCGAGACCCACCGCAGAGCCGACCGGCTCCCCCCAGGAGGGGACACCAGGCTGGGCAGGAGCTGGCTCAGGAGGGGGGTGCCCCCTGCAGAAACAGGCCCAGCCCCTGGCACCTGAAGGGCATTGGAAGGTCATTTGGTAGGACCGTCAGGGGCGGGGAGTAGGGTGAGGCGGGGATGAAGTAGAAGGAGCAGACATGAGATGCCGAGGGAACTCTGGGGATAAAGGAGGCCAGACTCCGCTCCGAGCCCAGCGCCTCACATGTGTGTGGAGACTCGAGGCCGCTCTGACTGCTCAGCACACGCCCTTCCTCCTCTGGCACACAGCTTCCTGCTCCCGAGCCCAGAGGAGCCGGGAGGAGGCTGTGTTCCGAGGGACAGGAAACGAGGAGCCCTGGCCAGGCCGGGTGGTGGAGGTGGACAGGAAGGGACAGGCTGGAAGCAGTCCTTCCCGGGCAGCGGCTGCGGCTGGAGGCGCCGGGCTCGCGTCTCTGGGTTAAAGTGGAGTGATGGATTCCAGTCGACCCTGACTCGCTCCACTGACCTCTCAGGAAATGCCGCCCCATTTGACCCCAGCACTTCTGGGGAGAGGAAGGACGTCCGTTTCACCCCCCAGGCTCAGCGTCAAGGCCGCACCAGCTATGATGTTCTCACTGTTCTAGCAGGGGCTCTGCCTTCTGGTGTTACAGGGGACTTGTGTTAGATGAGCGGTAACTTCTGGGGAGAAGCACATCAAAGTGACGGTATTTGGGTCTGACTCCACGTGGGGAGGTCACCTCCCACTGCAGTGATGGATGCACCCGGCCTGCCACCGTCTCAACCGCGCGAAGTCAGAATATTCCAGTTCACCAGCACACCTGTCTCATGATAAATGTAGAAAAGCTCCCTCCATTACAAACTGATTGCTTGAAAAGTGTCGGGGGGGGAGGGCACTGGGGGGAGAGGCTATAATTTTCGCAGTGGTCCAAATTCATAGAACGTGCTTTCTCTTCAAAAATGATCACTATTTATTTTCCAGGCAAGATTATGCTGACTCTCCTTCTGCACGAACACTCTGTTCTTGAAAGTTACCTAACGATTCAGCAAAGGAGCGCAGTAATTTACTTGGCAGGAAAATGCCATGAAGAAAGTCACAAGTCCAGCACGGGACAAACCGTCCAGGATGGCCGCTGGGACAGACCGCCCGGGATGGCCGCTGGCCCCCTGGTAGACCGTGTTCGTTCTCAAAAACGAGACACTGGTCTGACTGCACAGGGCAGGGAGACGGCGTCCACAGCTCCCTTCTCGAACTCCCTGAGTGTGCGTGTCGAACATGCCTGCCTTTCATGCCAAATTGCCCGATCTCCTGTCTTTACCGCGTTCCCGGGAGACAACGAACCGGGAAACGCCGAAGTTTCTCCCCTGCTCACACCGTCCTCTGGATCACATTTACCATCTCAGGCGAGACCACCCGCACCCCAAGACTGCACCTGCCTCCTCATAGAACGTGCTTTCTCTTCAAAAATGATTACTATTTATTTTCCAGGCAAGATTATGCTGCCTCTCCTTCTGCATGAACACTCTGTTCTTGAAAGTTACCTAACGATTCAGCAAAGGAGCGCAGTAATTTCCTTGGCAGGAAAATGCCATGAAGAAAGTCACAAGTGCCTCCTCACCCCACCCCGCCCCGCCCTCAGTCCACCTGCTCCGTTATCCTCCCAAACTCGCCTACTCCTGGGACACGCTCAGAGACTCCCTCTTGTCATCGGCCGCAGGCAGGGGCACGCAGACGAGCGACGCACCCAGAGCCGGCCTGTGACACCAGCTGAAGGAACACCCTCTCCAGCTCCAGCCCTTGGCTGCGGGGAGAAAAGAAGCCTGTTTCCAGAACCAACTGTTTAAGAGGAGCTAGAAAGTTGAGTTTTTGTTTGTTTTTTTATCCTCACCCGAGGACATTTTTGCATGTATCTTCAGATAAAGCGGGAGGGAGAGGGGGGGGGAAAGAGAGAGAGAAACATGGATGTGAGAGAGACACATCAAGTGGTCGCCACCCTCACAACCCCAACCGGGGCCGGGGACAAACTGCAACTGAGGTACGTGCCCTTAGTGGGAACCAAACCCGGGACTCTCCGGTCCGCGGGCCGACCTTCTAACCGCTGAGCCAAACCGGCCAGGGTGAAAGGTGAGTTTTGAGCGCGGTCCCCCGATTTTAAACACCATTCTCCAGACTAAGGAATCCTCTCTTCCCTCCTCCGTGGTGAGCCTGAAACAGACGATGCACGTGAGCACACTAACTGCCCTGGGAACACGTTTATCTGGCCTTTAAAAAAAATAAAAAGCAAATTCAGAAATCACTGGGCCTGCAGAGCTGCAGGTGTGCGGGACGCCCGGGTGGCCCATCCCCCTGGTGCGGCCTCCTCCACTGCCCTTGGTTCTGGGGCCTGTAGACGGCAGCCAGGTGCGCGCGGCCGAGGCGGGGTGGGGGCGCTCTCTCTCCCCACGAAGCCACAGGTAAGGCCCCGCAGTCGTGGGAGACCGTGAGTTCATGTCACGGTGGGTTTTCCTTCACGAGCACCGTGAAAATTAGGTTCACCTCAGTTCCTGCTGCAGATGGAAGATGATGGACCAGCCCGGGGCGCGTCAGCGTTCTCGTGGGAACAAAGGCTGGCTCCGGGGCCCGCTCACTGCAGAGTGGAACAAGAGGTTAATCACACAAATATCAAACTGTTCCGGCCCCGATGCTCAGTACCTAGAGAAAACTGGAGTGGAATTAAGATGCAAGGACTCGCTGCGGCGAGGTGGAACCTGGTGGAGGGATTTCTCTCGCTTTTCCGACCTTCCCGCCACATCCGAGGCTCTGAAGTGGCAGCGACGAAGGGCCACTGCCCACAGCCAGCTTGGCCTTCACAGGGGCACGGTGCCCAGTGCGCTGGCTCGACGCTCTCCCTGCCCACTGCGTGCACCTGAGAACGAGCAGAATTCCGAGGGGCAGCCTGCGGAGTCCTCCTGCCGGGGACACGTCTCACCCCGGGGGGCAGGGTCCCGGTTCGCTTTGGTTAAGGAGCCCCAGCAGCGACCGGATAACCCAGCCCCACTTGATTAAACACGCACCTTTGCACACACGACTCCTTCTTTGGAAGGACGCGTTCTCTGCTAACCTGGTAGGCGGATTCTCAGAGGCCACGTGTCTGAGACTGTGCTATACGGATTTGTTGTTCTCAATCTTCAGGGTCTGAACTCGCCAGGGTTACTACATGGGCTTCTTATCTGGCCAAAGGCATACATGCAAAACTGAAAGCACACTATTCAGGGGGAGCGTTTAGTTCCCCATGTTCCCCATTATTAAGAAAGTAAAACTTTCTCCCTACATGTTCTGTGCAAAGTCCCTGGGGCTCATGCGATAAGGGTGAGACAGACCTCGGGGGCGGCGGGCTCGACCCAGACGGTGCGGGTCCTTGGACTGAAGCTGTCCCTGAACCCCAAGCTCACTCGGCAGACACGCACGACAGGTCACAGGAGGACAGAGTGACGGGACCGCAGCCCCCGCTTGGAGAGGGAAAGAAACCCCGCAGTAAAGCAGCACCTGAACCCTGGACATCTGTACACGACACCATTTTCCCCTGAGGATGCAGAAGAAACTTAACTTGAAGAAAGAAAAAGAACAAAACTTTCCCCACGTGTGACTAAGTACACCCCAAAACATGACTTTAAGAGACACCAGGTGTGTTAGAGAGAGTAGTGCCCCCCCCCCCCAACGTCCATTCTCATTTCTGGAGCCTGTGACGATGTCCCAGACGTGGCCAGGGGACGAAAGGCTGCAGAGAGCACTGATGACCGCACGAGGGGCGCGGCCCAGACTACTGGGGGGCCCGGCATGTTCACAGGGGCACAGGAGGACGGACAGGCAGACTGTGAAGGAGACGGAGGATGCCAGGCGGGGCCACCGGCCAAGGAAGGTGGGTGCCTCCGGAACGGGAAGAGGCCACGAACGGATTCTCCCCTAGAGCGACCAGGACGGACTGGCACTGCCACACTGCGGTTTCAGCAGGGAGACCCATCCTGGACTTCTGCCCCCCGACGGACACCACCGCTCGGTGCCACCTCGAGCCACCGGTGGGCAGCGGTGTGCTAGGGCAGCGGCCAGAGCCTGGCACCCCCACCGGTCCAGTTCACCCAGCCACCTCTCTCCAGAGGGCACACGCCCCTGCTTTGCTTCAGTGTCCCTAACGTCACATGTTCTCCTTTCTGCCCCTCGCATTTCAGTGACTCACACAGGTGGCACGGTGACCACAGCCGCCATCGCCCGCGCGTTGGGCCAGCACGCGCCTCTCTGAGCCAGCTTCCCCCAGGGCACTGCTGAGCGCCCACACGTGGAGCTGAACAGATGCGGCTGTCTGGACAGGAGAGGGACCGGGTCTGTCCGACGGGACGCCGTCTGGGGAGGAGAGGGACCGGGTCTGTCCGACGGGACGCCGTCTGGGGAGGAGAGGGACCGGGTCTGTCCGACGGGACGCCGTCTGGGGAGGAGAGGGACCGGGTCTGTCCGACGGGACGCCGTCTGGGGAGGAGAGGGACCGGTCTGTCCGACGGGACGCCGTCTGGGGAGGAGAGGGACCGGTCTGTCCGACGGGACGCCGTCTGGGGAGGAGAGGGACCGGGTCTGTCCGACGGGACGCCGTCTGGGGAGGAGAGGGACCAGTCTGTCTGACGGGACGCCGTCTGGGGAGGAGAGGGACCGGTCTGTCTGACGGGACGCCGTCTGGGGAGGAGAGGGACCGGGTCTGTCCGACGGGACGCCGTCTGGGGAGGAGAGGGACCGGTCTGTCCGACGGGACGCCGTCTGGGGAGGAGAGGGGCTGGGTCTGTCTGACGGGACGCCGTCTGGGGAGGAGAGGGGCTGGGTCTGTCCGACGGGACGCCGTCTGGGGAGGAGAGGGGCTGGGTCTGTCCGACGGGACGCCGTCTGGGGAGGCACACACGAGATCCCAGGCCCCAGGGGGAGCCAGCGGGTCACCCTGCCCGGGAGAGCAAACCATAGCCACAGTGCATCCGAATGTTTGGCTTGAAAATTTATTGACATGATTCCCACAAGGCTGCGGTCAGGGGACCGCTGGCATGTGCTTCTGCAGAGAACACGCGTGGTGCCAGGGACACGCTGCCGCCACGTCCCAGAGCTTCTCCCAGAAGGGCTGGAGGACGCTCTGCGGCAGCTACAGGAACCTTATCCCCGCTCCGAACTGGACGCCATCACATATCCTAGAAAAAGGGCAGAAAATCAATACTGTGGCGGCTCTGCCTGCCCCTTCCAACCGCACACACGGCGCACTGCGCAGGGCGCTCGCGCCTTCCCGCGGAGACGGTCCGCTCGCGCTCCTCCGTCACTGACTGGGCGCCGCCCGCCTCACTCAGCGCCGGGCCCCGGAGGCCGCACTCGGCCAGACCCTGATGACAGAGCCGTGAGACCTCAGAGACGACGGGCCAGTCACCTCCCACACAGGCCAGCGAACCTTTCACAGCTGTTCCCATTTCTGTAGGGTCTGAGACCCTAATCAGAGATGCCGGCATCTCTGATTTGCGCACATATGATTCCCCAGTCTGGCAGCTGCCGAATTTCAGAAATGAGCATTAAATTCTGACAGCATCACTCAACGTCAGCGATCCCCGTGCTGACGGCGCGCTGGTGGAGGTGGGCCAGCGCGGAGGGCACCGCGGACCCGCGCCAGGCTGTCACAGTGCCTGTTCCCTGCGCCTCCAGACGGAGCTGCCGTCCGTTCCGGTCCCCAAATGCCATGCACACAGCAGGTTTCTTCCTTTCAGAAGAAACACACTGAAATTCGTCTCTAAAACAGTTTTCCAGTTTAACCTGCAGAGGGATGCGAAGCTGAAAAGGTGACCTGGGGCCTCCTCTGTACAGATTACGGGAGAAGGGTCGATTCAGCTGGGCTCCCTACAGCAGCAGTACTGACTTAACAGGGCACAGTGACATCCAGCGGCCTCAGCCACAGTGCAGCCCAGTTGGGGAGCTGCACCCCACCTTCCAGTCTGAAGGACCGGAGGCCCAGAGCCTTCTGGACGTGCCCCAAGTCCCACAGCCAGGGAGTGGCCAGGGAGTGACCAGGCAGGGGCTGGCGGCCAGGCCCGCCGTCCTCTGCGCTCGCCAGGCAGCCGAGAGGCGCGGCAGCACCCCAGAGGCGGAGCTGACAGAGCCGCAGCAGACCCCAGAGCACGCCGGTGCTCTCTGCAATAAAACGTGTCCAGTGCACGTCCTTGTGCAGCTGGACTGAGAGTCGACACAGTCGGAGAACGGCGGCTGCTCGTCCTGGCGCCAGCCTGTGTCTTTTCTGAGACGGGTCAGCACAGAGTTAGCTGGACAGTCAGCTCTGGCAAGGTCGGTGAGAAGAGAGCTCCTTTGCTCTCCCGGCTGAGCTGAGGCGCAGAAGAACCCAGTGAGGGCGGGGGCAGCAAGGCGCCCTGCATTCAGCTCTCGAGGAGCGGAGGCGGGGCTGGTCGGCTCATGCTGGGGCACAGGGGACGCAGCCCCGCCTGACCTGACAGCAGCACTGCGAGCCTCCGCTCCTCCTCGGCCCCCAGGGCAGCCGGGAGGCTCACACACAGGACAAGACCCAGTGCAGCTCGGCCTCTCACGCGGCCGGCACCACGAGCACCACGAGCCCTCCCTCCCTGGAACTGTGACGGCTTCAGAAGGGACACGGAGTCGCCAGCACCCCCCCCCCCCAGCACGGCTGGCACACAGCCTCAGCTTCACAGGCCGCGAGTTAGCAGTGCTCAGTTCGAGGCCCACCCAGACCACGGCATCAGGACCTGCCTTTGCCAACAGCCCGGGGGGTCGGAGGCAAGTGGCAGTTTGAGACTCGGAGGCTCTGATGGCTGTGTCGCCCATGTCTGACTTCACCAACGGCACTTCAGGGGCACCTGTGCTGCTCCCTGCACAGATCCAACGAGCACCTGCTGTTACACTGGGAGACCCGCACTCACACCTGTCTGACTTCACCAGCGAGCACCTCTGCTGCTCCCTGCACAAATCCAATGAGCACCTGCTGTTACACTGGGAGACCCGCACTCACACCTGTCTGACTTCACCAGCGGGCACCTCTGCTGCTCCCTGCGCAAATCCAACGAGCACCTGCTGTTACACCGGGAGACCCGCACTCACACCTGTCTGACTTCACCAGCGGGCACCTCTGCTGCTCCCTGCACAGATCCAACGAGCACCTGCTGTTACACCGGGAGACCCGCACTCACACCTGTCTGACTTCACCAGCGGGCACCTCTGCTGCTCCCTGCACAGATCCAACGAGCACCTGCTGTTACACCGGGAGACCCGCACTCACACCTGTGGTGGGAAGAGGCTTCCAGAAAGCAACTTGCCAGCTTCACTTACCCAAGAGTATAAAGGTTTGTTGATACTTTGCTAAAAAATTACCCAAGGCCCAAAATTTGCTCTAGAAAAGTGTCCGGTCTTTCATATTCCACTGTCTCTGCAATCAGGACACAAGAGCCAGCAAGGCCTGTGTCCACACAGCCGGCAGGCGGCGCCGCACAGGGGCCTGAGCGGGGAGGATGCCTCGGAAGGAGCGGTTTCCTTGGAGAAAAGCTGGCCATGGCGACTGCACCACAAGCGACACCAGCCTGAGAAATGACCAGGTCCCTGCCGGCACCCGACGTGTGCCAACGCCTCCTGGGTGTGCACGCCCTCTGCCCCGAGCCTGCAGAGCAGTCAGGGCCCTGCCCACTGCCGGGTTAGGGACTCACCCTGGGTCCCTCAGCGTGGCCAGGCTGGGCCCTTTCGGCCTCTGCACTGCGGAGAGCAGGCGGGGTTGGAGGTGAGCTGAGGGCCGAGCAGCTGCTGTCTGCAGGCTGGAGGAGGGGCTCTGGCAGCACCGGGAGCCGGGACAGGACCTCACCGGCCTTCCAGAGGGAGTGAAAGCGGCAGAGGCTGCTACGTGGACGGCCATGACCTGGACAACAGACACAGCACTGCAGCACGTGCTCACGCTTCAGTAAAAGCTCACCAATGAGGCTCCCCTTTAAAAAGCGCCCTCACCCACCACAGGGAGGCAGAAGACCATGGTCTAGTGCTTCTTCAACAGCCCGACGCTGACGCAGGCCATGACTCAGCCGGCACCACCAGTGCAAGGTGCAAGGGCGCACGGAATGAAGAATTAAGCACAGCCCGGAGTACAACCCAGAAACGCAGGGGACGAGATGTCAAACACCACGTTATGCAGGGAATGTCTGTGTCCCCCTACGTGCATATGCTGAAGCCCTAACTCCCACCATGAAAGGCAGGCCTCTGGGAGGTAATTAGGCTTAGATGAGGTGACGAAGGTGGGGTCCCCGAGGTGGTGCGTGTCCTAGTAAGAAGAGAGAGCAGAGAGCTCGCCTGCTCTCTCTCTGCTGAGTGAGGACACAGCGAGCAGGCAGCCACGTGGCCCCAGGACCAAATCAGCGGCGGCTCGGCCCTGGCCCTCCCGCCTCCAGAACAGGGAGAACGTGAACACGTCCGGAGCTGCATCGTCACAGCAGCCGAGCTGGCTGACACGCGCGGCCCTGGCCCTCCCGCCTCCAGAACAGGGAGAACGTGAACACGTCCGGAGCTGCATCGTCACAGCAGCCGAGCTGGCTGACACGCGCGGCCCTGGCCCTCCCGCCTCCAGAACAGGGAGAACGTGAACACGTCCCGAGCTGCATCACCACAGCAGCCGAGCTGGCTGACACGCGGCCCTGGCCCTCCCGCCTCCAGAACAGGGAGAACGTGAACACGTCCGGAGCTGCATCACCACAGCAGCCGAGCTGGCTGACACGCGGCCCTGGCCCTCCCGCCTCCAGAACAGGGAGAACGTGAACACGTCCGGAGCTGCATCGTCACAGCAGCCGAGCTGGCTGACACGCGGCCCTGGCCCTCCCGCCTCCAGAACAGGGAGAACGTGAACACGTCCCGAGCTGCATCGTCACAGCAGCCGAGCTGGCTGACACGCGGCAGCGACAGTACTTCTGGGTGTCTGAGAATCCTCACGCACACCGAATAGCACAGCACCTGGGATCAATCTCTGCAGCTGCCAGTGGCCCCACACTAGGCCCACTCACGCCATTTCCAGCAGACCTGGCTCAGTGAGGTGATTACTGACGGAGCCAGTCCAAGGAGGTGGGTCCCGCTGCTGCCGAGAGAAGCCTGGGGAGCACGTCCTCTGCGGCCCAGAGCGGAGCTCTGCCCCTCGACCTCCGAGTCCCCGGCCGACACAGTCCCCACTGGCAACACCCGCGGTGCCCAGCAAGCAGGATCGCTGAGGCCTGTCTGTCCCTGCGGCCCCCTGGCAAGTGGGTCAAGCAGTGTGAGGTGCAGGACACATCACAGATTTTCCTCCAAACCAGACAGAAAACCCAATGGAGGAAAATACTAACATTTTCAATCTTTTGCCAACTCTTCAATTTCTCCTAAAATCTTGAATCTCAAAGGCCACCCATGAGATGAGGAACACGTCCGATACGAAGTAAAATCACGAGAAGTGCAATGGGACTGTGGAGAACTGCCGGCACCTACCTGTCCCCCGACTGCACCCCCATGGGGACGCAGTAGTTAAGCTCCAGCCGGGCGATGTTGCCCAGCCTGAGGACGATCCCCGCACCGTAGGACCAGCGGATGCACTCAGCCAGCTTCCGAATATGAGCTCTGGGGCCCTCCCCTGGAAAGAGAAAGGAGGGCGTGACCAGGGTGTGCGGGCCCGTCCTCCCTCCAACACGGCCTCCGGGCTCTGGCTTGCTGTGCCCTGGGCAGTTCAGGCCAGGCCAAGGTGCTCGAGGACAAGCGTGAGGTGGGATCAGGATGGAGACAGAGAGGCGGGAGCATGCTTCTCCCGGTCCCAGAAGCCTCGCCTCTCAGCTGAGCCCCGCACATCCTGTGCCCGAAGGCCAGGCCCCTCCCCTGGCCCCAGGGAAGCCCTGCTCCAAAGGTCAGTGTGAGGGCCTGTGTTCTGTGCGGCGTTCCAAACACCTTTTCACGACCCCTAGCTGGACACGTCCCTGTGGTCTCCTCCGGCCCAGGGCCAAACGACAGCCTTAATGACTGGCAGACAACAGGTGGTCAAGACATGTCTCTTGAGAAAATGAGTAGATTCTTCTTTGCAACACCGCACTCGATGACCACTTTCACGTGTGTCCCATTCACTCAGCCGACAGCTTTATTCTGGGCACGGTGCCAGGTGCCGTAGGAATTTTTTTAAGGTGTAGTCCTTAAACTTAAAGACGACATAATCTCAAAGACACCTGTCGGTACTGTGCTTTTAAACATGCCGTCCCCTGCACCACAGAGCTTTCCAAAGAGCCCGACTTACCATAGTTGAGGTTGCAGAGGTTTCCCGCGTTGAGGAAAAAGTGTGTCCTGAAAAGCTCTCCGAAGCCGCCCTGGCCCGGCCGGAAAGGTAGCGGGGTGTACAGGTGCAGGCCGCCGGCCCAGTACGCCTCGCCGCCCAGGTAGTCGCCTGGTCCGGGCAGAACAGGACAAGGTCACACAAATGGGGAACGACTCGCGCCCACGATTCACACGCAGGTGCGCTGCGCACACGGCCCAGCGCTCGGGCCTCAGCCGCTCCTCTAGCTCGGAGGCGATGGCCCCCCTGCAAGTGAGCTTTCTTTCTCGCGGTTTATTTTACACTCCGCCTTCCCTGGACAGGTATGCTAGTGCGGCTTAGAAAAGAGTGAAACCAGAAATGTGTCCCATCTACCAAGTGCGTGGAATCAAACCCGTGGCCTCACGGCAACCGCCTTCCCCAGGTGCTGATTGCATCCCCTCCCCCGGCAAACGAAGTGCGGTACTTCGCACACATTCCAAGGCCACGAGAGGCAGGACCTGCACCTCCTGGAAGCGGCTGTCCACGCTATGAATCACAGGCACAGGGCCCACCCCTCCCTGTGTGAGGAAGCCGCGTCCCAGCTCGGTGGCTAGAGAAGAGGCTGCTTCTTAAGGAGCCAAGTGGTGCTGTGACTGTCCACCGAGGGCACACATGCCCCCACCCGTTCCATTTTAACTGCAAACAGCCAAAGCATTAAAGTGACAAAAAACAAAGAAACACTAACCCCTAAAATATTTATACTTGGTGCGAAATACAGTTTGTAAACTGTCTTAGTACTTTCGCTACAAAATGACAAACCATGAAAAGGAAGGGTGGCTGTCTCCGAGATTAGCTCTTGGAATGAACCGCTGACTTGCCAAGACTCTGGTCTCCCGGGTCCCTTCATAGCGAAGTGCTAAGGAACAAAGCCAGGACAGACAGCACGAGGCTGATGGTGCCTGTGTTCTGTTTCCCAGCAACTGCCCATCTCTCTTTATCTAATCAGAAAGTAACAGCCTCACTGCAGAAAATCTGACAAATACAGGGAAGTAGAAAAATGAAAAAAGTCTTTCACTTCTTCCATTCAAAGATAACTAACATCCTGATGTCTTTTATCCAGTGAATGATAACGAATCATTATAAATAAGAAAATAATGTGAGCTATTTTCTATATACAGAGAGAGCTTACAGTCCTTCCATTCTTCTTAGTTTAATAGGATGTAAGCACTTTTCCTGAACACCTTACGCCCTGTGAAAATGTGGGGCCGGTGCCTGAGTAAGCCCTTATACATACCACAATGCAATTATCTATCCCTCACCTATTGTCACACTGGTGTCTAATTTCTTGATAGCGGGCATTAACCTATGATGAGTTTCCTCGTACACACATATATATGTATGTACAAAAGTACATACGTCCTGAGCGTATAGCTCAGTAGCTTCCACACACAAACACATCAACACCCAGATTAAGAAAAGGGTGTGCAGCCCGAGGGCCCGGCTCTCCGCAGTCACGGCCCGCCACCCCCACCGAGTGCAAGCACAGCCCTGTCGTCGCTGCACAGGCCGGGTTAGCTGTCCCCACGCCTCACAGACATGGACTCAAAGAGTGCGCATCCCCTGGGCCAGGCTCCTTGTTTCTGAGGTTCGCTCCTGCCATCACTCAGCCAGTGGCTGAGACTGTTCATCTTCACTGCCGTATAATATTCCACATGTGCCAAAACCACGCTTTACTGACTCCTTCTATTGTCAATGGGCATCTGGGTTTCCAGTTTTCAGTTGGAGGGCATTATTAAAAGCCCCGGCAAGTATATATTTTAGGCTCATGATACATAATGTCAAATTGCCTTCATGAAAAGCCGCAACAATCTACTTTGGCCCCTAGGGCCTTAGCACTGGGCTGCCTGAGACCTGAGTAAGTGGCATCACACTGTGTCTTCGTTTCCAGGCCAGTGCAGACTCCTGCACTGTCACAGAGCCACACACAGTGCTGAGTCACAACAACAAACTATCCATGAATTATGTCACTTTCCTAAGAAAATGACACGCTGGTAAAGCACTCTAAAAACGAATGAAAAAAATCTATATTTTGTACAAAAATGTCTGCATGGGACAATCATTATTTATAAAAATATAAAATCAAAGCCACAAAGATATTAAAAAACAGAAAATCAGGGGAGATGTTTACAGTGGAGATGCATCACTGAGGTGGTTTGGAAGCGCTTCACCGTGCGGAGGGGCCCCGCCGCAGGGCAAGTGCCGGAGGGGCTCTGCCACAGGGAGAGTGCTGGAGGGGCTCCGGGGAGCAGGCCTCCCCTCCCCGCGCAGCAGACAGAGACACACCCACCGGGAGCAGCGTGGCCTCCAAGCAACTCCTTCCCCCAGCAACTCCACTACATCAGGTGACAAAGTATAAGTCACAGATGGACACCAAGACTCAGCTACGTTATTCACGGATACACTGTTTCATGATCAAAAGGAAAAAAACAGTCTAAATGTCTGACTTGAAGCTTGTTTAAAAGACTTAAGTACGGCAACGGGAGAAAATACGAAGCCGTTACAATGACACCGTAATAACTGTGGATGGTGCCAGGTGGCACTGGAAATATCGGGGGACACTTCATAAAGTATGATCATCTAACACTGTGTGCCTGAAACCGATACCAAGTAATATTAAAGCACTCTATTCTTATCTCTGATTCACTGCTGGTGGGAATACAAAACGGCAGAGTCATTGGAAGACAGTCGGCTAGGTTCTTACATGACTCAGCAATTGGCATTTATCCGGATGAACTGAAACCTTACACCCAAACGCGCGCCTGCACAGGAAAGCCTCACCGCCCTGGCCCTGGTGCAGGCTGGCTGTCTGGCACCGACCCAGACGTCCTCAGCAGGCGCAGGCACAAGCAAGCTGCCAGAGCGGAGCCTTCCCTACTGGACTACTGTGTGGAATGCTACCTGGTGACAAGAACATCTGAGCAATCAAGCTATCAAGAGACTCGGAGGAACATCAAATGCACGTCCCTTAGTCAAAGAGGCCAGTCTGCAAAGGCCACGCATGGCGTGATTCCAAAGGACTTTCTAGAAAAGGCAGAACTAGGGAGACAGTAAGAAGGTCAGTGGCTGCCAGGAGTTGGGGGTGGAACGCAGGAGCAGGTGGCGCAGTGGGCTCTGGGCAGTGGCACCTGTGTGTGACCCTGGACTGGTGGCTCTGTGCCACGACGCACGCACTGCGGGGTGTCATTGGTGATAACGCACGGACACCAGCTCAGCATCACCGCAGTGTGGTCACCACTGCCAGACGTCAGCGGCTGGGGGCCACCGGGAATGCCGTACTTTTGACAGAGGGCGCTGTGGGCACCACCGGGAACGCCGTCCTTCCTGCTCAGTTCTTCTACAAACCTAGACTACTCTCTAATAACGTCTATTAATTTTTTTAAAGTACAGCATGTCAAGAAGATGAAATAAGCAGTCATTTTAAATGACAAAGTACTTATTCCTATAAACATCTCCCCATGGCATTGCTGGTGGGAGAAACAGTACGTACACAGAACAAGATGTGAGCATAAAGACACACGTCCACACACACGCTCACACGTCACCACGGGGAACCAGCACCACAGGTCTTGTGCCTTTTGCTTGGGTATATTGTTTTCCTACAGTTCCCTTAACAAGCATCTTTCCAGGCCTGCCGTATGGTAGCTGCTACGCTAGGTGTTAATTCCACTACCACTGAGGTCATTTAAACAAACACATCCTTTCAAAGCTGAGGTGTGGGGCCCGGCGGGGACAGACCTTCACTCTGTGGCCCAACGCTGTGCATGCTGAAGCCGCGCACACTGGTCGGTCCCCCGAGGTAGAACCTGGAACAGAGCAGACGTCAGAGGAAAGCCCGGGGGTGGGGGTCTCGAGACCAAGGCAAGTGCAGAGCGCGCGGAGCTTCTGCCCAGGGCTGGGCCGCGGGGAGAGCACTTCCCCCGCGAGAAGATGCACAGCTGCAGGGCGAGTCTCCTGGAGACCGAATCGCTTTCTTTTCATGCTCACACCGGCTCCCTCCTGACGGCGGTGTTGGGGTCTGATCCACTCCCTCCTGGCAGTTTTCACATTTCTGCTATTATCAGCGATGCTACAATGGACACCTTTGCACATAACAATCTTCGTACACTTCTAAGTGTATTTCTGTACATTGTATTTGTGGAAGGTGAAACTATTAGGTCCCAGAGTTTAGAAATTTAAAAAATATTATACTTCCAAACAGCCGTCCAAAAAGGCTGAACAAGGCTGAGCTAAAGCAGTTAACTCGGGCAAGGTTAAAGGAGGCGCCTCTCGCTGGAAGTTCCTAGGACTTCAGAGCAGCGAGGACAACTGCGCACCCTGCTGGCGGGAAGTTCCTCGGCCTTCAGAGCAGCGAGGACAACTGCGCACCCTGCTGGCGGGAAGTTCCTAGGACTTCAGAGCAGCGAGGACAACTGCGCACCCTGCTGGCGGGAAGTTCCTCGGACTTCAGAGCAGCGAGGACGACTGCGCACCCTGCTGGCGGGAAGTTCCTAGGACTTCAGAGCAGCGAGGACAACTGCGCACCCTGCTGGCGGGAAGTTCCTAGGACTTCAGAGCAGCGAGGACAACTGCGCACCCTGCTGGCGGGAAGTTCCTCGGACTTCAGAGCAGCGAGGACAACTGCGCACCCTGCTGGCGGGAGCACCACCTGCGACCCGCTTCTAGCAGGCGGCTCCCGCCTCTTCATCAGGCTGAGAAATCCTGTGCTTTTGAGATGGAATTTCACATTTAGAAATCTCAGGGGGAAAAAACGAACAAAAATTATTTACAAAATCAAATTTTTCACAGTGTCACTGATGTGCAAACAAAGAAGCATTAAAATGCTGCTCATGAAAAATTTCTCATGAGTTGGGGAACGGTTTACAATTCTTTAAAACGTTTTAAAAAGCAGGGAGAGCCTTGGCCAGTTTGGCTCAGTGGTTAGAGCGTTGGCCCATGGACCAGAGACCTGGGTTCGGTTCCTGCTAAGGGCACGTACCTCAGTTGCAGTTTGTCCCTGGCCCAAGTTGGGGCCGTGTGGGTGGCAACCAGTCGATGTCGCTTTCACATCGATGTTTCTCTCCCTGTCCTCCCCCTCCGGCTCTGTCTGAAGATAAATGCAAAAATGTCCTCGGGTGAGGATTTAAAAAAAGAATAAAATAAAAAACAAAAAGCAGGGAGAACACAAATCTGTATCCAAAATACAATATATCAACAATTTAACACAGACGTGCATATAAATTCACATGTATAGCCCTGGCCAGTTTGGTTCAGCGGTTTGAGTGTCAGCCTGCAGACCAGAGAGTCCTGGGTTTGGTTCCTGCTAAGGACACATACCTCGGATGCAGTTTGTCCCCAACCCCGGTTGGGGTCGTGTGGGTGGCAGCCACTCGATGTGTCTCTCACATCAATGTTTCTCTCTCTCTCTTCCTCCTTCTCTCCCTCCCGCTTTATCTGAAGATAAATGCAAAAATGTCCTCAGGTGAGGATTAAAAAAAAAAAATCACAGGTGTAAACACACGTCCACAAAGACAAACAGAAAGGAAGTCGTCCCAGATGCAAACTGTTTATCACTGAGCAGGGCTGTTCTTATGCTTCCTTAAATGTTTGTTTTTATATTTCTGCAACGTGTATGAACTGTATTCTTTCATACTCAAAACAGAATACAAACTCTTTAATAAAGTTAACTCCCTCCCCCAAAAAAGACAAAAAATTAAGCATGAGGTATGCTGGGTATTTTGAAATTAACTTATACCTTAAAACCTCAAATTTGAAATATCTGCTCTCCTAAGTCAACTTCTCCAAATAGCTTAAAAGAAACCAACCAAAAAACCAAAGGAAAGCATTTGCGATGACCCGCCCCACCCAGTTAGCACTCACCTGTCTGCAATGCTTGATGGCTTATCACCAATGGGGACCAGCATTCCGCCCCAGAGAGACGCTGAAAAGACCTATTGAAATAGAAACAAACCGTTTTCTCGCAGGGGCTCTCACCGCCATGGGCCTCAGCAGACAAGGTGCAGGAGACCTGGCCCCTGGCCGCTGTGGGGAAGAGGCCGGGAGGGGCACAGGCTACTGGAGACCATCAGGCTCGTGCAGCTGAAGAACCAGTCCTCAGTGTTTTGTGAATACTTTAACAAACTGCACCTCCAAATATCAGATAAAGATACACCAAACACAAACAAGAAACAAGCCAAACCCCAGGGAGGGCCTAGCTTCCACTCCGACACAGTGGGACAGCATACTTGACAGGGAAGGGAGACCAGGCCAGCAAGGGATTCTGCCCCAGCCCAGGTCGCTCTGACTTGGCCTCAAAACGATGGAGGACGAAGGGCACGCAGCATTGCAGGCAGAGGTTACGATGCTCCTAAATTGAGAAATGCGGAGACACGCAGCTCCCCACCCGACCTCAGAGACAGAGCACTCTCTAGAACAGGTCAGGGGCATGGCCCAATCTTCACGCCCACGTAACACGCCGCACAAAACCTGCCCGACAACCCCTCAAGCCACCACAGCTCTCTAGGCTCATCTCACCCCGTCTTCCTGGCACTGACCCCCATATCTCCTGAGCACAGTTTTCTTGCTCATCTCGTGTCCTCTCTCTGACATGCACATTCCTCTGTCCTTCAAAGCAGCTCGGACACCTCCTTTCTGGAGCTTTGTAAGAAGGGTCAGAGGTGAGTCCTAGGATGGGCAGCGGGCAGAGGGGGCCACACTGGACAGTCTGTTCTGATGGACACGGCTACTTTGAGCCTGGCGTCCCAGAGATGCTACCGAGAGAAGCGAGGGGCCAGAGCTCCGAATGCTCTGGGAGGGCCCCTCACCCGCTCACACCATTCTGGACAGGAGCAAGAAGGGAACCGGAGCGGGTCACCTGGCAGGGCCCAGGCATCGTCGTAAGATGGCTTCGCAGGCCCGATGTCAGCAGATCGCAGGAGGCAGAGCCCCTGGTTCTCCTGTCCTCCTCCCTCGAACCATCACCCTTGGCCCGAGAGCAGGCCTTAGAACTTACTGCACACCGAAAATAGTCCCAGCCTGCCCCACATCCCTGCTGACCTCAGTGACCCAGTCACCCCTCAAACACCAACTCCCAATCCCTCTACACCACGGGGACTGTGACCCCCCCCAGTCCTCTCACGTCCTCAATCCCCTCCTTCCCCAGCTGAAATCCACGGCCCATCACTACCTCACCCACCTGCGTTCGCCTCACCTGTGTCTCACCTGGCCACCCCCAGGTCTGGTCAACGCCCCTCTCCGCTCCCTCAGCTGGACCTGCACAGCCACGGGGCAGGGGCACATGCCACATGCAGTGGCTCCTTTTAAACCGGACTCTGGCCTCTGACAGGCCCTGGGAGCTGCCTGGCTGTGCCCCCCATTCCCCTCCCTGCTCGCCCCTCTCCAACTTGGCCCTGCCCTCCACACGCCAGCACCGCCTCCGCCTCCACTGACAGAACCCCGAGACCCCGAGTGCCCCCACACCCCCTCCCACACCCCGCCCTCCACTGACAGAACCCCGAGACTCCCACTTCTCCGCCCTCACCCCGCCCTCCGCTGACAGACCCCCGAGACCCTGAGCGCTCCCACTTCTCCGCCCACACCCCGCCCTCCGCTGACAGACCCCCGAGACCCCGAGCGCCCCCACTGCTCCGCCCGCACCCCGCCCTCCCCTGACAGACCCCCGAGACCCCGAGCGCCCCCACTTATCCGCCCGCACCCCGCCCTCCGCTGACAGACCCCCGAGACCCCGAGCGCCCCCACTTCTCCGCCCGCACCCCGCCCTCTGCTGACAGACCCCCGAGACCCCGAGCGCCCCCACTTCTCCGCCCGCACCCCGCCCTCCGCTGACAGACCCCCGAGACCCCGAGCGCCCCCACTTGTCCGCCCGCACCCCGCCCTCCGCTGACAGACCCCCAAGACCCCGAGCGCCCCCACTTCTCCGCCCACACCCCGCCCTCCACTGACAGACCCCCGAGCGCCCCCACTTCTCCGCCCACACCCCGCCCTCCTGCAGGCAGCTCGCATGCTCCTGGCCAGCCGGGCCCTCCTCTGCGTCAGGACCCTCTGCTTCGGGCCTCACCTGGCTCCTGGTCACCCCTGCCAGCCCCAGGCGGCTGAGCGCGCCCCTCTGGCAGTCCCGCCCCACCCCTTCCCCCTCCTCCCCCTCGCAGGAGGGCTCCTCCCTCCTCTTCTCATCCCTCCCACTGTCTTTACAGAGAAGTCGCTTTTGCTTCGGATAGCCACCACTTTTCCAGGAATGTCCTTCTTCTCGGGGAGCAGGACCTGATCCCACTGCATGGAGCCATTCTCTTTCACGCACCCCGAGACTGTCCTGTCTGTCCAGGTTCGCAGTGAGCACATGACAAACCCTAAGGCTGGCTCTCAAGCTGGGTGCCTAGCACCATTCGACACATTCTCTGCCCTCACACACCCTCCGACCCCCACCCTCTCAGGCCGCCACCTCCCGACCTGTCCATGTCCGCGCCGCGTGTCCTAGGGCTCGGCCCAGAGACAGCTTGTCTTCTGTCCACACCCGCGGTGCCATCTGCCAGGCGCTGTGGCCACCACCTAGATGCAGACACCTGGCCTGTCCATCACAGTCTGACCGCCCCCTCAACTCCACTCACCACCTCGCCACCAACTCAACAGCTCAATGGGGCCCCACCCCACCTTGCCCTCGGCCCAGCTCCTCCGTCAACACCAACTCTGGAAACCACAACTCTGTTCTCAGGCTCAGAAACCTCATGACAGCACCCGCCGCGCCTTCTCCAGCCCCCCAGCTGTACCAGCTCTGCCCACACGGTGCACCCTCTGCTCCCCATGCTAGTGCCTCTGCGAGGTGCACCCTCTGCTCCCCAGGCTAGTGCCTCTGCGAGGTGCACCCTCTGCTCCCCGTGCTAGTGCCTCTGTGGGGTGCACCCTCTGCTCCCCAGGCTAGTGCCTCTGCGAGGTGCACCCTCTGCTCCCCAGGCTAGTGCCTCTGCGAGGTGCACCCTCTGCTCCCCGTGCTAGTGCCTCTGCGGGGTGCACCCTCTGCTCCCCGTGCTAGTGCCTCTGCGAGGTGCACCCTCTGCTCCCCGTGCTAGTGCCTCTGCGAGGTGCACCCTCTGCTCCCCAGGCTAGTGCCTCTGCGAGGTGCACCCTCTGCTCCCCGTGCTAGTGCCTCTGCGGGGTGCACCCTCTGCTCCCCAGGCTAGTGCCTCTGCGAGGTGCACCCTCTGCTCCCCGTGCTAGTGCCTCTGCGGGGTGCACCCTCTGCTCCCCAGGCTAGTGCCTCTGCAAGGTGCACCCTCTGCTCCCCGTGCTAGTGCCTCTGCAAGGCTACAGTCCCCAGCCTCCTGACCACCAGCGAGGCCCACTGGTCTCCTGAGCCTCCACTGTCCCCCCTGTCCCTCCACTGGCCACTAGTGATCATCTTCTCAAACAGGTGCCACACCGTCAGGCTCTCTCAGAAGGTTCCATGGCCCCCGCCCCCATTTCAGTGGAAACGAGAGGACTGGCCCCCACCCTCAAGGGCCTCTGCTCCTGGCCCACCTCTGCCCTCACCGCTGCTCCCCGTTCCCTCACTGTGCCTTGTCACACAGCCCCGGTGGTCCTGGGACCTCCAAGGTGAGGCTGTATGGTCAGCAGAGACGTCATCTCAACAAAATAATTTACATAAATCCACATGTAACTTGGGAAACCACTCTGCAAATAAACTGGGCTACATCGATATCTGGAGCATTTGCTCCCTTGTGATGCTCCCCCTCACTCCTACCAGCGTCTGCTTGTAGTTCATTGTGTTGCATCGACCCCTAGCAGGCTGAGAGAGACAGCAACTCTGCCCTATCACACAGCCCCTATGGTCCTGGAACTTCCCGCACTCCTGCCCCCGTACAGAAGGCTGGCCCCTCACCCTGCCCTGTCACAGCACCCCAGTGCTCCTGGATCCTGCCGGCACTCCTGCCCCCGTATGGATGGCTGCCCCTCACCCTGCCCTGTCACAGCACCCCAGTGCTCCTGGATCCTGCCGGCACTCCTGCCCCCGTATGGATGGCTGCCCCTCACCCTGCCCTGTCACAGCACCCCAGTGCTCCTGGAACCTGCCGGCACTCCTGCCCCCGTATGGATGGCTGCCCCTCACCCTGCCCTGTCACAGCACCCCAGTGCTCCTGGAACCTGCCGGCACTCCTGCCCCCGTATGGATGGCTGGCCCCTCACCCTGTTCTGGGCTGTGTGGAGATGCTGCCTTACCAAAGACACCTTCCCTGACTATCTCAAATAAGACAGCACCCCCTTTGGGCCACGTTCTATCCTTCATGACACCTGCCAAACGACATACACGGGTACTAGCTTGTGGGCCTCCCTTCGCTAGAATGTGAGAGCAGGAACCGTGTTTCAGTTGCTGAGATAGCTTTACTGCGCAGACAGTGCCTGGCAGCCGGCATCTATGTGGTGGATGGGAAGGTGGATGGGAAGGTGGATGGGAGGGTGGGTGGGTGATACCTGGAGCTAAACACGGTATTAGGACAGCGGAGAAGCCCCACCACCTGGGTCTGGGAGGTCAGAGGAAGCCCGCAGGAGACACACCTGTGCCCGTCTTCAAGGCAGGGAGCAAGAGGCCAAGTGAGCAGGTGCCAGGAAGCAAGAGGGAGCCCAGCCCCTCTGGGAAACGAGTTCTGCACAGCTGGAGCCTGGGGCAGGGGAGGGGGGACACGACGGGACCCAAGGCTGCAGGCGCCGTGCCGGCCGCACAGGCTGGACGCAGGAGATCGAAGCTGTCAGGTCCCCAGGGTGGAGAAGGGGAGCGGTGGGGGACTCGGCAAACAGCGACATCACTGCCGGGTGAGCGGAGCGACAGCAGCGGCACACAGGCGACGGCGCAGGGGAGAAGACACAGGCCCTGCTGCTCGGAGGCTTCGAGGGGGAGCACTCAGAGCAGCAGGGAGAAGGTCAAGGGCAGCTGGCTGAAGGGCTGAGCAGGTCAGTGGGATCAGGAGCCCAGATGCAGGGCCCAGATTCCGGGAGGGAAGCAACAGTGTGGACAAGTTGGATTTGAAGTCTGTAAGGAACAGAGTCGAACGCACAGGAGCACACGGGTCTGTGGCCCGGAAGGAGAGTGGGCACACTCGGGGGCGCACAGGTGGCAGAGCCACAGGGACAGCAGGCAGAGCAGAAACTTCTGCCAGAACCTGGGGAGACACCCAGGAGGTGGGCGTGCGGTGAGCCGAGGGCCCGAGGAAGAGGAGCCGACCTGCGGAAGCAGTGTGGCCATGACGGGTCAGCTGGGGACAGCAGCAGGTGCTGCGGAGCCAGCAAGGGGAGGGAAGGGGCGGGGAGCTCACGCCTGGGGAAGAGCAGGGCAGAGAGCTGGGACCAGCCTCGAGGGCTGACAGTGCGGGACGGGCCAGGAGCCACGGGAAATAACCTCGCGTGAACTGTCTACAAGGACGCTTGTGCCACGTCATCGAAACTCAGTCCTTGCCCCAAGTTCTCAGGCAGCTGAGGGCACAGGCAGCAGAGGAAGGCGGAGACCTGTCCCCAGTCCCCTGGGGGCTGGGGAGACTGGAGATGAGCCAGGGCTCCTCTGCCCAGTCAGAATCTGGCCTCTTACTCCTCACTCCTGAGTGAGTGGAAGGAACTGAACCAAAGTGGATGCGAGACTAAAAACAAACATTGCTGGAAGCACCCAGGGCCCTGAAGACCGGCCGACTAAGGTGAAGGCTCCGCGTTTCTCTGGAAGTGACACGAGGGAGGGAGGTGGTTTCCTCCAGCCACAGCTCCTTGACCCCAGTGACGTCAGGAAGGCGCACCCTACGGCCTTGTGACTTGCTGTGAGTGGTCCCAGATCCCTTTCGAAGAGAACAGCTACGCCTTGTCCCAGAGAACCTTCGGCCTTGGGACATCTAGAAAGCAAGCCCTGCGGTGCTGAGCACTCGTGTCCTGGCTTCCACTTCTGTGCTCTGGGCGCTTGGAACCTGAGCGCCCAAACACCAGGCATGAAATGCAGGTGACAACACTCGGGCCAGGGACTCACCGTGTCAAGTAGCAGCTGTTTATTCAGCTGAAGCTCAAAGTCCTCTTTTATGAAGCTCACATCCCCTCCGGTGTAGCCGGCCAGCTCCTGTGGGGAGGAAGCACGGTCAAGCGGAGCAGACTCACCACACAGGTTACTGAACAACCTCCCCGCAACCACCGTTCCACTCTGCTGTTTGCATTTTTAGAAAAGCAACAGACCACTTCTGTCCCCTAGAAGCTGTGAACAGCTTGTTCTAGGTGGTACCGGGGGCCTTGGGACAGAATCATCAAACATACTGAGTATCCAGAGTCCGTTAGTCCCACGTGAGAACAAGACGCTGGCAACGGGAGCATCTCATTCAGAGTGTGTGTGGCTGATATGGCTGGTTTGGCCCAGTTAACGATTGAAGAAAACCTGCCAATCCTTCCCTTTCCCGGCCTGGCACGTTGCAGTGTCTGATGTCCAGCGGCTCCTGACACTGAGATCAGGCAGACGGAGCCGCAGGCCCCACGCAGCCTGGCCAGCCTGGCCCGACACCGCGGCCTGGCCCTGCAGGCCCATGTGTTACCAGCCCTGCTTTAAGTTCTTTCGTGGGAAACCACTCACACCAAAGCACAACCTTCCTCCTGGGCCTGGTAAGTGACACCAAAGAGGCTGGAGGTCATGCTCGCTCTGGGTGAAGGCAACAGACTGAACCCTGAGAGTAGACCGACACCCTCCAAGCCACCCTAGAATGACTCTTACAATGAAAGGGAAACAGCCGATGTTAAAACGTGACTCCCACCCTGCCCGCTTTGGCTCAGTGGTTAGAGCGTTGGCCTGTGGTCCAGAGAGACCCAGGTTCGGTTCCCACTGAGGGCATGTACCTCAGTTGCAGTTTGTCCCCGGCCCTGGTTGGGTCGTGCAGGTGGCAACCACTCGATGTGTCTCTTTCACGTTGATGTTTCTCTCTCTCCCCCTCCCACTCTATCTGAACAAAAAAATGGAAAAATGTCCTTGGGTGAGGATTAAAAAAAAGAAAGACAACGTGACTCCCCACCCCCAGCATCCCGAGCGTGCAGGGGGCACAGGGGAAGGAACACTACCTGGTTAACTTTCAGCAAAGCCCCTCTTCTGGGTAAGATAGAAGAGTTCCGAGAGTCGATGACCATGGCGTGCTGCAAGAAATTGGTACCGGGGCGTTTTCATTTCAAACAGGTCCACGAGATAGCAACCCTCACCGAGCGCTAACTACACACTAGGCATGGTGCTGAGCACTCGAACCCTTACATCACACATCTTTAGGAAGACCCCGTGAGGAAGGCAGGGTCGTCACCCCATGTTACACAAGAGGAAACTGAGAGCAAGGGACTAACAGTTCTTGTTCATTAGGGGGCAGGTTGGGGCCCCATCACTGGGTCCCTTCTCTCGAGGAGCTTGACACCCCAACCAAGGTTGGCTCAGCAACTTCCAGCTAAGCTCCAGTCGGCTCTTAGGCATACCTTGGCCCGTTAGCACCAATGTTATTTAAAAAAATAAAAATAGGTAGCGTCCATAAATTGAGTGACCAGGACGCACCACTCCTGCCACCCAATCTGTGACGCTTGTCTATCCGTCCCGGTGTTGACGAGGGATACTTCCAACATCCAAATATCCACTCGCACAAGGAAATCCTTACCGAGAGAGAGGACTTCAGAGAGTGGCCGCTTTCTTGTCGGACGGCAAAAGACGCGGTCCTGGAGAGGCAGCCCAGCTCCCGCCACACCCCTTCCCACTTGACGGTGTGGCTGGTCCTCCATATGGGGAACTGCAAGCACACGAGAGTCACCTCGTGCAGGACGACTCGCTGCCCGAAGCAGGCTCAGAACGGGCTTCCTCACACTATTAACTGACTGCATATGTGAGATCCTTGTTGTAATGCTGGGCGGGAGGGAGACAGAGAGTGGGAAGGAGCAGAGAAAGGGGGCAGAAAGCTGTGATCAAAGGAAACACTGCTGGCCGGACTGCTCTGGGGAGGGTGCGGCTCATGGGTCTGGAAGCAGAACACAGTCTGGAACTGACAGGCTCCCTCTCCAGCCCGAGGACACTCTGGCACACCCACGCGGTCCTCCCAGCCCGCCTGAGGCCAGGCTGGTGACCGAGATGCACACATCAGCCCCTGGAGAGGAGCGAGGAGACGAGGTGGCATAGGCGTGGAGAGCACCCTTCCTGCGGCCAGAAGCCTGCGTCCAGGCGGGACAGCGGTCTTCGCTCTCTCGCCCAGGTGCTGCTGGCGGCCTCAGTGTAACACGACCTTACAAGGAAGCCGGCACGCCCCGCCCCAGGGAGCCCACGTCAGGGTTCCTCTGGGGCTTGCAGGCCTGCGAGAGACCTTCAGGCCCAGACACCCCATCTGTTGTCAGGGTGAGAACTTGGGGCACCCACCTCGACACGCTTCTCATCAAACCCCCATAAGGCACTGTGCTGGGCACCGGGGGCAGCCTGTTTACCTGCCTTTGCTGCACCCGGGGCCCCCGAGACTCAGCTCTTCCCCAGGCGGCTGCGGAAGGTGCAGAGCTGGCCTAAGTCATCTCGCCTTCCTCGGCAGGCCCCTCTGCACGAGACGCACTGCCCCTCAGAGGACACGCGTCTCATGTCCTCATGGTCAGGAGGACGAGGCGGGCGCAAGGCACCGTTCTATCTGTGCAGTCAGCCCGGGTTCATGTTGGCACCGAGCACAAGTAGGAAAAGGTCCCTCCAGGGGCTTGTCTCTCAGCCTCAGGCTTAGAAAAAAGAGATGCAAGGGGACACGGGAGAAGGACGGGAGCCACAACGCCAGTGGCCACTGGAGACCCGCCAGGGTGGGGACTGGGGAGCAGCGTCTGCCGTGGGGCCCAGCACGGGGCAGAGGCGCCTGGAGCTCGCCCTTCAGACCACGACAGACGGCCACACGCAGAACCGCAACGGGGTGCAGATGCGTCCCAGCCCGAGCCCTGCCCACCTGGCCTTCCCGTCTCCCTGGCCTCGGTCTGCAGGTGAGACACACGAGTGACTGACGAGTGCCCAGGCCCCGGGTGCCGGGTCAGGCTCAGGCAGGGACTCGGGCTTCAGTGGGGTTCTCAGACCCAATCCGGGGGGATGTGTGGGGGGGACTAAAACCGAGTCCTGGGCCCTGTTCCCAGAGATTTTTTTTTTTTATCCTCACCCAAGGACATTTTTCTTTTTTCTTTTTTTTCCTTTTTTTGTTCAGATAGAGTGGGAGGGGGGGAGAGAGAGAGAAGCATCGACGTGAAAGGGACACATCGAGTGGCTGCCACCCACACAACCCAACCGGGGCCGGGGACAAACTGCAACCGGGTACGTGCCCTCAGCGGGAACTGAGCCCGGGCCTCTCTGGACCGCAGGCCGACGCTCCAACCACTGAGCCAACCGGCCAGGGCTTGGGGTTTCTATTTCTGACCAGCTTGCGGCAAGGCCAATGCTGCAGGTCTGAGGACCACCCTGGGGGAACTGCTTCGATTGACTAAAGCCTAGGACAGGAGAGGAATAGGAACATGGGTAGAAAGAGGGGAGCCCTGGCCAGTTTGGCTCAGAAGTTAGAGCGCTGGTCCACGGACCAGAGACCGGGGTTCGGTTCCCGCTAAGGGCACGTACCTCAGTTGCAGTTTGTCCCCGGCTCCAGTTGGGGTCGTGTGGGTGGCAGCCACTGGATGTGTCTCTCTCACATGGATGTTTCTCTCTTTCTCTTCCTCCCTCTCTCCCTCCCACTCTATCTGAAGATAAATGCAAAAATGCCCTTAGGTGAGGATTAAAAAAAAGGAGGAGGGGAAAGAGCAGGCTCATCTTCAAGCCACAACGCGGCCAGAGGAATGCAGTTCCCTGAGCTGCACTCGGCAGGTCCCGCTGGAAGTGAACCTGAGTGTGCGCCAACAGCGAGGCAATCGGCCAGCTATCACAGGTTCCGGATCTTAGCACAGGAGGAGGGACAAACAGGTGGCACCTTAGGAAGTCAGGAGCACAGAGGAAACCTGACTGGGTCAGAGAAGCTGCCACCGGGCACATTAGCCACTCTGGCCTCGGCAGCTGGGCCCATGAAGAGGCGCCTGGCCAGGAGGGCAAAGTGCAGAGGGTGACCCAGCCACCACGCCGGCCCACCCGCCCCCCAGCGCTAGACCGCTGCCAGGTCTGAGTTCTCCCTGCCCCGCGCCCCTCCTGCGGTCTCCCGGGGTGCACGGAGGGAGGACGGAGAGCTACTCACACTGTATTCGGCGGACACGCCCCTGTCGGTCTCCCGAAGTGAGCTCCACGGGAACTGCCCAGTCACCTTATACAAGTTCACGGAGAAGCTAGGAGGCAATGGGACAGGGCCTGAGCAGCCGAGACAGCGGCTGCAACCTGCACACAGAGCAACAGACGTGAAAATGCACGTGTGGGCTCGTCTTCACAAGGAATGCCCCGCGGGCAGTACCCCCGCTGGGGCAGACGGTTCTATGCGGTCTCCGTTCACAAGCAGCCAGCCACTCTGACCTCACACTAGCACCGCACTCAAGGCCTGTCTGCTTCCTACTCTGACTTCACACCAGCCACGCACTCAGGGCCTGTCTGCTTCCTACTCTGACTTCACACCAGCACCGCACTCAGGGCCTGTCTGCTTCCTACTCTGACTTCACACCAGCCACGCACTCAGGGCCTGTCTGCTTCCTACTCTGACTTCACACCAGCACCGCACTCAGGGGCCTGTCTGCTTCCTACTCTGACTTCACACCAGCACCGCACTCAGGGCCTGTCTGCTTCCTACTCTGACTTCACACCAGCCACGCACTCAAGGCCTGCCTGCTTCCTACTCTGACTTCACACCAGCCACGCACTCAAGGGCCTGTCTGCTTCCTACTCTGACTTCACACCAGCCACGCACTCAAGGGCCTGTCTGCTTCCTACTCTGACTTCACACCAGCCACGCACTCAAGGGCCTGTCTGCTTCCTACTCCGACTTCACACCAGCCACGCACTCAAGGGCCTGTCTGCTTCCTACTCTGACTTCACACCAGCCACGCACTCAAGGGCCTGTCTGCTTCCTACTCCGACTTCACACCAGCCACGCACTCAAGGGCCTGTCTGCTTCCTACTCTGACTTCACACCAGCCACGCACTCAAGGGCCTGTCTGCTTCCTACTCTGACTTCACACCAGCACCGCACTCAAGGGCCTGTCTGCTTCCTACTCCGACTTCACACCAGCACCGCACTCAAGGGCCTGTCTGCTTCCTACTCTGACTTCACACCAGCCACGCACTCAAGGGCCTGTCTGCTTCCTACTCTGACTTCACACCAGCACCGCACTCAAGGGCCTGTCTGCTTCCTACTCTGACTTCACACCAGCCACGCACTCAAGGGCCTGTCTGCTTCCTACTCTGACTTCACACCAGCCACGCACTCAAGGGCCTGTCTGTTTCCTACTCTGACTTCACACCAGCACCGCACTCAAGGGCCTGTCTGTTTCCTACTCTGACTTCACACCAGCACCGCACTCAAGGGCCTGTCTGCTTCCTACTCTGACTTCACACCAGCCACGCACTCAAGGGCCTGTCTGCTTCCTACTCTGACTTCACACCAGCACCGCACTCAGGGCCTGTCTGCTTCCTACTCTGACTTCACACCAGCACCGCACTCAAGGGCCTGTCTGCTTCCTACTCTGACTTCACACCAGCCACGCACTCAAGGGCCTGTCTGTTTCCTATTCTGACTTCACACCAGCCACGCACTCAAGGGCCTGTCTGCTTCCTACTCTGACTTCACACCAGCACCACACTCAAGGCCTGTCTGCTACCTACTTTCTTTCGAAGTGTCCAGGCTGTGGCTTGAAGAAGGACAGGCCGTAGGAGGTCTCCTTTGTGCCGTAGGAAAACTGGAAGGTCACCTTTTCTGCGCGGCCAAGCAGATTGGGGAGCTTGAGGCCAAGCACCTGGGGAGACAAAAAGACAGTGGAGTTCAGTGAAGGAAGGAGATGTCTCGAGATGCACCAGGCTGAATAAGGCGCCCTCCTAAAAGAGGACACAAACATTGACTGAGACCTGGCCGCAATCATCTGTGACTGCTCACTCCATACGACCCATCTCTGCTGCATGCCCGTGCCCCGCGCACTCGGCGGGCCGATTTGAGGGCAGCTGCACTGGTCAACTTCACCGGGAGGCTCAGGGAAACCAACTCCGTGGGTTTGGAGTTCAGGGAAATTTGAACAAGAAATGTCATATGAACACCCCCAACTCATTCCTAATTCACTACTAACATTAATCTTGTTTTCAAATAATCCAAAACATCACGACCCATTCTAAGAGGACTACTGAGAAGCCACGGGTCACCCCACAAGCAAAGGAGGGGGGAGGCTTGGAAGCTGCTGTCAGACTTCAGAGCAGCGCTCACAGCGCGTGACTGCGGTCCCCGCGAGGGTGCGGAGTCCTACCATGCTGCCTTCGTTGTTCCCGACCATGGTGTTGTAGCTGCCCGTCACCCGCCTCAGTTCAGTTACTTCAAAGGTAACGTCTAACCCGTTTGGAAGTGCGTCATCACCTGGGTGAGAGAAAAGACTCAGCAATGAGACGGACAGAACACGTACTTCCATTTTAGGTCCTACTGCTAAGGAGCACCCTGAAGCTGTGTTCATGTTAAGCCTCCTGTGGGGATCACGCTGTTCTTTCAACTTCAGGAACACGGCCACTCTGCACCCACGCCTGTCGGCCAAGCACCGTCCCGCACAGATCACGGCAGCAGGCTGGCTGCAGGGCCACCCCGGCAGCACCGCCACTCAGCATCCACGCCTGTCGGCCAAGCACCGTCCCGCACAGATCACGGCAGCAGGCTGGCTGCAGGGCCACCCCGGCAGCACCGCCACTCAGCATCCACGCCTGTCGGCCAAGCACCAACCCGCACAGATCACGGCAGCAGGCTGGCTGCAGGGCCACCCCGGCAGCACCACCACTCAGCACCCAGTCCTGCTTCTGCTCTCCTGTCAGGGAGGGCCTCGGACGTATCTGGGGCCTCAATTTAACTGACATTAAAAAGTGGAATTCATGTGACAAGAGGGACTCTAGTCACCCTGAAAGAGAAGCAAGAGGCACGAACAAATGCAGGAGGTGACTATGTTTGTCCTTCTCCAAGCTAGGGGTGCAGTGCCTGGGGGTGATTGCTGTCGAATTCGGCGCAGCTGCCTCATTACCCACCACGGGCCTGGGGTGCAGAGGACCAGGGCTGAGCTCTGCAGGGCGTGGGCCCCCCACAGGAAGGGGGGCGGGCTCCGACCCTGGCTGGACAGGAGATGCTCCTGGAAGCTGTCAAGCTCACAGACACCCGGCACTGGCTCCCGACACTGATGCAGCTGGTCGGGGTGGCGTGCCGGCACCGATTTTCTCCTTTCTAATTAATAGGTGTTACTGTTTAAAGCAGTTTTAGCTTCGTTGAAAAACTGAATACACAGTAGTTTCCACATAACCCTGTCCAAGCTCCTCGCACAGCCGTTATCACGTCCCGCACTAACGGGCTCCGTCACTGAGCCAGCAGGGACCGTGCTGTGAACTGGAGTGCAGTCTGCGTGAGGGGTCACGCGTGCTGCTGTGCGCACTCGGGCACTCCCGCCGCAGTCACAAGGACAGACCCACTGCCCTGAACGATCCTCTTTAAAGCTCCCGGGTAATTCCAGCGAGCGGCCAGGGTGGACTGCTGGCAGGCGTGGACCCGCTGACACGAACACGCCACCCTGACTGGCCACCAGGAGCAGCACTGCAGAGGGGTGCCAGGGGCCCCCGTCGCGCACTTGTTGACCTGGGGCACGTTAAACCTCTCCTGGCCTGTCCCCTTCGCTGACAACGACTCTTTCTGAAAGAGGGCTGGAGACACTTGACCAGGTTTCTGTGCGGCTCACCGGGATCCTGCCACAAGCCCATGTGTCGAGCTGGGCGCGGGCACGACGGGCACCAGAGGGCGCAGGGAGCTGCGTCTCTGCATCTCTCCCCTCGTTAAGCCAGCGGGCCTCCAACTTCAGCTGCATCAGTCACCTGGAGGGCTCGTCATGCCGGATTGCTGCCGCACCCCCAACATTTCCGCCAAGCCCCCAGGGAGGGCGGTGCTGCTGGTCTGGGACCACACTTCGAGAACCACTGTGAACCCTCAATTGCTGGCTGCGTACATGGCCACTGAGACTTTATTCCCCAGGCTCCCTGCACCAGATGTGGCACATGAGCAGCTCGGCCTGGCCGGGGATCAGAGGGGAGCTGCGTACACCGAGGGCAGGTGCTGAGGGAGCCCTTCACCCTCTTTCCCCCCTCCCTGATGCTGCAATGAGAGGGGTGGAGGCTGAGATGGTGCTCGGCCATCCCAGGGACCAGGGGACCCCGTGACATCATGGAAAACCACACCAGCCCCAGGGGACCTCAAGGAGCAGAGCTATGACACCAGCCTGACCGTCTGCCACAGCAAACAAGCAAATGAACACAAACAACAACAACCCTGACTGTAGCGCCCGCCTCTTCAAAGCAGTTAGACGGAGTCTGCAAGCCACCTGGACACCTGCTGGGCTGGGCAGCCCTGAGGGACGCCTGGCTCCCACCTCTGGGGTCCTTCTCAGATCGCTGGTGCCATCCAGGCGTTTGGAGGACCCTATCTTCAAAGTCTGCCAATCCCCCTCGGCCTGGCACACGAGTCCAGTTACTCAGAGGCCACTAACTGCCAAGCCCCGGCTGTTTGATAACCCCCAGGGCTACCCATCCCTGGCCGCACACACAGGTTCTGTGACCCTGGAGGACAGTGGGAGGGGGCGTCGTGGACATGCCACCCACAACATGTACCTTGACACGTATCAATCAAAACATCCACGTGTCTAAATATTCCCAGACGGAGCAGTTTTTCACGGGCTTCGTGAGATCTCCGCATTACCTATGAGAGAAAACAGAGAAGGTGTTTCTCTACGGTAGACACGTGGACAGTGGCCCTGTGTCCCGGCTGGCGGTTTCCCATCTGGGGCTGGTCACTGAGAAGAGACCACCACTGAGACCAGGAAGGAGACCACGCACTAAGGGGCAAGAAGAGATGCGATCAGAGCTCATGATACAACCCCTTCTGTAGAAACAAAAACCCAGATTACAATGCACACAACGCAGCAGGCTTTCCTGGAAGGAATCACAGCCAAGAGCTGGTTGCCGTCCGGGGAGAGGGAACCTCTCGTGCACACGCGTGCATTTGTAGGCTGTTTGAGTTTCCTAACGACCACTCTGCTGTTTCCTCTTCAGTCAAGAGCAGTCCTCTGATGCCAGGAGACCCCCTGGAGGGACAGTGGGAGGAGAAGGGTGAGGTCAGAAAGGGACTCAGGAAGGAGGCTGGGAAGGGCCTCGCGTCACAGCTGAGCTTAGATTTCACCCTGCAGGAAAAGGGGAGTTGCTGCAGGGTTGTCAGCAGGGAGAGACAGGATGGACATGTGGGTGAACATGGAGGAAGGAGAAGACTGGACAGAGAGGGAGGCGGAAGGGACCCCACAGCAGACCTGGTCAAGTCCAGGCCCCAGTGTTAGAGGGGAGACAGACGACACATTTCACAGGCAGGCGCCCGAGGACAACCACTCATTGGACAGAGCACCTGGGAGGAGAGCAGAGCCACAAGCGGTTGGCTCTGGGCTATCGCTTCGCGGTGCCATTAGAGAAGTCGGGGGTGGAGATGGGCAGAGCTGGGGGGAGAGACGAGGAGCACAGCTTCCAGCCGTGTACAGCTGGAGATGCTGTGGCAACTCCATGCGGAAAGGCTGAGTGGAAGCTGCCAGTGCAGGGCCAACGCTCAGCAGAGATCAAGGCTAGAAAGGAGGCTGAGAACCTCAGCAGAGGTTGTAGCTGAAATCGGGAGTGTGGATGCAATCACCCAGGAGACTGGTCCTCCTGGAAAACCCACACTTCAGGGTGGTCACAGGGAAAGAAGCTGACGACAGGGCCTGAGGTGAATGATGAGACACAGAAGCAGCCTAGGAGAGTGCGGGAAAGGAAACGTTGAGAACAGAGGATATAAATGCCTTCCAAAGAGAGTAAAGCAAGAAAAATATATTCGACGTGACAGTTATCATTTTTCAATATGCAAGAAGCTTATTAACAAAAGCCCAACGATCCAATGGGAAACAAAGACACCAGCAGGTAATTCACAAGAGAAATATGAATGGCAACAGACATGGAAACAGTGCTTAATCTCATTCATGATTAAAAAGTGCAAATTGATGTGGAGAGGAGGGTGTCAATAGGAGGCAAAAGGAGGGACATCTGTAATAAAAATAATTAATTAATTAAAATAAAGAAAAAGTGCAAATTGAAACGATGAGATTGTATTTTCCACCTAACAGGTTGGCAGGAAATTTTAGTGTGCAACTGCCGGTGTTGAGACAGAGCCTCTCACATGCTGCTGGCAGGGGCATGGCCTGGACGGATCCCTCTGGAAGGCAAGCTGGCACTGCTCACCCTGCAGAGCGCAGGCCCTCTGACCGGCAGCCCACTTGCAGGAATGCATCCTACAGAAACACCGGCACATGTACGCAAAGATGCTCACTGGCACTGTTCACAGGAGACGACTTACATCAATGCTCCCCCGCAGGAAACTTGACAACAAATGAAGGAAAAGCACGCGAGACCCCAAGCCGCTGGTGTGTGCAGATGTGGAAGCTCTCTGTGACGATCAACGATGTCAGACATGAAAGGTGCAGGGAGAGGTGGAGGCGGGACTGCTGCCTACAGGCTCGGCGTGTTCTGGCCTGCACGCCACTCCTGGCGGACGCCTGAGAGGCGCCGGGAGCCTCAGCCCGGCTTCCTCCGAAGGCTGGGAGGCTTGGGCCCGGCAGCGAGCGAAGGACCTACGGACCATTTCAACACCCTCCACTCCGTTAGACTGTTTTATGCTGTTTTTAAATTGTACTTATATATTAATCATCTTCTTAAATATTAACTTTTAAAAGTGGAAATGGCCGAACAGTGCGAAAGGTCAGGAAAATGGGGACTGAAAGGAGCCTCTCACCCTGGCCAGTGTGCCCAGTGGTCAGAGCGTCAGCCCTCGCAATGAAGGGTCACAGGTTTGACTCCCGGTCAGGGGCACGTACCTGGGGTACAGGTTGGATTCCTGGCCTAGTTGGGGCACATGAGGGGGACAACCAATCAATGTGCATCTCTCACATCAATGTTCCTCTCTCTCTTTCTCCCCCCTCTTCCCCTCTCACTCTAATAATCAATGGAAAAGAAGATCCTCGGGCAAGGATTAATAAAAAAAAAAGAAAAGAGAAAAGAAAGGAGCCACTGGCCCTGGCCACGAGGCAGCTGTGGTGACCTGCTGGCATGCAATGTGATTCCAAGGTCAGAAGGACAGAAGGAGCCCACAGAGGACAGAGGGTAGGTGACGGAACCCAGGAAAGAGACTGGAGAAATGAAGCAAGGGCCCAAGGGGGCAGCAGGGCAGGTGACAACCACGGGCCACCCCCAGGTCAGGAGAGCGCCGAGCAGGTGCAGGGAGGGCTCGGCACTCAGCCCAGCAGCCCCCCCAGCGCTGGGACAGCTGTAAGAACGCAGGGTGGGCCAGCCTCGGGAAGGACAGACGCCCTCTCAGGGAGGGGCGAGTGCCCATGTCAGTCTGCAGGACGCACCCAGAGAGCCGGGGGGCCGGTGCGGGAGGCCAGTGCTCCCTCCAGGGAGGGGCAAGGTCATCAGCAGGGGCCAGGGCGGGCGTGTAGCGGTGTGAGGACCCGGGAGTCACAGGACCTCCGGAAGAGAATGGAAAAGGTGCCAAGCCAAGAGAATACTTGCCTCAATAAGGTTTTTAGCCTTAAAAACGTCTCCGATTTCATACATGATGATATCATCTTTAGTCCTTCCGAGTCCATCAAAATGTACGTGCTGAACCACCACCTGGATGTGACAAGGGGACACAGACTGCTCAGGGTGACACGGGGCAAGAGGTCAGGCATCCAGGCTAAAGACAAATGTCTGAAATTCATTTCAAGGATTTTCCTTCAAGTTTAATAATCCACATTTATTAATCCCAGACTTTATTCTATGTATTTTTCATACTTTTTCATCTAACTGGTGACTTGAACTTACCCTTTGCTATGTCTGTACTTCCTGGGAATAAGGTCATCTGCATCCAGATGACCAGGGACCACGTCAGTCCTAAACCCAGCAGGCCCAGAGGTCCCCTATACGTCCTTTGCAACGTGCTCCCCGTGTACTGGCCCCTGGTGACGCTGACTGTGACCTGACCTCCACCGTGTGCACCTTGCCAGAGAGCTGGTGTGGACAACGGCACGGGAAATACTGACTCAGAGGGCCCCTCACCTCTGAGCACAGTGAATATGCAGTTGGTTATTTAATTTATTCAAGAAAAGTACACTGATCACCTCTGAGACAAGAGTTATTCTAAACACAGGATACAGCAGTAAACAAAACATAAATTCCTGCCTCAATGGAGCTTATATTTTAAGAAGGGAAAAAAGGGAAATATATATATATATATATATATATATGGTATAGTAAATGTTACTAAGCAACAGAAAAATAAAGCCGAGATGATAGGAAGTATTGGGGAAATTTGTAACTTATAGATGACTGGAATACTGCACAGAGATCATATTAATTTGAGAATTAATGGAAATATGCTTATATTTCTTCAGCTGTATTTAATTTCAAAAGCAACAAAATTTAGGAAAAGTTTCATTCAAGGCCCAAGGTCTTTTTTCTGGAAGCAGGGAATAGAGAATAAACTTAAACATAATTTGTTTATCTTTGAAATACTTTTCTTTTTAATGACATAAATACAAAATGTGTTTGTTTAAACCTCCCGCATAAATAATCAAGGAAAAGCCATATTTCTAAACCCAGAAACAATTTTTCTAAAGGACCAGTCTTTCTAAAATGTCGCTGGCTACAAACCAGACTTTGACGAAGTCCCGGAGAGGGGTCAATTCGTCCCCTCTCCCTACAGGTCTACGGAGGTGAGTGTTTCTAGTAGCAACTATGTCCAGCCCTTCAACAGAATACTCACATCTTTGTTTTCAAGAACTTCCTGTTTAGCTTCAGGTTCAACTTCAACAAATTCAGCTTCTTCTCCTAAGGCTCCAAAATCAGGTCCACTGGCTGGAAGAGGCTCCAAACTCTGAAAGGGAAGGAGGAACCACAGATAAATGCACTTATAACTTTAAAAAAAACCAAATCTTAGAGTTGTCTTTAGATAGTGCTCCCAAAAATTCAGTACCTTGCGGTTCCCTCCAGCGAGTGGGGGCAGGGGCAGGGTTGGGGGCACAAGGGCATAAGCTAATGTTGATGTACAAGTCTCACACTGTGGTAAGATCCTCGGTGTCCAGTGTATTATTAATAAACAAAACAAAGATGGATTTTTCAATTAACTAAAAGGATCAGGCATGAACCTATAATGACTGTCTCAAAGACATATATCAGGGAAAAGAAAAAAAAATGTTTTCCTGTTGTTAGAGAAAGTATCTTTATTTTTTAAATCAAATTGGATACATTCTAGGACAACTAATTACATTGACAACCCAAATTACTAAAATCTATTTTTCTGGACCCGGATAGATTTGTTTGGGTTCAGAGAGTCTCATTCACACATTTAGAGAAAACTGCGTATGTTCATAAAATGAGCCAGAGGTCACTTTCTTCAGTCTGACCTGACATTATCTCAAAAGCATTAAAGCGTCTTCTGAATAAGGGTTCGCAGGCTATGCCTCAGTTGATACTTCCGGGGAGACATAACAATAGTGTCCATGATCATATGCATGTAATATTATATATTACACACATGCTTGCTTAACCACAGGGATTCCCAGACACTGCCAGAATGGATTCAGAAGGTCCAGCGTGGCACCAGCTAAACGTGCAAACAGGCAAGTTTGGGGAAAACCATGTTAACTAGTTATCTGGCTGCTTCCTTACTCCAGCTCTTTAGAAATAAGCACTTTTAAGTGCACACAAGGTCTGACATCTGAGGCACACATAGCAGTGAGAACTCTGCGCCACTATCACCTTTTCCCAGGGATATTCAACAGCCTCTCATCACTGCACCCTTTATAACATCACTGGTTCTCTGGAAATATAATGACCTGACAGTACCATGTCCCCTTCCTCTCTCTGTCCTAAAAGACTTTATGATCCTCAAAGGTGCCTACAGGTTAGAATCCAGCTAGATGCCTCCACGAGGCACTCCACTCCCCGACCCTCACATTCGTGTTTGTGCACACCTAGTTCTCTCTGCCACAATAACTTCCCCTTAAGCAGCTTAAAAGGCCACCTTAAATGGC